>NC_133158.1:124530986-124850986 GCF_040802235.1 Manis javanica | reverse complement strand
ATGGTCAGTTCTGCTGGTTAGCAGGACCTGGAAACAGCACACCGCCATGGTTTTGGTGTGAGATTGTTAAAAAGCAAAGCCACTTGCTAAACTGCAAAATGGAAAAAATGACAGTTGTCTTTCCCTCTTACAGTAACAAGTTGTGTTCTGGATATTTGAAATTTTCTAATATTAATTTCACTTACTAATTTTCAAAACTTTCTGAATAAGGATACCTTTCCTGTTAACCTCCAAAGGGACTTAGGCTTGTGGAATTAGAAATTGAATATACCCAGGTCTTAACTGTTTGCACAGAGTTTGCCAGTTTTTGCAAATAAAAAACAGGACCCATAAGTTAGATTTGAATTTTAGATTAACACTTTTTAAAAATATAATATTGCATGGACATACTTATACTAAAAAACATTTGTTGTTTACCTGATATTAAAATGTCCCTGGGTGCTCTGTAGCAGAGCTTGACTAATGATAAATTCATGATCAGAAACCTCATAGTTTGAAGGGCTTAGGTTTTTTTAGTAAAGTTTTATCTTCCTGGTGCTCATAATTTCCTTAAGAATTTCTGTTACCTATTTAGAGCAATGGGATTAATGGTAATAACTATTATGACTGGGCACCTGCCCAGATACAGTCAAGTAAGTTCCACTTACTACCTTATTTAATTCTCACAGCAATCTGAGGAAGTATTATCCCCACTTTACAGATGACAAAACTGAGGCCCAGAAACATCAACCAATTTTTCCTGAATTAGACAGTTACCAAGCATAAGAACTTGGATTGGAAACCCATTCTGTCCAAAGAGTTGGGACTCTTCCTCTTAGCTGTGCTGACTTAATGAAATGTGAAAGTTCATTAAAGTCACAAGTATAATCAGCTAATTACAATTCATCTTGTTCATTGTCAGTGGGTGTGTGTGTGTCCTCTTTCTCGTTAGACTCAAGGACAGTGTCAGCATCTCGTATTTCTTAGCATCTTCCCTAAGATTGCAGTCACAAAATTTTTTAATGTCACAGTAACGTATTATTTAAGATATTCATATTATTTAAGAGGTTTGAAGTTTGACTTTTAATTGAACCAAGTGTGTTTTCATTCCGATGTAAAATGTAAAGTATATTGTCAGAATAACCCTCACTTGGTATATAACCTCTGACTGTATATTCTGTGTGTTGCACTTCCGAAGTTTAACTTGTTTCATACACTACTTACAAACCTGGGACATCAGTTTCCCTCATCAAAATACTAAAATAGAAGCAATTATTGTTTTAACACCTTATCCTTCCTTGCCTTAGATAGGTCACGACCAACAAGGATTGAATTTAGGTTGATCTCCCGGCAGAAATACTTCAACCTGGTTTCCCTATGCCTGTAGCGCCCTGTGTTGATGTAAATATTGCTACAGAATGATGTTCCTCTCCTTAGTCCTCATTCGGTTCTTTGATATTACTTAGAAGGTGATTACGTAGCTTCACTTACTTCTTTGAATACATAGGTTGCATGGTCATTAAAATAATTACAAAGTCATCAGTCCTCCCCATGCTTAAATGAGATCAATACAGGCCAGAAAAGACATTCCACACTCACCAAGATTCCTCCTTTTCTCCTCTTTCACTCCCTTTCCCCCTCTACTTCTCTAATTCCTGCCCTTTTCATCCCACCCTCAAACATGGCAGACAGAAGACAATAATTTTTTAACTGTTCTTTTGGTAATCATAACATTTATTCAGCTGTTATCCACGACATAGTCAAGTGTTGCCTCTGTACAAACTGTCAGAGGCAGCTGTAGCAATTTTGGTGTTTGCTAAAGAAAAACGCCTTCTGGCCCTGCCTTAAAAACCAGTTCAGCAATGAAATGGTTAATAGGATGAGTAAAGGCTATTTTTAAGTCTGGCTCCCCTCTCTCTCTGATGCACTCTTGAAAATTCACCCTGTACTGCAGAAATCCTAAATTGCAGGGCCCTGCACCCCACTGAAACTCTTCAGTCTGCTGTAAGTAAGCCTCAGCATGGGCAAGATTGGGGGTGAACAGCTGGAGGAGGGGCTCAAGCCCTGGGCCTTTGTAATGGAGGGGAGAAACACTGAGATCCTGCAGAGAAGGAACACAGAAACCCTCAAGGCACAGAGAAATAGACCCAGACAAAAGCCCGGTTACATGGTTGCAAATCACCCCACTGCTGTTATTTTATTTACTGTGGTCTGCAGGAGGATTGTTTTCTCTTTGCAAAATTTTTAAGCTTCACGGGCTTTTCTCCTCCACAACAGTGGTCACTTATACCACAGTGCCACACCGAGACCGTCTTCACCTTCAGCTTTCTTAAGGAAAGGGGAAAACATCTTGCCTAGTCAGGAACCAACAAATGTAGAAGAAAATCGATGAACTTCCAGTCTTCCAGCTCTTTTCCAGGGATAAAGGATTGAAGTACTGTGTATTTAAAATACTGACTTACATTGGTTCTGTTGGTGTGGTTTTGTTCCATGTTTTTCTGGTTTTACTTGATTACTTTTCTTAAAGATGACACATGCACACTTTTAGACTTAAATTTATTTAGATGTGGGGGGAAAGAAAAGGCAAAAACAACTTTGTATGAATTAGAGAGCTACAAATGAAGAAACATTTTTCCTCAGGAAAAATAATTTTTTTTTTTTTATCATCCTATCACTATGGGAAGACCTGTGCTATGAATTTGAGGTTTTATCATTGGGGGCTTCCGAGAGGAAGAAGCCTGACTGAAGAGCTTATTTTAAAAATCTGAAGTGAAAGAACCGTGAGCACAAGTCTCCTTTGTACAAGTTTCTTCTGGTATCTATAAAAAGGGGAGTTTGCCCCATTGTAGCGGGAGGGAGAGAGGCCTTGGAAGAAAAAGCAGCTTACTTCTCTCCAGAGAAATCTGTGGCTGACTTTGGTAAACATTTCTCTGCAGTTGAGCCAGGGCTGCAAGCGAGGCCTTGGGGTAGCTGAAGAGGAGTGAGCGTCACTTCACAGTAACCAGGGCAGCAGAAGGCCCTTCTACTTACACAGCTTTTATTGTCAAGACCGGGAAATTGAAAGGGGAACTTGCAATAAGTGTGCTCAATTTAAGAAAAATAAAAAAATGAAATTTTCCTATGACAAATCCACGGAGGTATTTACAAGGTGTTTGAGCAGGTAATTAGCACCCAAACCAGGTTTCAGGAAATAGTTCTGGTCGCCTCAAATGGAGAATATATAATGAGCTGAAGAGCTTGATTTTCAATGGATGATTTACCCAGGACAATAGCCCAAACAGAATCGGGTAAAGGGTTTACAAATGGTAACTTGAGAAGTAGTGGGCTTCCTTCCCGGGAGCTTAATTCCGTCCCCTTCTCCCATCACCCTGCCCCTTCTCTGCAGCCTCTCTCCTTTCTTCTTCCATTACTTCCATAAAACACATCCATGCCGTAAGTTTTCTTGAAAAGTTGAACATCATCCTTTAAGAAAATTCTGTCAAAGACCGATAGGAAGGGTGCAAAAGAATAGAGTAACTTTGCCTGTTGGCATCTAGACCTAACCACCTGTTGGTTACTCAGGCTGAAACTTTTGTGATTGCATTTTAGCCTGCTTACTGAGGCTCGTCGTGGAGTCTTCCTTTACTGGAGTTTCTTACAGTAGGTGACAAACACTGCTGAAAAGATTACCCATTCTTTTTAAAGGCTATTCCAGAAGACTGACACCACCAAGAACCAAAGATAGCCATAAATAATAGTACAACATTTCTTAACTTCACAGGATTTTGTTGATTCAAGAAAGGCTCCATGCCCTTCCTTACCCATAGGCACTCTGGTTCGCTATGCGGCAAGCATTCCTATTTCTAGTAAAATAGTATTCTTCGCCACAGTAACTCTGGTAACAGAATGCATAATGATAGTTAACTTTCACCTACCGAGCCTCTTGTATATTGAAAGATAAATTTGACTTTATTGTAATCTAAAATGATTGCAAAATTCTTTATCTTTTTTTTGGCTCATTATGGCCCTCCCCACCCCCAATCACACCCCAATAGCCTTGGGTCCACAATTATTGCAAAAAGAAGGTAAATCAGACATCATTTTACAGACTAAGAAGCAGATTCAGAAAGTTCAACTTACTGCCCAATGTCACCCAGTGTCAGAGCTTGGACCAAAAACAAGATTTCCTTATTCCTAATTTTGACTGGGTTTTTTTTCCCAGAGCATTAGACCATCTTCCTATGTGGTTAATAATATATGAGAGCTGCTAAGAATACCAATTTCTATTGAGGCATGCTCTCTGTCATTAAGTGCTCCAGCAAACTGTTAATCAAGATTGTTTTGAGCTGTTTACCAATTTAGGTGATGTCAGATACTTCTCTTGGATTCTGTTAGCCTCTTGGGATGGCAGAAAATTCTGTTGATTCTGTTGCCTGGGGTTTGGCCATCTGTTCTAAATCATGATTGCGGCTGCCATTTGGAAATCCATAATCTGACACCATTACCAGAATTGTACATTTAAAATGCATTAAGCTCTTTGTGGGTCACAAGCCATTCACAAGCTCTCCTTAATTTTATAGGATGTCTACAGAGAGCACTAAATTTTGGAGTTGAAGGGTATAGGTTGAAAGAGTTATATACATTCCCACTCTGTTCTCTTCCGCAGGCATTACAGAAGCTGTTTGTTAAAGAGGTCAGAGACAGAAAATAAAACACTGGACGTGCAAAGTGTTGACCAAGCACAAAACAGGAAGGGTTGGAAGTGGAATGAAACCATAGGTATTTCTGGTCACCCCTCAAAGTTCTACTGCAAGGAGCCCTGAGTGCCTATCCAGGAAATGACCAACACTAGTACATAGGGCTATGGAAGACTTTCAAGAGGTATTCTGTCTTAACATATCTTAAGGTGAATGTTTTAAAATACGTTTGGATGTCACAGTTTACACTTTCTAGAGTTAATTTTAGTGGCTTAATGTCCCTTTTATCACTCAGGGTAGCTATTATGTCTCTAAGGGTTAACAAGTTTTCAGAAATAATAAGTTAATACACAAAAAAACGCACTGAACAGTGCCTGGTGCATAGTAAGTGCTCTGTAAACATTTGCCATTATTATTCGCTTGTTCATGGATCATTCATGGAGAGCTGATTCTAGCCACTGGAGACACTAAAAGTGAGGGTCATGGGTCCTGCCCATGGGTCAGAGTCTATAGTCCCCTGAGGGAAACAGATTGGTGCATTGGTCCTAACAGATACTCGCAGAAGTACTCAGGAGATGTTGTGGGAACAGTTAGGAGGAACAAATAGATTTCCTAAACCCCACCCTAGATTTGCTAAATCCTAACACTGGGTGGTGGGCCCAGAAATCTGCATTTTCAAAAAACTCCTGAGGCGATTCCAAAGTAGCCCTGGGGTGTTTGCCTAATCTAATGAGGCTGGAGGAAAATTCTGGGAAAGCCTTTCTAGAAGAGTTGATGATATTAGAGTTGGAATCTGGAATAATGAAGGGTATCCTAGGCTGAGGGAAATTTGCTCAAAGAAAGGCATGAAAGAGCCTCTCCTGTTTGGAGATGACAGCAGATGGGTCTGGTTGGAAAAGAGTTATATAGGTGGGATAACCATGTATATAATTACTCAAACTGGGATACTTTTGAGAGTGAAAAGAGGTGTTATTATTAATTATGTGGGGGTGCAGATTCCCTCTATAGAAGATGATTAGGGGTCATGCAAGAGCTCGGCAGAGATCCTGAGGGTCCTTCAGAGTGGAGCTAGGTAAATAGAGCCCAGGGCAATGGCCGCATAGAAGAGTAGGGCATACTGGTGATAAAATTAGATCTGTCTTGAAGTCCCTGCTGTCTTGACTGTGGAGCATTATTCTAAGTGAAATGGTCCAATTTTAGAGAATAGTTGATGTTTCTACAATTTCTCTCAATATGTCACTTAGCTTTAATCTTTTGAAGGATACAAATGTAATACTGAAACTGCACCTAATTAAAATCAGATGTAAAGGTGGAAGTCTGAGGAATTTGCAGTGCTAATAGCTGGTCCTAGAATAACATCACTTTATTATATAATAATGTCCATATTCATTCATTCATTATTTATTAAACACCTAATATTTACAATTCACTTCTCTAGATACAAGGGCAACAGAATGAACAAGACAGAATGAGGTCTCTGGTCTTTTTTTTTTTTAATTGAAGTATAATTGCTATACAATCTTGTATTGCTTTCAAGTATACAACACAATGGGGTTCAACCATTAGTGAGGTCCCTGTCTTAATGGAGCTTATGTTCTACCAGAAGAGATAGACATTAAATAAATCTACAAAAATGTAATTTCAGGCATTGGTAAGTGTTGAGGAAAAAATTCAATCAACATAAGGAGTTAGGGGGTCAGACAGTGACTAGTAGTTGGGAAGATGGTATTTTAATTTATTCAGCTGGAGATGGCTTCCTTGGAGGAGTGGAATTGAATGCAGTGAGGCAGAGAGCTGAGTGGCCATCTGAGGTTCCAGTGTTTCAAGAAGAGGACATAGGAAATGAAAAGTCCCCGCAGGAACAGGACTGGTGAGTTGGAGGAGCAGAAAGAACCTCCAATTGCTTTCTGATCAGGCCACTCCCAGCTCCACACCAGGTTCTATTAGGCTTCATAGATCTCTGACCTTTACTTATCTATCCTCTGTCCTATCTGAGTCTTGCACTTTGGGAGGGAGCTATAGTGTGTAAGTGGTGTGTCCTTGAGGAGGTGAGAGGATCCTAATACCTTAGATTTCCTTAACTTTATTTCCCCAATCCTTACTCTACAGCATTTTTTTCCAGAGAAAGAAAAGAATTCAAACAGTCATTGAGCATTTTGATGTGCTTATTGAGCATATACAGTCTTCTGGCAGAATGCACGCCCTCAAGGTATGCGTGGTGGCTACTTAGTAACTAATGGGTGGTTGAATGAATAAACTGACCTCCTACACTTGTAGAGCACCTTCAATTTACACATCCTTTTCACGCACCAGGTCCTGTTTTATCCTTTTTTTCAGACAATCGTATCATTCTTTCCTTCTCTTCTGAATTGGGAAGAACCTTATTGCTCTTAGACACAATTAAGTGCCTTAAAATATGAATGCTTTTGAACACAGGAAGAAGGGTTTTGCAGTTCAGTCTTTCTGACTGGTAAAGCCTTCCAAGGGAAGGAGGGGGCAAATTGGCAGTAGCATGCCCAATTCTGAATAGCCCAAACCTGCTGCTTACTATGCTCTTATTCCTTGCTAAGAATGGAAAGTCAAATGACAAGACAAAAGATAAAAGTCCATTTTGATGTTGAAATCTGCTTTGGTGTCCTTGTAATCTTGTCAAAGATCATTTATGCTAGCTTAATATGATCACTTTAACAGTGATGTGTTTTGTAAAGAGACCAATTAAAGAAATTGTTTGGCTCACAGGTTTTTGAGTTTTTTTTTCCTTCTTCTTCCTCTCTTCTTCTTCTTCTCCTTCTGTGTCTCTTCCTGAACACAGGCAGCCAGAGATTCAGGCCCCCAGATTTCTCTCTGCAGAGTGTACTTTACCTTTTGGATGGGACTTTAAAGACTTTAAACAGCTTGAGACTTATAGTTTGCCACAGGAACATGTAGCAAATTCCTGTTTCTACTTTTTGAACCAGGAGCTGGAGTATAAGAGCCCCACGCAGGAAGTCGCAGGTGGTGGGAAAGGGGAAACAAGGTCATTTTCAACCATGTACATTGAGGTTGTACCTTTAAAGTCAATTCTAAATTTAATTGAAAGCCGAGGGCAGAGAAGCCAAGATCGGAGCAATGTGGTGATTTATTCTGAAGCCTGTAAGAAGTCATGCGGCTGAATGTGGGATGAGCTGGGGCTTTAATAAAAATGGCACTGGGGAAGCCAGCGGGAAGAGGCACAAGAATGGAACTGGGTTAGATGAAGGATCTCCGGGCCTGAAAGGAAGCGGGGGTCTGAGAGAGCAGGGTTTGCCCAAACTCTGCTGTTTTTACCATGATGGATGCACATAAGTAATCCGCATCAAAAGAAAAAAAACAGGATCACACAGAAGCCACCAAGACTCTTTAGACGGTGAATTTTGCATGAAATTATTAAGGTGTCCAAATGGCAGAAAGGCTATGGAATGAGTGGCACTGAGAACTCATCTAATATTATTTCTAGCTGAAATTTAGCTGAAGAAAAATGACATGTTCCTTTATTAAAACACTACAGGACTTGACAGCAAAGCTCCCACACATTTCTATGGGTGTTATTGTACTAAATTATATTGGACCATTGCTACAGAAAATCCATAATATGTTCTTAGAATCAAATCTTCTCTGTTGACAAATGGTTTAGGAACAATCTTTCCCAAAAGATTTTTAAAAAAGAAAAAAGGAACCAGAGGCTTGTGAGCAGATGTTATATTAGAAAGAGACCTGGGCTAGAGATTGTACTTCCTGGGTTCTAGGCTCTCTGATCTGAGGGAGGAACTGGTTATCTCTCCAGTGATAGGGCCTACAGGATCTGTCCCTGTGATTCTAATTTTTATAGGCTCTTTGCTTTAGATCAACTTCATGTCATATTCAGCATCACTATTATTATTAATTTTAATACTTTTACATCTTTGTACAAGAAAACTCAGACATCGCAAAAAAGAATCAAGAAGAAAATAAACATCACTTGTAATCTCACCATCCAGAGATAACCATGTTAACATGTTGGTCAGTATCACTCTGATTAAGATAATATTCAAAGGATCAGGAAAGTTTTGCTTCAGAGTACTAAGCGTTGCTTCCTGCTGAGAAGCTGTCACATTCAGAATTTGCGTGTGGTAGTAGTGGCTCTATTAAAAATGTTTACATGAATGATCACTGATTTGGAGGAAGTCTTTTCCTCCTTGTAGCTCTTCTTCCTAGTTGCCTGATTCGTGATACCAAGATCTGTGCCGTGAAAGGAAAACTATATGCACGATTCTGTCTGGATTCTGTGAATCAGGTGCTCGTGACCACCAACTTTTGGCCACTAAGTTTCAAATAATTTCCCAGAGGAGTTTAAATATGTATGTGTGAGTGCACATGCTTTCTGTAATATTTGGTTAAGGACTAAAGAGCAATAATAGAAACCGCAAAATAATTGATAAGTGGGGTACTGGAATTACAAATGAAACTTCTAATTATTTCATTTATTCTTACAATATTTGTGCAACAAATGAAAATAATAAGGAATAAAGGTGACAGTGGAGAGGGGGCAGATGAGGAAGAGGGAGTTGGCATAAAACAATTCTTTGAAAATAAGTTGTTTTGTATATGGTAGACTTTCAGCTTTCTAGGTTCAAAAAACTCACAGTTAAATTGCTTTTGAATTTAAGTTTGTTAGATTTGAAAGTAAAAGACCTGGGTTCCCATTGTTACCTACTGCTTCATTTCCTTGAGCTTCAATCTCCTCATCCATAAATGGGATCATAACACAGCTCTTACCTGATATATTTTGCAAAGATGTAGAAGGTCAAACGTGGTAATAATATGATGAAAAATGTTATTTAAGACCCCTAATATTACTAGGGTTCTGAGACTTCATGTTTTACAATTATATTTGATAATTAAAATGACTTTGATTAGCCTAAAATTTCCAAATTTCTGGAGTGTTTCCCTCATGATGATGTCAGGGCTGTGATAGCTGGTAGTGTTTAATTACTTTCTTTCAAGAAATCAAAGTAAAGCATGGAAATTTAGGTATGTATATTGAAATCAGATATTATATGTGTTTGAGAGACTTAGGCTCACTGAGCCTCAGATTCCTGGTCTGTAAAATGGGTATAGTAAGACCTATCTTGCAAGTAAGGGACCGACCTGTTTTGGACCACATCAATGAGCTTCCTCTCCCTCTGGCTTCCAGTAGAGTTTGGCCAGTGGATACAGGGAAGAAATCAAAAGAAAGAAGACTAAAGCTGGGGTATTTATTCCCTTGACAGAAGATCACAGTTCCTGTCAGGTGGCCTTTCCACACAGCTCTCTCCCTGGGACTAGTGAGCATTTCCTCTCCCACGTTCTCCCAGAGGGAGGCAGTGAACACACCTCACTGGTACTGGCACCAAGGTATGGAACTGCTTATTGTTTACGAACAGTCCTTTTATGACCTCCCCTTACATTATCCAATTTGAGGTACCAGATGTTCCCAGCCAGACCCCTGACTGGTATGTAACTTAAATAAATAATAAAATCAATGTGTTTATAGAGGAAGGCTAGGGCAGAGAGACCTGATGGTACTGATGCCTAAAGACATGATTTTCCAGGGCAAACAATTCATTTAAAGAACAATGGTTTGTTGTTCCTTTGTGGCTGCCAGTCTGGAACCACAAGGAGACACAGCAGGACTTCCTGATGAGTGTCCTCAGCCCTGTCTCTAAGCCAGCCGCTCATGACATGACGGAAGGGTGATGCCGTGAATGCTGTTCTCCATCTTCATGGGTTTTCTGACTTCAAGGGGAAGGCCTTGGAGTAAGCTGTCTCATGTCAAGATTTTTCTTATTAGAAGAGCTACAGAGGACAGACAAAAGGTAGAAGTGGTTGTGGGTGACTGATGTGCCCAACTTATGAAGAAAAGCCCCCTTTCCTAGGTCAATTTTTCCTCTGCAAGGAGTGCACAGTGTTTCTAGTCTCCACTTCTGCCTTTCGCCTCCCCAGGTAGGTAGGAACCATCTACTCTCTCCTTCCACGGCTCTCCAACCTGCGCTTTGAGAAGGATGGGATGCAACCATTTACTCTTTATGGCTTTCCCTAGGGGGTTTTAATTTTAAGCCTCAGCTTTAATTACATAATGAAAACACTTGTTTCCTGTTGCAGGGATTTTAGACAGCAGTGAGGAGGAGGGAGAGATGGGGTGAGGCTGTGAGCGTAGGGAGGACTAAGTGACTTCCACTGAGCAGTAATGATAGCGGAGGGTAGAAGACCATTCTCAGACCTCAGAGGCATAGCTGGAAGCATTTCATTCAGTAATCATTTAGTGTTGAGACTTGTGGCTGTCAGGCACTGCTGGTCTTTGGGGAAATGCAAAGTGGAGTGAGGGGGGATACTGTGGGAAGAAGCATGAGATTTGTACCCACATATGTGAGTAGATGAAGAATTGGGATGGGGGTTTAGAAGACAAAGAGATGAGATCAGGTTGTGGGAACTGGACCATAGAGAAGAATTTAAATATGGTGTTGAAAGATAGGTAGACATGGAAGAAGCAGGGATTTCTGGGCTCCTCCGCATCCTTACCACCTCCCTTTCTCTGCAAAGTAATGAACTGGTTTCATTGTGTAAAGAACAAATTCAAATATTTGATGAGTAAGTATTACAAAGATAAAACTTAGCCAGGATATGTTTCAGAGTGTATGTGGCCTAGGACAAATCATATTCTCTCCCAGGCCACCTGAATCCCCTCAACCACACCAGCAGTAAATAAATATTTGCTTCTAATTAGAGAATTAACACACAAACACTTTTTGATCATAAAAAAATTCAAGCATTATAGGCATAGCAGAAATTCCCTCTGAAATCACCATCCCCAAACCCATATTTACTTCTAGAAATATATTGTTCTGTGTGTGGGTCCATGGTTACATAATGTTATCATACTGTGTGTTCATTTTAAAGTCCACATTTATCACTTAATATACATTGGAACTCATTCTGAGTTGCTCCAGAGATCTACCCTCCTTCTTTTTTAATCATGCCTGCCATTTGTTTGTTTCTAGAGATAGTTTTGAGAACATTTTTTTATGACTCTTAAGGAAATTTTTCTGATGATAAAAATCACCCAGAAATATTCTGAGACCCCCTCCAAGAGAACCTCTGTAGGATTGGGAACAGGGTTGGGAAAATTATTTTCAACAAATATCCCAGATGACTTTAATATTCAGCAAGGCTGGAAACACTATGGTAGTTTACTTAACCATTTCCCTATCAAAGGACATTTAAGTAGTTTGAAATTTTTACAATTCAGTGCTGCAATGCACATCCTTGCACACTCTTCCTAGAGCACGTGTATTTTTCTGAGGTTGGTAGTGACAAATGGAACTGATGGGTCATGTGGTACATGCATTTTGATGTTAGACACTGCCAAATTGCATCCTAATGTGGCTATAGCAATGTATGGTTTCATCACTGTCTCAGCATTATGATTCTTATTAAAAGATGAATTACATCCAATCTTTCATCATGTCCTAACATCAAGTTTTACCAGAATTCATCCTCATATCCTGCCTCTCCCAACCTGTTCTTTACTATTCTAATCAAGGGAACTAAAGCTCACTCAGATACACAAGCCAGAAATCTGAGAGGTTTCTTAAATTCCTCCTACTTCATCTCACTCCCCAGGACTAATTGGTCACAACCCTTTAGCAATTTTACCATTTTAATGTCTGTAGACTCCTACATGTCTGCTATCACTACCTAATTCAATTGCCTTTTTTTTTTTTCTTTTCATCTCAGACAATGTCATAAACTCCTCCTGGATCTCCCTGCTCTTCCTTCCACTTCCCCCTAAGTTCATACATATTAATGATATCAGTTGATTAATTACAACTTTGACTAATCACAACTTTTGACTGACTACAACTTTTCAACGACTACCAATTGTCACCGAAATGAACTTTGGACTTAAGAATGTGCAAAGAATATGAAATCAACCACTTTTTTGACCAACTCTTATCAAAGTCCTGCTTGGTAGAAATGTTATCTATGAAGAATTGTTTGAAGGGCATGCAACCTATCTATCATTCTAGCTATTCTAGATTTTATTCATCGGAAAACCATGCACAATACTTGGCCAATGCTATTGTGGTTCCCTGTAGAATCACTTTCTATGAGTTATTATTTGCTTTATGTATCTTCCTTATAAGAAATACTGCAAAAAACTATCTCTATATCTCCAAAATCTATAACAATGCTTTATTTATACAAATATTGTCATATATATGTTTATGTATCTACACACACCTATACAAACAAAATTGAAGCAAATAGGAAAAATCCAAACTTAATCATCTACCCCAGGAAGTCTTTTCTGGTTATTTTTACCTACTATACATTATGTAACCCCAGACCTACTTACTTTTCCCTGCATGAGCCAAGCTTTGTTATGCCTCTGTGCTGGATCCTCTGCCTGGACTCCCTCCCCTCCCGTCCCCACCTCTTGCTAAACTGAGAAAATCTAACTTAGAAAACCAACTCAAAGTCACTCCAGGTAAAGTGAGTTGCTCCTTCCTCTTTGTTCCCAGTGCATACTGTGTATCAGTCTTAGCAGTCTTTACACAGCTTTGCAGATATGTGTTTCTGTGAGTATGTGTGTTTCTCTAAGGCAGAGTATATGTTTTCATTTCTCTCACACTTTGCCTAATAGAAACATGGAACCTCCCACATAGTTGACAAGTCAAAAAACATGTCTTTTTGTCCTGTGTATGAGATAAATATTGGACTATGTATCTTTAAGAAGAAAGCAAATTTTTAAAAAGAAAGCAAACCAAAGGCCCATCACAACCAGTAGAACAGAATAAGGAACAGTTCTGTATAAAAAAAAGGAAATCTTCACTTAGTAGATGTCCCCTGGGTAATATAAAAGCATAATGAAGCCAGGAATTTTGACTGGACCTTGTGGAGGGGATGGGGTAAGAAGGAGAGAGAGGAATGGTGCCTGCTGATGGAGAAGGCCTTAGTCTTGATTGGGGTTAAAACTTCCCAGGGGGCCTTAACCACTAAGTTCCATTCAAGGATTTCCTAGTTTTTCCATGAACATTTTAATTTAGGGCTTTTCTCAGCTTTTGAACCTGAATTTCTGTTTATGATTGAGTTGGTGCCAGATTGTGTTGCTGTCATTGTACCCAGCTAATAAGAGAAGATTATTAGAAGGAACCTGATGCATAAAGGACATACCAGTACCATGCAAAGGCTGAGGAGTTCTCCAGCCATCTGTGGAAGGAGGATTCACAGAAAAGCAATGAAAAATTGGGTCACCAAGTGGCTTGGGCATGGAGCCTATGAGAACCTGCTATAGCTCGTGCTCTTTAAGAGCCGTGATTCAGTTTCAGCAAAATGTCACCAGCCGCCACATTAAATTAGCGTTTATTTGAATTCTACTGGTTTTGTGATTTGGTTTTCATTTAAATGTATCTTTATTGTTGCTTAAGTTCTTTATATATGAGGAGTTAATACATATATAAATAACATTATAATAAAAATAGTCTAAGTCAACAGGGGATCCCTAAGAGTTTGGTGTTTTATTTATTTTCACTTTGAAAGGGGTCTGTACCTTGTTTAAGATTGAGAAACATTAGAGTTTACCTCCTCAAACAAGTGAAGTGGGCATGCTGCTCCATGGGCAGAAAAACTCTGGCTGCTAGTCTCCTGCAAAGGCCATGTAAGAGGGGGGGAGCAGTGGGAGCAGATATTAACTGTCCAATATGGCAAAAAGCCTTACACATTAAACCTAATTTAATTCTCACAGCCACCATTGTCCTGATTTTACAGATGGAAACAAATAGGCTTGGAGAGGCTATGTAAGTCCAGCATGGTCAGATCTAGGTAAGTACTACAGTGGGATTGCAACCCGAATATGTATAGCTCTAAAAGTCAATTCTACCCATCCTTATTTAATTTTTAGTTTTTTGTTTCAATTCTTGTATCAAAGTTATGTATGCCCATAGTTTAAAGAATAAAATGGTTACACAAGGTTTGTAAGGAGCAGCAATAGTCTTCTACTTCCCTGCCCCCCACTTTCCCCTCCCCAGAGGCGATAACTTTCAAGTATCAGCTGCTGCATTTTCTATTTAATTCCGTGTTTCTATATAACATATATAATATAATGCTTACATTGCTAATTTCTTGATTTTTTTTCAGTTGTAGGTACTAGCTAATAACTTTTCTCTGTAGAAGATGAAGGTTAGTGCTCTTTCTCCCTGCCCCAACTACACACCACAATACATTTCTACCACCTTCTTATCCCCCTCTCCTCTCAATTTAATTATATCAGAATTTTTGGTCAACACTAGGGTTTTCATTACAATGATGTTCATAACTGAGTCATTTTGTAAACCATGATATTGCTTTGTCTTTCCTATACAACTTTTGTTTGCCCTGATAATTCTTTTACCTTTCCATTTGCTTTCTTTTCTGTGTTTTCTTTTCTACTCTTTTAATCAATCCAATCTTTGTTCTTGGTTGTCTTCCCTCAAGAGGTGCCAACATATCACGTATTCTACTAATTTTGTCTCCATATAGATTCTCTCCAGGGATATCATGATTTGTACTAAATTGGATGAGTTGTGCTCAGAGATTTCTTTTACCATCACCCTTCACCACTTGCCTGTGTGAAATACTGCTTCCTATATCCATGGCTTCCTCTTTCTGGTTTTTGACCAAATTCTATAGCTTCCTGAGAAAGTATGGAGGCAAGATCACTGTTTTGAAACTTTTAATTCTAAAAATGTCTTTTTTTTCTACCATCACACACACTGAAGTTTTAGTTAGGTATGAAAGTTCCTCATTAATAATCATTTTCCTTTAGAATTCTGAGAGCTTTATTCCATTGCTTTCTGGTTTCCAGTGTTGCCAATAAGAAATCTTGCAGATCTTTTGTTGTGAACTGTTTTTTTTTTCTCTAGAAGCAAGTAAGAGCTTTTCAACTCAATGATAATACATTTTTCTGTAATATGCTTTAGTGTGAGTTTGTTTTCATCCTTTTTGCTAGATACTCAGCAAGTCCCTTTGAATCTGAAAACTCATGTCCTCTATACTAGGAAAAAATTTTAAATTATTTTATTGTAAGTTTCTACCTTCCATTTTATCTGTTCTTTCTGGAACTTCTATTTGGATATTATACTTCCAGGATTGTCTTCTATCTTTTCCTTCCTATTTTCTGTTTTTCTTATCTTTAGGTCTTTTTGCTTTATTTTCTGGAATAATTTTATCTTCCAACATTTCTATTGCATTCTTCATTTTTATTTCCAGTGATTCTTGTTTTCTGAATGCTTATTGAAAAATAGTATTTTACCCTTGTTTCATAATTGCAATAGATTATTAAATTTTTTTAGTTTTCTCCTCATTGTTCAATCTTTATTTCATTTAAATTGCTGTTTTCTGTCTGCCCGTTTCAGTCACTATTTTCACCTTGGAGCCTCTTCTTAGCACTCTTTCAGGCTTGCCTGTCTGTTCATATCTAACCGACTGGGGACTTGTGGATTGAGGTTCATTGTGGGACCATGCAGCTAGACATGCTGGTTGGGCAAACTCTAGGGTCAGCACTTTAGGTATTTGCCTTTGGGTTGTCAAAGAAGATGCTTTCATTTTTGGTGAGAGGGTGAAAACATGGCAGGAGTGGAGTATAAAAAGTCTGCTGGTAGTGTGCATGCTGGCTTGATGGGAGTATGGCAAAGTCTCAGCATCCATACCCAATCACCCTTTGACTCAGTACACTGCTTCCATCCTCAGCTGTGCCCGGTGTCCCCTGTCCAGAGCCCTCTCTTTGGCTTTCAGAGAGCACCTTTTACCCTTTTACTCTCAGAGAATACATCTCCAGTCTTTTGCAGGGGTAGGAAAGGGTTGGGAGTGGGAACTGGAATCCCCTAGGAAACACAAAACAGCCTTAAAGGTTTTTTAAAAAGAAGTAACAGAGCGTTTTCCTTAATAAAAGGCAAGCATTTGTTCAAAGTAGAAAAATTGTCAAGTAGACCAAGGCCAAAAAGAATATAAAAACCATTCCTAATCTCCACCTCCAAAGATAACTCCTGCTAACCTTTTGGTATGCTTCCTTCTTACCTGTGTGGGCATTTACATGTGTTTGTTTCTTCACACAAAATTGTGGTGATACAATGAATATTGCATCTTAATTGTTTTCTGCTTATTAATATGTCACAGGAGATTTTTCAGGAATAGCTTTTAAAGGCTCTTATCAGCTTGCTGTTGGTAAAGGCCTCTTAAATCTAATAACAGATATGACTGAATTAGTAAGCCAGGCCCTGAATTCAGAGGTCAAATTGTGCTTATGTCAGCATGTACACATTTTAGTCTTCTAGATTAGTAAGGAAAGGGAAACATTCAGTGAAAAGAAGTAAAATGCCCTTAAACCCACCAAAAAGTCTTAGGAAATGCACTTGGTTGCATTTTTAGTTCATTCCTTTTCACTAGCACCACGAAAAGTTTAAGGTGTCAGGAACTCATGTGAGAGGAAGAAAAAGAGGAATTAATTTGTTATCAAAGGTAATAAGATGAAGCCTTGCTAACTAAATTCCATTGTTCTGTAGAATTAACTTCAGCCAGTCATACGCTACTTGCATTAACCTAAAGTTAAACCGGTTCAGCACAGATTTGGCAAATAAGAAACGCACGTTTCCTGATACAGGGGTGGTAGCGGGCAGGTTTTGACTTCCTTTTTGGCTTGGGTAATTCCTTTTCCCACATTTGCTTCCTTTCCTCCACCCCACAAAAAGAGCAGAACCTTGTCTTATAATAAGCCAGAAAAACTCACTAAAAGACTTCGCAGGTTAAATAGCCTCTGGACACGAATCACATGAAGCATGACTACTTATGTGGGGGATTTGGACAAAGGGTGTATTCTAATCAGGGCTACAGGGACCTGTTCCTCCTCATGCTTTGCTTCTGCTTTTTCGTAAAGAGTTATTTATTCTTTAAGTAATTGTGTACATCTTTCTGCTTATAGGTAATTGGATTTGTCAGGTGTGCCCCCAAGGAGGATGGGGTTTATCATGAGTAGGTTTATTAACCACAAGGAGCAAGGGGGATGCTTGCACTTACTAAGGGTCTCAAAAGCATGCTGTTAAAAATGCAAACTTGGAAACTCTGGTGAGGGTGGTTTGCTTGGTGTCGAGGCTGGTATGAGCACCGCAGCGCGGCATGTTCTGGGACAGTTGACACGGGGATTTGTTGACACGGGGATTCGTCAGTCACCTTACCTGAGACAATTCTGTCTTCTTTACCACATTTTTCATCCTTTCTTCTTTTCTTTCCTGATCACCTGTGCTCTGGACCAGCCCATGGGAAATCTTCAGTGCCCAGGCAATTGCTGATACTAAGTCAAGCGTCTGAGGGACGGTCCGGCTCAGCCATGGGAATTAAACCTGGTGTGATGGAGAGAGTGACTAGAAGATAAAGGCCCCTGGTTCTGACTCTGTCTCATTATTTCTTCTCCTGTTTACCTTGAGCAGCTCTCTTGTGCCTTTCAGACTTACTTGATTGGTGGCTCTCATGACTCTGCCACAATATCTTGGCATGCCTCCGTTAGTTGGGAAGGGTTTTTGACTCTTTGTTGCTTTTATGTCATGAAGTTAGGAAGTCAGAACCCATGTGACCTTCACCAGGTTACTTAACCGCTCTGGGTCTCAGTTTCTTCATCTATACTATGGTGGTAATAATAATAGAAACTCCCTCATAGAGATGTAGTGAACAATCATTTATTCCATAATTCACCTATCCACCCATTAGTTTATTGAACCCCTACTGTGTTCCAGGAATTGCTTTTATTCAGTGAGATAATTCAGACACAGTGCTTAATACAACACCTGGCATATGAGGAATGCTAACTGCATATTAGCAAACATTGTTCTTACAGAAAAGAGCTTTAGGCTATCATTAGTATGACCAGACAGAAAATACAGGCATTTCTTCGACTGTCAGAGTATGAGTACCTTGATATACAAGCACAAAAAATAAATGAAAAATAAATCAAACATATTTAGTCCCTTCTACCCATCTGTGAGCTCTTGAAGAATGGATAGAGTGACGTTTATTAAGTTAACTTTTCCTCAGTGCAGGTTGCAAGGCCTGGGCCATGGTAGGGTCCTAATAATGTTGAATAAGTGAATGAAACTGAATGTGACTTCCATTTTTCAGACTGAGTTTAGGAAAATCAAACTCAGTCTTAACTCCAAAGAAATCTGTGGGAGGGACTGACTGACTGGGAGGAATCTGTGGATGGTAGTCTGTTCAGTGCAAATGTTCTTTGCTTGGTCACCACACCTTCTTCTTTCCCCAGGCCCATATCCTTCCCTCTGTCGGTTGTGAAGAATGTAGAGCTGGAGAAGCCCTTTGCCCCTTTTCTTGTCCCTTTTCACCTTTCATTTTTTAGGACTCTGGAGTGCATACCATGGGACACCACGGCCCCCCGTTGTGACTGGCTCGGCATGGACGGCCTTCCTTGACTCTGGCTGCTTGGCCTTCTCCCCATTGCCGAGCTTAGACCAAGTCCTCTCACATTTGCGTTTGGGCTTTCTCCTTCCAGTTCACATGATCCCAGTGCTAATTATGGGGCAATTATCCTGATTTTGGAGGAAGGAATAAGTAAGGGGAATAGTCAAGGACAAAAATGAAGTAGAAGGGTTGGTGGTGAGTAAATAGGGAAGGACAAGGGAAAAGCAGTAACAGGAAGGCAGTGATAGAGACAAACTTCCACCAATTCACACAGAAAAGTTGAAAAGAAAATCTGATGCCTAGAATTTTTCATAAAGTTGAATGCATTTAATTATCTTACTCTGAGATTCTGAATTCTCAACAGTTTTTGTATTAGCATGTTCTTTCTTTTATGGGTTAATAACCAATGATATAAAGAGTTGGTAAGTTGGTTTATAATTTTATTACTAATGTAATGGAATTGTACTGGCCTGGCATAGAGGTTAACAACCTCTCACGGCCTTGGAGTCAGAGTCCAAGCTCAGACACTACTCTGTGTTCCTGTGCAGGCGACTGAGACCTTCTGGGCTTCAGTTTCCTCATCAGAAAGTAGAAAGTGCCTTACAGAGAATAAAACAGACAGTGGAAGGCACAGGCTTAGCACGATGTAGAGACCTTAGACTTCAATAATGTTAGCTTTTTATTACTAATGTAATGATAAAATACGTGTATTTGTATTTAGGTACTTGCTAAAGCGGATAGGGCTAATTTAATGTGTGGGAGTGGGGTTTAAGTGGAGGCTGTCTTGCAAACACGTGGGAGGATGGGGGTGATTTTTCTCTAGTAGAACCAGGAAAGCAATGGACTTGGTGGCGGATCTGTGTTCACATGGCAGTTTTGTAATGTATTAGAGGAATGACCTCAGGCAGTTGACATCAGAGCCTAGTTGTCCCCTCCTCTTAAAAATGGGGAAAAATAATACTGTGCAGGGTTCTTAGGAGGCACTGTGTTCAGTCACAAGTAATTAATAGTACTGGCCCAACACTGTGTATTGTTGGCATACTTAATCCTCACAGTGGCCCTTCAAGGCAGATTCTATTATTGTCCACAGTTTAAATATAAGAAAACTGATCACAAGAAGTTCAAGCAACTGCCCAAAGTCACACAGGTGGCAGAGCCCAAATCTGAACCTAGACTGGTTTCAAAGGCCACTCTATTAGTTGCTAAGTGACACTCTAAGGTAAGAATAAGGGTGCCCGGTGGAGATGTTCTGATGATGTTCACAAGTGGGTTAGATCTGGGAGGACATGCAAATCACAAAGGTAATGACATCTATTTGGAAAGGAACACCTTTTTTCCTAGTGTGTATTTTCTTAATTTGTATTTGAGGGGCCATAATTTGAATTTAACACAATTTTACATATATAAATAGTATAAAAGTATATACTATTTTTACATATATAAAAATAGTATATATTTACATTTATAAATATATAAAAGTATTTAAAAAATGTTTGTTTGGTGCATCAGAATCCAGTTTGGAATTAACATACATTTCTAAGACAAGAGGACTAGGCTCCACCCCTGCCCTCAGAGAGTGGGCAGTTATTAGGGGAGACAGACACAACCGCACAGTAAGAGGTAAGCTCTAGAGGTGTGCTGCAGGGCCCAGAATTGGAGCTTGAGGCTGGGGGTAAAGGGAGCACTGAGGAGAGATGGCAGGGAAGGTTTTCACAAACGAGTTGTTTCCAGAAGTGAGTTCTGGAAGTTGAGAGGAAGTTAGCCACATGAAGGTGAAACAGAGAGTCTTCCGTGCCAGAGGTTGCAATACCGGCAGCTCGCTTTTGGTCAGCAGATATTTTTGGATTATTTGCAAAAAGTGAATGACTTGCCAATGTTTAGAAATAAGGATATTTCATATAAATATGAAGATGTGTAGCTGCTTTTGAAAAATTGAAACATCTAGAGGCTCTGGGCCCACATCCTTGACCACAATTGCTCATGTGGGTAAGGCTGACCCCTCTGAATGTGCAGCTCACTAGTACTGTACCTGGCAACTGAATTTTCTACCCGTCTCTAGCAGAAGGGCCTGAGAAGCAAAGCAGCAGCCTGGTGTTTGGACTGATAGCTGTTGCAGTTGCTCCGATGTAAATTTTCTGACACATACCTTCTGAAGAGGGGCCAAGTAAACTGATTAAAAATCGTAATGTATTTATAGATGGCTAGTTGATTATATTAAATGACAACAAATAATTATAAGGAATGGTGGTAGTAAGAACCATTTTCTTCTCTCTCTCTCTCTTCTTTTTTTTGATTAATTTTTCAGTTCATGTGAAGGGGCTTTCCTTTACCTTAGTTTATTTCAGGCCTAAATGTGAAATCTGTATAATTTAAAGTAATGATCTTCAAGCTTTGCTGCTTTTAAAACTACCTACATCCCAGGCCAATTACCGGGAACCCAGGCATCTGAGTATTTTTCAAAAACTCTCCAGCTGACTCTGCTGAGCAGGTGATTTTGAGAACCAGAGGTCTAGCGCCTGCCTTTCCTGCTTTGTCTCCCTGAGGCGCTGGCACATCTCTGAGACTTAGGGTATAGGGGCAATGATTCTTCAGAGTGTTGATTTCCAGATGGCAGGAAAGAAGCTTCAGTTTGAAGTCCACATGTGTGTCCCTCTGATTCAGAGGAAAGTCCAGTTTTAAGCCCTAGGGAAAAACAACTTCTCTGTGTGGTGAAGGCACTTGCTGCTTTTTGGCACCTGAAACATTTTTACCTGGGGGACCTGAATTTAAATAATTGGTAGGCTATAACTATTCCAGCTGAAAGAAGTATGGTTATAAAAACATGTAACCAATAGGCTCCAGGCTAAAAGATATCCAGATGAAAAAAGGAAAAGAGAAAGGTGTGGTGGAGACGAGACATGAAGGAAGCAAGGAAGAAAGGAAAAGCAAGCAGGTAAGCCCGCTCCTTCATTTTATTGCACTGACTTATTTAGCACTTTAATCAGGTTTCTTGATAACAACTTAACTTCAGGACAGCGACTTAGTGAAGATGGTCTTGTTTCCAGATATCCGGATTCTTTTGGATGACTGACTTACATAAAACTCTGTTAGTGTGCACAATAACTTGCTTCAGTATCAACTAAAACATTTTTTTATAGAAGTGTTTCTGTGAAGAAGGATTGTTGGAAAGTATTCCTAACTATCTTAATTCAATCTACACTTTTGACCAAAGTACTGAATCCCCCAGTCCCCAAGAGGACGTATCAGTGAAAATTGTAGCCTCCGCCTGCCTATAATAATTCACTGTGATGATACTTTTTGGCCAACATACAAACAGATCATTGACTAAAAATGATCAAGAGTGAAGACTTCCTGAACTTTTTTCTCCCTCTTAATCATTTCATGTCCTGGAGCTAAAAGTATCTTTCTGTGAGATTTAAAACTGAAAATATTCGAGTTACAAATTTAGCAGCTCTACCTTCTCTGCTAAGACATGATGTTGGACGCAACTCATCGCTGGGGCAGATCACACACTTTTTTGATACTTGAAGAAAATGAGTTGAGATAATGTCTCACATTAGGGAAACTTGGCAGTCATTGCTTCACTGAAGAACTTTTGTTGCTAACCAGAATGTTGAGTTGTCTTCCACTTTAAAAATGATTTTATTTTAACATATGTTAGCTGAAGCAAAAAATAATACAGTAGGAGCTGTGCGTCTATCAGAGTGACTGACAGATTGAAATTCTCTAGAAAAACAGATTATTTTCCCTCAAAGAGAGTAAAGTTTTGGTTTTCAAAGTCAATCAGAAAACTAACAATTTGGACAGGAGAGGAATCAGCTTCTCTTTTTGAGACAGTATATTTCTAATGATTTTTATGGAGACTATAATAAGGATCAAGAAACAAAAGCTTGATAGGGACATGTTTTTAGTTAGGAGACTGAAAAGAAATAATGGCATGAAATAAAGTGGTTTTTTTATACTGCCAAAGTTCTCATTTCTTTTATATTGTCTGAAATAAAATTGATAAAAAAAATCCGTAACAGTTCGGTCCTCCAATCCTAGCTAAGTGTTTTGTGGTTAGAACTTTAGCATAGATATGTTCATATGTATTTTCTGTATTTGGAGGAAGAGTCAAGATTTTATAGCAATCTTCCAAATACTGTTTTTATGAAAAAATTACATTTCAATGATTAAAAAAAAATCCATGATAGATGTCAACACAAAAATTAAAACATGAGCATTTGTCTTAGTAATGCTGCACTGAGGACTATAGGGGCAAACACACTTAAGAAGACACTTTAAACACATTTGTAAAAATACCAGACTTTTTTTATAAGGAAAGGGAAAACTCCCTCATATATCTGCCTGCCTCATAGACTTTCATTCCCTTTCCATAAAAAGATATTTATGTGCTTGAGTCAAAAATAGGTCAGCATGTGGAAGAAAGTTTCACACGCAAATTGCAGTCTATCTCATGCCTCATCTAAGTGTGGAATCTTACCTAGATGCTCTCTGAAATACCAGCATACTTTTTGTGTAGTTTCTAGAGCATCCTTCCATCTTTGGGTATACCCCCATCTTCTCTCTCATCCCTCAGAGGAACATGAATTTTCTAAACAATGTTGTTGTTACCCCCATTCTGCAACGTTCTTTTCATGTCCAGCTTTAAACCCTCTCTTCTTCAGGTGGCGGACTCCAGGCTCCATTCAGATGTCATGGGCTCCTTTTCAGGGGAACCTTCCCTGACCACCCCACCCAGGACCAAGTCCAGATTAGGACTCCCTCTCCAGGCTCCCTAGGCATCTGTGTTCTGTTGGCATCACAGTCTGCACTTACCTGGAGTGATTCTTTATTATTATTATTTTTAAACCGTAATTACTTGCCTTTCTCCAGACTGACTTTCTCTGAAGACTGTCTTGTTCACTGCTGTAATCACAGTGCCCAAAACGATGCCTGGCAAATAGTAGAACTCAATAAATATTAGTGAAATGAATAGATAAATGAAAAAAGTCTTAATGAGCATTCTCAGATGATAAAGGTGTGACAGAGCCATAGAATAGGAAAACCATAGTGAAATCTGGTCAGCAATTGTTAGCAATACCAGTTGACCACAGCTCCCGTCCACAGGGACATGGCAAAGTAGACATCAGTGGTCTGCATATTTAGCTTTGGAAGCTACTTCCTTTAAATCTCTCTCTCCCTTTCATCTCCATTAAAGAACCTCCCTGGATCTATAATTGACAAGAATATAAAAGTATCATTCTCTTTCTCATCCCATCCTGTTTACTCAGCAGCTCCAGCCACCTCCCCCCACCCACCCCTAGCCTTTGCCTCCACCCACATGTTCTCTATTAATAAGAGTTAGGAGAGGCCAACCTCACCCAGCACATTTCCCCCCTTTGTTTCTCCTCAGGGAGGCCTCAGCCAACTGCCAGAACTCACGAGTGAAAGGCCTTGCCTGCTCCTGGGAGATTCTGGGGGAGGGTGAAGACAAAGGTGATGTCTGGGCCTCCAGTGTTTCTGAGACCCAAATGCTGTTTTCAAACCAGGAAGCAGCTCCTTCAGAATTTGGTGATAAGCCATGACCCTCATTTGGGGAAATTTAGAGGCACATTTTAAGGAGAGAACACATCTACTGAAACTGGAAATAGGACCAAATTCTGTATCTTTGGAAAAGTCAGTAAAGCAGTCCCACCCTGGTGCCTTCTAACTGAATTAATGTACTGTATTCCATTTGAGAGTCATTTCTCTCTTCATCTTTCATTCCTGCCCCGAGGAGCCATCTGTACTTGGAGGATATGTGCACAGGGTAACTCACTGTGGACCCAGGACCTTCGTGCTCAGCTCTCCATGAATGGCCCTTTCATACACTGGGGAGTCCCTCTGATTCTCTGAATAACCAGAACTCAGCGAGGTGCAGAGATTTCCAGCAGCAGAAAGGCCCACCCAAAGGGAAAAACAGAAGGCGATGGGTGAATTTTCTACTTCTCTTATTGTCACTGTTGCTGTGGCGGTTGCTTTTTAACCCATAAATGTCATATATTGATCCACAATACGGTATCATTCTCCTTGGGATCTCAGGCTTACCTTCGAAAAAGACAGACAAAAAATTCAAGCTATTTTAGGGCTTTGTGGGAAGGACTGACGTTGTGTGGCCTCTTTCAGGAGAGGCCAAGTCCTAAAGTCCAGGAAGAGTCACTGCACTCACAAGGTGAGTGTAATTCCCTCTTACCAAAAGCTGGGGCCCAAAGCTTGATTTGAGAAAAACAATCAAGTAGCTGGAGTCATGCTGTCCATCAATATGATTGGCCGTCAGCTATACCAATAAATGGACTTATTTACATTTAAATCTCTTCCTTATTTTGCACAGTCTTTTGGAGATGCTTTTTCCTTTAAGATTTTTTTACTTGATTATTTTCTGTTTATATATTATATATGCCTATTGTAGAAAAAATTAGAAAGTATAAAAAAAAGCATACCAAAGGGAAAGGGAAAAACCCATAATATTACCACCGAGAGACATACAGAGACCGTTAACATAATGGCCTGTTTCCTTGGAGCATTTTGTCAGCCTTCTTTTCGGTTCCCGCCTGCCCTGCTTCTGAAATGCTTTTTATCTTTTTTTGTTACCAGTATTTTTACCAGCAAAAGAGAATCCTTTTCTGGGGTCCCATCAGAGTGTGAGTAAAACCGTTGAGCTGCTAGTTGTCATGGGGGCATATAGTAGGCACACAGGAAAAGTTTACTAAATATGACTGATTGTTTCCAGAGACCCAGGGAGCTAATTCTTGGCTAACTGGTGCTATTCATCAGTTAGACCAAAGGAAATACAGAACTGAATGCAAGTTAGAAAGAACAACATGCTTAGAAATGTTAATAAGTATGGTTTCTTAATAGCTGCTCAGCAGTTGGGATGAAGAAGCTAAATTAAAGAAGATGAAATTTAATGAACTCTTTTCTTGCTAGCACACTTGTAAAAGGTAAACTGGGAAACCATGGGGCTCCAAACTATTCTGAAATCCAAGCTTATGCATTCTGTTTCTATGTTATATGTCACCTAAATCTACTCGAAGTCTCCATTAAGGACTGAGAAAATAGCTTTTATTTTATATAGAATAAAATTTGGGGTTCTGAATTTCCAATTCATGCCTCTTATTTAAGTTCTCACACAAAACCTAGCATTCAGTTTTTGCAGTACCTCCACTGAGTTTGAGCATATCCTTTTCAGATCATTCACCAGACAGCATCCTACAGCTCTCATTCATAAAGTCCAATTATAAGACAAGAAATGTCAGGAATACACACTTTGAGAGTGGGAGGCAAACAGAACAGTACATTGTGACTTTGTAAGAACAGCCATGCATTTCCTCTGGGCTTGTTTTCAGTTCCTTTGTCAGCTGATTACATGGTCTTTTATAATTTCTCATCTACAGAATGGAGCTATTTGCTTGTGGATTATTTGAAAGACATAGGCTTATGCAAAAGAAACGAAATCATCATGAGGTAGATGATATTTCTGGCTAGATGTTTTTCTTTTTCCTTTTGGGCAAAATTATGAGAATATAATGTATAATAGTGACTCTTGAGATGTATGAAACAAATAAATATTTTATTAATTCAGTCTTAATGCATATGTAATGCTATATGTGCATTTGTTATGTATATCATTGCATTTACCAATAATTTAATTTATTTTCATATAAAGAGGAAAATTGCTGCTTTACATGCATTTGTTTTCAAAACACACGAGTTTTTCAATTGTGCTCCATGATTCCTAACAAGAGTCTTTTCAGTTCAGACAATGGTTTATAGTTTACAAAGTGCTTTCATTGTACACTATGTTATTAGTTCTCATGTCACTCCCCAGATGTAAAACTGGTCAGAGTACTTGGGGCTTTAAATCCTCATCTGTGGCTTTACCCTTCCATCCAGCCCCATACATGAATTTCCTCTTCTGTCTGCCTTCTGTCCCTTTACTTGCTTACATTTTGAGACTTAGCTCAGGGTTGCCTCCTCCATGAAGCCTTTCCCCAACAAATTTAGTTGAAGTGACCTCATTTTTTCACTGGACCTTAATTACTCTAAGTCCAATTTTCATGGGAAGTTTTACAAAATACATAGTATTGAAAAAATTCACAAAACATGTGAATATATTCTTATAAAACTTTATTATAAAACCTCATAGCTTTCGGAACTAATAACCACTTAAATACAAAATTAAAAACAAAAAAAACACTTGTATCCTTCCATGTCAGTACTTCTTCTGGATTCCTGTAAAATATTGTGTAATATTTCATAGTATAAGTACTCTGTATCAGCATTGTTCAACAGACCATTCTGTGATGATAGAAATGTTCTGTATCTGTTGTCCAAGACAATCACCATGAGAGCCACAACTGAGTACTTGAAATGTGGGTAGTGAAACTGAGGAACCAAATTCTTTATGTAATTTAATTTAAATTTCAATAGCCATATGTGGCTGGTTGTTACCATATTCGACAGTACAGATTTTTTTCATGTCCCTGTTCTTTTTATTTTTTTTATTTTGGTATAATTAATATACAATTACATGAGCAACATTGTGGTTACTAGATTCGCCCCTTTATCAAGTCCCCCCCCACACACCCCATTACAGTCACTGTCCATCAGTGTAGTAGTAAGATGCTATAGGATCACTATTTGTCTTCTGTGTATATACTGCCATCCCCGTGTCCCCCACCCTCCATTATGTGTGTTAATCTTAATGCTCCTTTTTCTCCTTATCCCTCCCTTTCCACCCATCCTCCCCAGTCCCTTTCCCTTTGGTAACTGTTAATCCATTCTTGGGTTCTGTGAGTCTGCTGCTGTTTTGTTCCTTCAGTTTTTGCTTTGTACTTATACTCCACAGATGAATGAAATAACTTGATAATTGTCTTTCTCTGCCTGACTTATTTCACTGATCATAATACCTTCTAGCTCCATCCATGTTGTTGTAAATGGCAGGATTTGTTTTCTTCTTATGGCTGAATAATATTCCATTGTGTATATGTACCACATCTTCTTTATCCATTCATCTACTGATGGACACTTAGGTTGCTTCCATTTCTTGGCTATTGTAAATAGTGCTGCGATAAACATAGGGGTGCATATGTCTTTTTGAGTCTGGGCTCCTGCATTCTTAGGGTAAATTCCTAGGAGTGGAATTCCTTGGTCAAATGGTATTTCTATTTTTAGTTTTTTGAGGAACCTCCATACTGCTTTCCACAATGGTTGAACTAATTTACATTCCCACCAGCAATGTAGGAGGGTTCCCCTTTCTTCACATCCTCACCAACATTTGTTGTTGTTTGTCTTTTGGATGTTGGTCATCCTAACTGGTGTGAGGTGATATCTCATTGTGGTTTTAATTTTTATTTCTCTGATGATTAGTGATGGGGAGCATCTTTTCATGTGCCTGTTGACCATCTGAATTTCTTCTTTGGAGAAGTGTCTGTTCAGCAACTCTGCCCATTTGTTAATTGGCTTATTTGCTTTTTTTTGTTGTTGAGGTGCATGAGCTCTTTGTATATTTTGGATGTCAACCCCTTATCGGATATGTCATTTATGAATATATCCTCCCATACTGTAGGATGTCTTTTTGTTCTAATGATGGTGTCCTTTGCTGTACAGAAGCTTTTTAGTTTGATATAGTCCTACTTGTTCATTTTTGTTTTTGTTTCCCTTGTCTGTGGAGATATGTTCATGAAGGAGTTGTTCATGTTTGTATTCAAGACAGTTTTGTCTATGTTTTCTTCTAAAGAGTTTTATGGTTTCATGACTTAGATTCAAGTCTTCGATCCATTTTGCATTTACTTTTGTGTATGGAGTTAGACAGTAATCCAGTTTCATTCTCTTACATGTAGCTGTCCAGTTTTGCCAATACCAGCTGTTGAAGAGGCTGTCATTTCCCCATTGTATACCCATGGCTCCTTTATCATATATTAATTGACTATATATGCTTGAGTTAATATCTGGACTCTCTATTCTGTTCCATGGGTCTATGGGTCTGTTCTTGTGACAGTACCAAATTCTCTTGATTACTGTGGCTTTGTAGTAGAGCTTGAAGTCAGGGAGGAAGATGCCCCCTGCTTTATTCTTCCTTCTCAGGATTGCTTTGGCTATTTGGGGGTCTTTCATGGTTCCATATGAATTTTAGAACTATTTGTTCCAGTTCACTGAAGAATGCTGTTGGTATTTTGATAGGGATTGCATTGAATCTGTAGATTGCTTTAGGCAGGATGGCCATTTTGACAATATTAATTCTTCCTAGCCAAGAGCATGGGATGAATTTCCATTTGTTAGTGTCCTCTTTAATTTCTCTTAAGAGTGTCTTGTAGTTTTCAGGGTATAGGTCTTTCACTTCCTTGGTTAGGTTTATTCCTAGGTATTTTATTCTTTTTGATGCAATTGTGAATGGAATTATTTTCCTGATTTCTCTTTCTGCTAATTCATCATTAGTGTATTGGAATGCAACAGATTTCTGTGTATTAATTGTGTGTCCTGCAATTTTGCTGAATTCCAATATTAGTTCTAGTAGTTTCGGAGTGGATTCTTTAGAGTTTTTTATGTACAATATCATGTCATCTGCAAACAGGGACAGTTTGACTTCTTCCTTGACAATCTGGATGCCTTTTATTTATTTGTGTTGTCTGACTGCTATGGCTAGGACCTCCAGAACTATGTTGAATAAAAATGGGGAGAGTGGGCATCATTTTCTTGTTCCCAATCTTAGGGGAAAAGCCTTCAGCTTCTCACTGTTAAGTATGATGTTGGCTGTGGGTTTGTCATATATGACCTTTATTATGTTGAGGTACTTGCCTTCTATACCCATTTTGTTGGGAGTTTTTATCAAGAATGGATTTTGAAGTTTGTTGAATGCTGTTTTAGCATCTGTGGAAATGATTGTGGTTTTTGTCCTTTTTATTGATGTGGTGGATGATATTGATAGATTTTCAAAAGTTGTACCATTCTGGGATGAATCTCACTTGATCATGGTGTATGATCCTCTTGATGTATTTTTTAATTAGGTTTTCTAATATTTTGTTGAGTATTTTTGCATCTATGTAGTTTTCTTTTTTTTGTGGGGTCTTTGCCTGGTTTTTCTATTAGAGTGATGCTGGCTTCATAGAATGAGTTTGGAAGTATTCCCTCCTCTTCTATTTTTTGGAAAACTTTAAGGAGAATGGGTATTATGTCTTCTCCAAATGTCTGATAAAATTCAGTAGTGAATCCATCTGGTCTAGGAATTTTGTTCTTGGGTAGTTTTTTGATTACTGATTCAATTTCATTGCTGGTAACTGGTCTATTCAGATTTTATGTTTCTTCATGGGTCAGCCTTGGAAGGTTGTATTTTTCTAGAAAGTTGTCCATTTCTTCTAGGTTATCCAGTTTGTTAGCATATAGATTTTCATAGTATTCTCTAATAATTCTTTGTATTTCATGGTTTTTTCCTTTCTCATTTCTGATTCTGTTTATGTGTATAGATTCTCTTTTATTCTTAATAAATCTGGCTAGATGTTTATTTTGTTTACTTTCTCAAAGAACCAGCTCTTGGTTTTGTTAATTTTTTCTATTGTTTTATTCTTCTCAATTAATTTTATTTATTTCTTCTCTGATCTTTATTATGTACTTCCTTCTGCTCACTTTAAGCATCATTTGTTCTTCTTTTTCCAGTTTCAGTAATTGTGAATTTAGACTATTCATTTGGGATTTTTCTTCCTTCTTTAAATAGGCCTGGATTGCTATATACTTTCCTCTTAGAACTGCTTTTGCTGTGTTTCACAGAAGTTGGAGCTTTTTGCTGTTGTTGTCATTTGTCTCCATATATTGCTTGATCTGTTTTAATTTGGTCATTGATCCATTGATTATTTAGGAGCCTATTGTTAAGCCTCCATGTGTTTGTGAGCCTTTTTGTTTTCTTTGTACAATTTATTTCTAGTTTTATACCCTTGTGATCTTAGAAGCTGGTTGGTAGAATTTCAGTCTTTTTGAATTTACTGAGGCTCTTTTTGTGGCCTAGTATGTGGTCTATTCTGGAAAATGTTCCATGTGCACTTGAGAAGAATGTGTATCCTGCTGCTTTTGGGTGTAGAGTTCTGTAGATGTCTGTTAGGTCCATCTGTTCTAATTCTGTTTATGTGTATAGATTCTCTTTTTCTCAGTGTTGTTCAGTGCCGCTGTGACCTTACTTATTTTCTGGCTGGTTGATCTGTCCTTTGGAGTGAATGGTGTGTTGAAGTCTCCTAAAATGAATGCACTGCATTCTATTTCCCCCTTTAATTGTGTTAGTATTTGTTTCACATATGTAGGTGCTCCTGTGTTGGGTGCATATTTATAATGGTTATATCCTCTTTTTGGACTGACCCCTTTATCATTATGTAATTTCCTTCTTTGTCTCTTGTTACTTTCTTTGTTTTGAAGTCTATTTTGTCTGATACAAGTACTGCAACACCTGCTTTTTTCTCCCTATTGTTTGCATGAAATATGTTTTCCCATCCCTTCACTTTTAGTGTGTGTATGTCTTTGGGTTTGAGGTAGGTCTCCTGTAGGCAGTATATAGGTGGGTCTTGCTTTTTTATACATTCTATTTCTCTGTATCTTTTGATTAGTACATTCAGTCCATTTACATTTAGGGTGATTATTGATAGATATGTACTTATTGCAATTGCAGGCTTTGGATTTGTGTTTACCAAAGGTTGAAGGGTATCTTCTTTACTGTCTAACCATCTAACTTAACTCACTTATTACACTATTATAAACACAGTCTGATGATTTTTTTATTTCTCCCTTCTTTTTCTTCCTCCTCCACTCTTTATATGTTAGGTGTTTTTTTGTGTTTCCCTTGACTGATTTTGTGGATAGCTGATTTTATTTTGTATTTAGTTATTATTTGGTTTGTCTACTTTCTTTGCTGTGGTTTTATTTTCTCTAGTGACATCTATTTAGCCTTAGGAGCACCTCCATCTAGAGCAGTCCCCTTAAAATACACTGCAGAGATGGTTTGTGGGAGGTAAATTCCCTCAACTTTTACTTATCTGGGACTTGTTTAAACCCTCCTTCAAATTGAAATGATAATCTTGCTGGATACAGTATTCTTGGTTCAAGGCCCTTCTGTTTCATTGCATTGAATATATCATGCCATTCCTTTCTGGCCTGTAAGGTTTCTACTGAGAAGTCTGATGATAGCCTAATGGGTTTTCCTTTGTAGGTCATCATTTTTTTCTCTCTGGCTGTTTTTAATACTCTGTTCTTGTCTTTGATCTTTGCCATTTTAATTATTATACGTCTTAGTGTTGTCATCCTTGAGTCCCTTGTGTTGGGATATCTGTGGACTTCCATGGTCTGAGAGACTATTTCCTTCCCCAGATTGGGAAAGTTTTCAGCAATTATTTCTTCAAGGACACTTTCTATCCCCTTTCCTCTCTCTTCTTCTTCTGATACCCCTGTAATGTGAATATTGCTCTGTTTGGATTGGTCACACAGTTCTCTTAATATTCTTTCATTCCTAGGAATCCTTTTATCTCTTTCTGCCTCAGCTTCTCTGTATTCCTGTTCTCTGATTTCTATTCCATAAACATTCTCTTCCACTTCATCCAGTATGCTCTTAAATCCTTCCATTGTTTGTTTCATTTCTGTTATCTCCCTCCTGAATTCATCCCTTAGCTCTTGAATATTTTTCTGTAGCTCTGTCAGCATGCTTATGACTTTTATTTTGAATTCTTTTTCAGGAAGATTGTTGATTTCAGTCCCATCAGGCCCTCTCTCTGGCATTTGAGGGATTTTGGACTGAACAGGGTTCTTCTGCCTTTTCATGGCAGTCAGAGTGGTTGCCAGTGAGTGGCGTGTGTGTTAGCTGGGAGAACAAAGTCTCTTCTTGCTTGCCATTTGCCTTGCCTGTCTCCACTGTCTGTGCCAGTCAATGGTGCACAGGGAGCAGCCTCTGGGTTAATCTCCTGAGGTGCTGTGGGTGGGGCAGCCCTCAGGATGGCCTAGAGCACTGGCTGGAGTTACAGGCAAGTGCCGTGTGTTCTCCCATGAGAACAAAGCCCCTTTGTGCCTCCCAGACTCTCTGTCAGTCTCTGTGCTGTCTGTGCAGGTCAACCACATGCAGGGAGCAGCCTCTGGGTCTGGGCTGGTTAGCCTAGTGCAGGGAGAAGCCTCTCTGTGGTTGCCATGTGCGGGACTGCTCCTGGCTGTTCTGCAGCAATGGCAGGTCAGCTGGTTTGCTTGCAGTGTTGGTGGAGGGGAAGGAACAGCAGGCTGCTTATTGCCGTGAGGCAGTTCAGAGCTGCATTGCCACCCAGGGAGTTAGGGCTCCTTAAATTCCTTAAAGTTCCCAGCCTGCTGAGCTTAGTGTGCCAGGACGATTTTGTCCACCTGTTAAACCCTGGCTCTTAAAGACTTTCAAAGTGCCTTCTTTTCCTTCATCCCAGGGCAGCCGGCTGTGGGAACCTGTTTGTGGTCTTAATCTTGGGTTTTGCTCTTCTGCTCCTCTAATATCCAGTTCACCATGCAATGTGTGTCTGTGCTCCCAGGGCAGACCACCAGGGCTGGTTATTTAGCAGCCCTGTGCTTCCACTCCCTCCCCACTCTGATTCCCTTCCTCCTGTTGGTGAGCTGGGGTAGGGGGAGTGCTCGGGTCCCACCGGGTCATGGCTTTGTATCTTACCCTTTTCATGAGATGTTGAGTTCTCACAGATGTAGATGTAGCCTGGCTCATGTACTGTATCTTCTGGTCACTCTTTTAGGAATAGTTGTATTTGCTATATTATCAAAATATATATGGTTTTGGGAGGATATTTCCACCACCCTACTCATGCTGCCATCTTGAGAAAATCTGGACAGTACAGATTTTTACTTTATATTAAAATGCATTGTTAGTTATTTAGATTATTTCCAATTTCCCCCAATATAAGTAAACTAAATGTTGTCAGCTAAGTAGAGCTTGAGAACAAAAAGGAAATTTTTTGTCTGTTTATGTGTATTAATTTGAGAAGCTTGCATTCATTCTAACATGACTTTGAAGTTCTGTAAGAAGTTGTATCAAGTAGATAAGAGAACAGTTCTATTAAAGGCATTTTCTATATGAAAGAATGCTTTAAAATGTGTAGCAAATAAAAATACTGTGTCCATATTTATTATAATAATGAAATGCAGGACTCGATGTTATATCTAATATTTATGATCATCTGTGTTATGAAGGGAAAGGCAGTCATTAGAAAAGATGATATAATTTTAATTTATTGAGATGAAAACAAGTCTATGATATATTTACAAGAGAAAAAGGTAGGTCACTTTTATATGCATAGTATGGTCTCCTTTTCATAAATACATATGCCCATATTTATATAAGTTTTGGTTTAGTGATGAGATACCTGGTTGAGAACATGGAAGTCAGACTGATCTGGGTGTAAATCCAGACCCTGCCAAAATCACATTATCTGAGTGATTTTGGACAAGTCTGGTACCTCTTTGAACTTTGATTTCCTCATTGCTAACATGGAATGATAATATTTATCTCTTAAGGCTGATGGGTTAAATAACATATGTAAGATACATAGTATATTTTTAATATTAGCAATATTTAACAAACGGTAGTTGTTATTTTTCTAAGTATGCACAAAGAAAGAAATCAGGAATGATGTGGCAAGATGATTCCAAAACGTGATATTCCATGATGCTGAAAGTGAACATCTCTCAGTTGCAAAGCTATATCGATGCTGTTGGTGTTAGTTTAATTTTTGGATGGAAAACTGACTTTCTGATTATTATGAAAAAGTCCATTAAAATTATGTACATATGAAACTAAAGAAGTGAGTAAACTCTATATGTGATGTAGAAATAGGCCAACATAATAAATTGCAGAGTAGTATAGATAGTGTGGTCCCATTTGGGTTTAAAAAAATTTTTTTTAATGAAATATGAAGTTTCTTTTGGTAAGTCTGGATGACCTACCAAGGAGGGGCAAGGAAATCTTTGAACTTTTACTTTATGACCTCTGATTCTGTTTCAAGTTTTTACATAATTTTATTTAAAATTTTTATTAATTGTTAAAATATATAGGTGTTCTGAGCATTTTTAACAGAAAGAAAGATAAAAAGAGGGAGAAAGAAAAAAATTTCTTTTCAGTCACATCTACCTTTGCCTAGGCTGAAGAAGCATGGTTTTCAAAGCCGTATAAAGGACTTTGAAATTTCTTCAATATTAGCAACTTTTCAGTTCAGATGAAAGCTGTGGCAGCTCTGCCATTGTATCCTATTTGTCTAATAACTTCTTTCCTCTACTAAAATACTACTAATACTTATTAGCATTTATGAAGTTAAAAATGAAAAAGGTGAGAAAAGATAACTTTGTTAAGAAAGAGAGCTTATCTTGTACCATTTTCTTGTATTAAATAACTTTACAGAAAAACATTTATGACAGTATTCACTTGCATCTTTTTGTCCTCTTCCTATGATTTTTCTGCCCCTTTTTCCTTAAATATAACATTCTACCTTCCAAGCTCAATAGACTCTAAATGAAAATAATTATTTCCTTAACATAGTAGTAATATGTATTCATTATAGAAAAGAAAAAACACTTTTAAGGCTGCCAAAAAGACAATCATTGTTATTCTATTGGGGTGAAATCACCAGTATTTTCATATGTACACTATATCCTTTTATATGTCATCTTTAATGGATGTAGAGTTTACCTTTCATGAATTTACAGGGATTAACATAACTAATCCCCTATTGTTGGGCATGTAGAATTGCTTCCAGCTTTTTGCCTTTGTAATAAACATTCTTCTAGTTGGATGTCTGTGCACAACTATGGCGATTCCCTTTGAATAAATTCCCAATAATGTGGGTGCTGAGTCAAAGCTCAGACAAGAATCTAGGATTTGGATATGTCTCAGGAAAAAATTGTTGAAAGGATCAGTGAATGATGGTGTACTTATGGCAAAAGTGCATAATCACAGTGCAAAAGGACACATCTGTGGAGGAGGCATCTGCAGTTAGGCTCAGAAGTTGACTTGGTGGATGGAATAACAAGGGAAGTTCGTAAGCCACTTTTGGGTCAGGAGAGTAGGAAAGGTAGAAGAATCTCCACATTCTTATGAATATAGTGCACCAATTGTTCAAGAAAGGAGGCTTAACCTTCTTATTACAGCCAACTTCTGGTGCTGCTCTGTAGTGTACTTGTAAAAGAATATTTAAAACAGAAAAAGAGCAGTTTTCTTTAGCCTCTCTCCAGCAATTCTGGCTATTCAGAATCTACTCATTTTTCAAGAAGTAATTTAAGTCTCACCTTCTTCATGAAGCATCTCCGACTCTCAAGGATTTCTTCCTTTATTAATGCAAAGCATCTCTTGTCTTCATTCCCATATTCAAGAATAATTTTTGAAAGTTCTTTGTGCCAAGTACTATGCTTGTTTATCACTTTAGTATTACTTCATGAATATCTTGTGAGATGGTTATTATCATTCTCAGTTTACAGGCAGGGCACTGAAGCTGGGCTAGATTAAATAGCTTGACACTTGTGGTACAAAGAAGAAGCTAACTCAGGGTGAAACCAAAGGCCTTCATTCTCCCCAACTCTGTTGAAACCTATTTTTTCCGAAGGGGTAGGAAAAGGCAGAAGGCACATTTAAAAGAAGAAGGAGAATGAAAGTGAAAAGAAAGATCAGTGATTAGGGGACTGCTGGGAAGTGTGTCTGTCATAGAAGGTTCTGGATGAAGAGGCAAGAGATGCAGTTGTGGGGGCAAATTGGGACAGGAGTCTTAACAGATACAGAAGCACATTGAAACAGAGTGAAATTCAGTAAAAGCAGCTGGATCTTATACTATGTTGACTGTCTTTATGAAATGGTTTGCCTTCCTAGCTAGACTGTGAGCCCTGTGAGGTCAGTGGCTATTTCCACTGAGTTCATTTCACATCCATAGGGTCCAGCACAATGCCTGGCATATGGTAATGCTACACAAATCTTTGTTGAATAAATTAATTGATTCAGAAACATTCTCTTGGGAAGCAGCATAGATGACACCAAACCAAAACAAAGAAAAAATACCACTTCTAGCATCCTAACATCTGACTTCAAATATTTTCCCTCTAGCTTACAGGTTTCATGACTTTGGGTATGTTACATAACCTCTCTGAAGAGTTTATTCATCTGATGATAATACTCACCTCAAAGTGTTATTATGAGGATTAAATGAGATCATACTTTTGAATCACTTAGCAGTGTTTGACAAATTGTAGGCATTCAACAAATGTCAGTTTCCTACTTTTACTTTCCCACTAGACAGAATTACTTTATGCACGAGGAGAGCCGATATCCAGGCTTAAGGGATAGCCTCCATTTCTAACATTAGGTCCTATTGTCTGTCAGACCGTGGTTCTCAATTTAATATATAGAAAAGATGACTACCATTTAAAGCACGTATTCTAAAATGCCATATACAGGTTCTCAATAAATAGATGGTGAGTGAATGAATTGAATTGCATTTGAATACTCAGAATTTCATCAGAGTATCTATAGCACTTTAAGGATCCAAGATATGTAAATCCATCAGTCACGAGCTGATCAATAGACTTTAGTTGATTCAACAGACTCCTAAAAACCATTAAGTTCCCTTTGTTTTGATGGTATCTGCATCAAACAAACTTGGGAGGACCAAGTCAGTTTGCTAGCTATCTTGATACTGGGATAAGAGGATCTTAGAATCAATGAAAAAGATTAACATCCACTAAAAAATAGCCTGTTGTCATCTGGCTTAAATATCAGTTTCTATCTTTTCTTTTTAATAGTTTAATTGAGATAAAATTCATATACCATAAATTCACCCTTCTAAAGTATATGTTTCAATAGTTTGTCATATTCACAGTTATGCAACTATCAACATAATATAGTTTTAGATTTTTTTTCATGCTCCCTCAAAAAAAATGCCCTGTGCCTTTTGGCACTACCCATCCCCCTCTCACCTTCCCAGACCCAGGCAAACACTGATCTACTTTCTGTCTACACATTTCCTATTCTGGAGATCTCATGTGAATGGAATGAGACCATATATGGTTTTTTTATGACTGGTGTATTTTACTGAACATAGTGTTTTCAGTGTCCATCCATGTTGTAGTGGTTCTTCATTGGTTTTTATTGATGAAATCATTCTGTTGTGTGTACATACTGTTCATCAGCTGATAGACATTTTGGATATTTCCACTTTGGGCTATTATAAAGAATACTGTGATGAATATTCATTTACATGTTCCTATGGATGTATGTCTTCCTTTCTCTTAGGTGTCTAGCTGGTCCCCATCTAAGTTCATCATTCGGCAGCGTTTGACTAGAGGTCATTCCTTCCCCCTTAAAACATGCTCTTACGGTGATATTCACAATGTTGTGTACTTCTGGTTTTCCTCCCTCCTTCTCAGTCTCCTTTGAAGGTTCATTCTCCTGTACCTGCCCATTATAAGTTGGCATTCAGTAAATCTCTGTAATAGACCCTCTGCACATTCTGTAATCTCCCCAGGTAGCCTTATTCTTTTCCATGGCCACAGTTACCATTTCTATGTCAATGACTCCCAAATCTCGGGTCCAATCTCTCTCCTCAGTACAGACCCATATAGCCAAATGTCTACTTGGTAGCTAGCTATTCTTGGACATCTCAAAACCACCTTTGTCTTCATATGTCCAACCTGAGCTCATAATCTTCTGGGTCTGCTTCAACATGGTCCTTTTTCTTCCCATGTGCCCATGTTCTTTTTCTTAGGAAACACAGATCATTGGGATCCACATTCAGACTTCCTGTAAGGCTTGGAGCCCTCCTAGCCCCTTTTCTTTACTGACTTGCTCCATCTACTACCTATTTCAAGCTGTGTAGAGTTTACTACTAAAATATTATTTGAAAATATCTGCTTTTCTTCATTACCACTGCCATCACCTCAGGGCAAGCTGCTGTCATCTTTCATGCAGACTCCAACAGCAACCTCCTAGCTGGCATCCCTGGGTCCTCACTTAATCCCTTCAACAGCTTTCCTTATACCAGTCAGAGTGATATTTGCACAACACACAATATGTTAACCTTTACCCCCATCCCTCCCTTTTTAAAACCTGTCAATGCCTTTCCATTGTATTGAAGACAATGTTCAAAACACTACATATGGTTTTCAGTGTTCAGCAAGCTTTGGCCCCAGTGGTTGCTCCACTCCTGTCTTAGACGCTTCATTACTTGTCCTCTCTGCTCCATTCATACCATTATCCTCCCACTTGTTCAAAAGAGATACTTTAAGGGGTTTACATTTTACATGTGTTTTTCCCTCTTCCTAGGACCACATGTTTACCCATTCACCTCTCCCCTCCCCCATTTAATTAATCTCCATGTATCCTCCTTCTTATCTGAATTCCAACATTTTCTCATAAAAGCATTTTTTTTTTTGAAATTAATCTCTTTGTACCCTTCCCCACTCTACCTACCATCTGGAGTAGTTAATCCTTTTATTCTTTGTTTGATATCCCTTTCCCTCAAAACATTCATTTTAGTTTATAACTATGCATGTATTTCTGTGATCATTTAATCAGTGTCTACTTCTCCAGGCATTGAAAATGCATTTGCCCCTATTGCATTCCTAACAATGAACACAGTACATAGTCATTAGCAGATAACAAATCTCTGCTGACCATTATAAATAAAGGCCACTGGATTTCTGGCTTGGATACCTGATGGATCATGAGGCCATTAACTAAGTAAAGGAATGCAAGATGAGGAATATATCCATTAAGGCCAGGAAAAGGGGAGACAGTAAGTATTAGGAAAGCTGTAGTTGAAGCAGTCCTGATGTGCAAGGCCAGGAGGCACGTGGACTATGATACAGAGCTGTGGAAAGAGATCTGGGGGTGGAAACATGGATTCAGAGGTTATCTGCATACAGCTTTTGGTTAAGACCTTGGGAGCAGTTGAGCCCACCCAGGAAGAACTCATAGATAGAAAAGAATAGAAAGGAGAAGACCAAACTCTGGAGACACCCATAATAGGAAACAAGCCAAAGGTTTGGGAAAAGTTTGAAACAAAAGAAATCAAAGATTTGAGTAAAGGCAAATTCTGACATACTAAGACCCCACCCCTTAAGATCCAATCACCAATGACCAGATGTCCCCCCCCCTCCCCTCCGTTAAGATCCAATCACCAACACAGAACACACCTACCCCTACTCCTTAAAAATGCGCTTCCTCATCCACAAACTGCTGCTCCCTCTCTCTGGGGGCAGCCATTATCTCTTTCAGATAGTAAAATCTCTTGCGTGGGCCCATGTCCCCTGAGTCGTTCTGGGGTAAAGAGGGTCACAGCGAGATACCCTTTCAAGGGGGAAGAACCATGTCAAATGTTTCAGAGGGAAGCTTTGAGTTTGATCATTTGGGTCAGGTGACACTCAGTGGATCTTTCCACATTAGAAGATTTTTGAGTATCCTGTTCTTCAACAAGGTGTCTCACATTATGGTCTTGGCATCCACTGATGATCCTTAGTTGATTCAATTGTTTCAGTGGGATTGTTGAATGGTGGTATTTCGATTCTATCACTTCCTCAAGAGAATTTCTATCTCCCCCACTCTACCCCTTTAGAAAAATTGCTATTACTCTCAGGAAAAGATTCTGTTTTTCTATTAGCATTTCCCTTTTCTGTTAGCCCATTGCTGGGATATTTCACCCCATGATGACAACAAAAGACTTTTGAAAAGTTTATAAGGGAATGGAGAATATGCTGGAGGAAGATCCGCTAAATTTTTGGAAATAATATCCAAAGGGATAAAGACTACTCCTTTTGGTAAATAATATGATCTCTTTTTGCTATACACCTCACCAACAAAAAAATGCTGAGATAGACATGTGATTTGCACAAGGTCACATGCCACATCCCTTTAGAATCACTCTCTAAATACAGGCTAACTTCAGACAGCTCTCCATAGCCATGCACATCTGAGTGAGGCGCCCTTTCATGCCCATCCCTACAACACCTTGCCCATGTCCCCTGCATCATTCAGCATCCAAAACTGTGATGGCCACTTTACTTACCTGAGCTCTCTCTAGATCTCAGGGTATTTGACAGCAGGAGCTGTGTCTGTTTGGGTCCATAGCTGTAGTCCCAGCACTTAATGCAGGGCCTCACACCTAACAGGGGCTCAACAAAAATTTGCTGGGTGAATGAATGAAGAAACACAGTGAGGTCAATGACATCTTGGGAAGTGCCAGTCACATTTTGTGGCTGGGGCCTGCAGAGTGAGAGAGCGTGCTGAGGCATACTGGAAAGTGTTCCTGGGGGGTTGGGTTTTACCAGAAAGACACAGAGGGGCCTTTGGAGGCCTTTGAGTAGTCAGAGTCAACTTTCTATTGCATTGGTGATTCAGAAAGATCTCATTTAATCCTTTTAACAATTGATGAGATCATTATTCCTATCTCCCTTTTACTGATAAGGAAATGGGCCTCAGAGAAATTAGGCAACTTGTTCAAGGACAACTGGCTAGGAAGTAAGTGGAGTCAAGAATCACAAAATTCATCCTTTTTCTACTTTGAGAGCCTACCTTTTGCCTTTTGCAGGAATGAGAATAGATTCAACAACAGATGAGGGACATGGACTAAATTGGCCAGGACTTTGACAGACTAACTCCAAGTCTGGCTCCCAGGACTCATTTCCTTCAGTGAGTTAGAGATGAAAGGACACACATCCATTTGACTTCTCATGCTGTGTATGCTTGGGGAATTGCTGCCCATTTGAAAGTGTTTCAATGTTTGCATCTTGCTGCATCTTCTCTGTCTGAGAGCACAAGGTATAAATAAGGTTTATGGTGGCATGAGGTCAGAGGCAAAAGTCTGTGAGGAGCCATCGCATGCCCACACAGGAGGTCAGACCTCCAAGTTCTGCACCAGAGAGTAAACACTATCTTCACTTCCTAAAACCCTCTTCTAAGGCTGCTTAGGAAAAGGAGCTAAACTTTTAAAATGGCAATTATGGGCTAGGCTTTCCACTGTTATTTCAGGGGTCGTGGTTCCTTCACTTGCTGGCAGTGTGACATCACTAAGCCTCAGGTGATTCAACTATACAACAACCAATCCCACCTTTCTCCTAGGGGAGTGTGAGGATTAACTAGGAGAAACACGTGAAAGAATTTAGCACAGTACTCAGCACACAAGAAGTATTCAGTGTACACTTGCTCTTATTATCATTACTCACGTTTAACTGACACAGCAACCATCTCTTAACTAAGGGGTATTATTGCTGCCTTTCACATAGGTGGGAACAGGGACTCAGAAGATAAATAACTTGACTAAAATCCACCGGCTAAGAAAGCAAAGCAGCTGAGATTTAAATTCAAATCTGATTCCAAAGCTGTTAATCAAAAAAAGAGAACCCCCATAGTATATTGTCTCTCTTAAGATGAACAATAATAATGGGAAGTTCTCAGGGACTCTTCCTTTGGGGAAATACTGTGAAATAGCCTTAAGTGGCCAGCTTAGAGTCTGCTGCTCACATTGCTGAGCCTTTTCTGATGGACTTGCCCAGCCTGAGTCTTGAATGCTCCTGTGTGGCACCCTCCCCACCTGAGTAGGGACCTGGCAGATTCCACATCCTTTGGGATTTACTCAGGATGTTTTCTCCAAGTTGTTGAAATTGATCATTATTTCAGCTAAAATAGGTCTCTGAAAGTATAGCATTAACTTTAAATTTGTCCCTGATTTAATATAGGAATGAAGAGGGAAAATACAGTCTAGTTACTTGTCTGATGCAGTCCAAGTACCTAACAAAGAATATGTGTGTTTTAATCAAATAGAGAATTTAGATATTACCAGGGTGCCTTTGTTCTTTATTTTTAGTTTTTCCTTCTCATAAAGAGCTCACTCTTTTTTTTAAAAAAAAAAAGCTATTCATGTAATAAAAACAATAGAAGCAACAATTGGGTAGTCCATTATTGTTTGTGAAAGTGATTTTAAACACATGATTTAATTTTACACTTACAAAAAACTTGTGAGGTGTTTATTACCATTCTCTTTTCACAAATGGGAAACGAGGCTCAGAGAGGTTAGGGGACAACTTGTTTGAGGTCATTCAGGGGGAAACCCAGAGCCAGGATCTCAGCCAGTCTTTCTAGATGCCAGATAAGACCATGAGCTTCAGAGCCACACTCCCTCGATTCAAACCTTGGCTTCACCTTTTACTAGGTGACCTTATCTGCCTCAGTTTCTTCACCTGTGAAATAGGGATGACAACAGTATCTACCTCAAGGGCTTGTTCCAAAGATGGAATGAGATAAAGATGAGTTCAAGATGAAATGAGTTGAAGTAAACAGAAATATCTCCTGGGTGTGACATGTAACCTATCCTGCTTGTGACGTAAAAGAAGAAGCTATTACTATTATTATGACTCAAAACCTTTATATTTTTGTATCTTATGTTAGATATATATAAGCATGGAAACAATACTTCATACATGAATTAATCCAGGAATTCATCCTTGAATTAATGAAAATCTCCAAGTAAGGTTGATTCAAGATTTTAAGAAGGATAAAATTATTTTTAAAAAAAGACTTAAAATTAAATAAGTCTCTCACACCAGAATTCACTCTACAAACACTAAATGAGGAAACACATTAGTAAGACAGTGCTTTTACTGATTCATGCAAAAGACAGGCTATTTTATTATTTTTCTTCTGAAATCATGCATTTCCAAATAAATATAAATGTTGTTAGAAATCAACTTGGTCACTTTATATTTCTGATTCACTTGCCATGGGTCCCCAACCACATCCCAGAGTTGTGTAAAATTTTTCCATTTTTCCTTAGAGATCGACTGGTCCCTTTGCAACTGGATCAATTTTTGCATACTGAGACCCCATTTATAGATATCTTTGAAATTTAGCCATATGTAACTAAGTGGATACATCTTGCCTTATGCATGTTATGTATGACCTCACAGGAAATACCATCTCTATTAAATCATTTAAAGGTAAATTGACCAGCAAAATCGTATTTTATAAGTCTTAGGGAAACTAAGTGTCTGCTAGATCCCAAGTTGTAATCCTGAAAAAAGATAAAAAATATGGTGACTCTGATTTTTGTATGGCCCATTTCCCCAAAATCATATATTTTCTTTATGTGTCTAATGACTGTAATTAAATTAGAAAGAGGGACTTTCATTTAGGTTTAATAAATGATCCTGGATTAAAAATGAATTCATACAGTATGGTCCTTCATTCATTCTACAACATTTTTATTGAGAACTCCTGTAAGCTAAGTACTGTTTTCACAGATTTCACCAGAATAGCAAAAAATGAGAAATTAATGCTCGTTAAAGGAGAATGATGAAATAAATTATATAGACATTGAGATTATGTTGCAAATTATATTTAGAATCATGCCATTTAACAACGTGGAAGGACGTATGATGTTAAATGAAAAGTGAGTCATAAAAATAAATATCTCGTTTTACATTTTGAAGGATATAGAATAAAACAACAGAGTTTCTAGCCTATTTTTCCTATAATAAGCTGGGGTAGATTTTGTGATATGAAAAAATATATTAATTTAAAAGTATATGAATCTGTTGAATGTTAATCCTATAAAGAAAAGGAGATATATAGAATTTGTTTTAAAAAATATAAATAGTACTTAAAAACTTGGTGCAAATATATAGGTCCTCACATGAAAAATGTGTGTGCATGTATATGAATTTTCTTATAAACAAAAAAGCAGTGCACTAGAAGAAAATGTTTTGAATAATCCCATATTGTAAAAAGTCAAAACAAAACCCAGTGACATATGGATAAATATAAGTAAATCTGGAGAGATAAATGCCAAAAAATAAAAATGATATTATTTCCAGATGGAATAATATATTCAGGATAATGTTAATTTTTTCCCCTCTTTTGCCTCTTGCTAAGTTTTTGTTTGAAAATAAACATACATTAATTTTTTTAATTAGAAAAAAACAGAAAGTGATATAAAAATAGATGAAATTGAATGCCAGCCACAGCAAACTATGTATCTGCCTCCCTTTACCGTTATGTGCTGTGCTTGTGCCACTAGAAGGAAACCTGCATCCATCCCTGTAGGAAGAGATGGACACTATACAACAACTTGAAAAGTAGTCCATCCTCTTATTTATCTCTTGCCTACAAGATTCCAAACATGGTGCTCCATAGAGCTTCACTAACTTTATTTTGTATATTTATAGCATCCCTGTAAAGTAGGTCTATGTATACCTAATTTAACCAGTAAAGAAAAAGGACACAAAGCAAGTGATGTGTGGGACCCAAGCCTGTCTTGCTGCAAAAAGAGGCATTCCAGGCTGAGAGAAGAAGGGAGAATAGACTTAGTCCTGGAGGTGGTTGCAGACTGGTGACTTGCGTGGCCACTGCAGCCTGTAGGTGGGGTTAACCATCATCACAAAGGTAAAAAAATACTGGATGATTTCACTCAGTGAAAACTTTTTAATAAATCAACTTTTTAATAAAATGGAAGGCAATAACTGTACATACCTCATACAGTTTTTATAAAGATATTTGATCTTTATACACATAAAGTTTGTACATGTAAAAAGTGTTCTCATAGTATCTGACATACGGTAAGAGCTCAATATTTAGCTCCTTTTCTATTATCTAGCATGGATATTTTGTATAAATGGAATCATAAAATGGGATTTTGTATGTGACTTTTTTTTTACATAATGTTTTCAAGGTTTATCTACGTTGTAGCTTATAACTTCATTCCTTTTTGTGGCTAAATAATCCAAAATATGGATTTACCACATTTTACTTAACACTTCATTAGCTGATGGACATTTGGATTATTTCTACCTTTTGGCTATTGAGAATAGAGATGCCATGGACATTTGTGTAGAAGTTTTTGTTTTCAGTTCTTTTGTATATACACTTTGGAGTGGAATTTCTGTTTTCATATGGTAAATCTGTTTAACTTACTGAGGACCCACCAAATTGTTTTAGAGTGGCTGCACCACTTTACATTCCCACCACCAGTTCGTGAGTGTTCCAGTTTCTTCACATCCTCACAACATTTGATTTTTTTTTTCTTTCTTTTCTTTTCTTTCTTTCTCTTCTCTTCCCTCTCTCCCTCTCTCCCTCCCTCCCTCCCTCTCTTCCTTCCTTCCTTCCTTCCTTCCTTCCTTAATGGGCAGCTTAGTGGGTGTGAAGTGGTGGTCCACTGTGGTTTTGATTTGTAATTCCCAATGACTAATGAGAGTGAGCATCTTTAAATATGCTTACTCGCCATTTGTATCTCTTTTTTGGAGAAATATCTACTCAAATCTTTTGTGCATTTTTAAATTGGATTGTATGTCTTTCTGTTGTTGAATTATAAACGTTCTATATATATTCTGGATACTGGACCTTTATCAGATATATGATTTGCAAATAATTTTTCCATTTTTGTGGTTGTCTTTTCACTCTTTTGATAGTGTCCTTTGAGGCACTAATATTTAAAATTTTGATTCCTATATTTTTCAAATGTGTCACTGTAGATGTTTTTGGGTGTTGTGCCACTAAACACCATTTTCCGTTAAACCTTGTATTTTTATTGCACAATTTTGCATAGCATGGTGGTTTTTAAGGACATATATGCCTCCTTGGGGGCAGAACTGGGATAAGACCTAGTGGAGAGGAACCTTGGCTCATGTGGATGCTGGAATGGTTAGCGTTGCTGGGGCACTAACCCTTGCAGCATCTCCCTCAGATGGGAACTAATGCTCATTGAGCCCTTGCTGTATGTCAGGCAGCATTGGAAGCACCACACATGTTAACTCAGTAAATCCTTATGATAACACTTGGAAGTAGGTACTATTTAAAAATATAGATCAGAAACTGAGGTACCAAGATTGAGGGAACATTTTCAAGATCACATAGGGGTAACCGTGGATAGTACCTGACCCAAGCTGTCCCAGAGGGCATGTTCCTCATTAGATCCCAGGACAGAGGTTATTTGGTTTCACTTTTCTTTCTCTTAAGATCGTGCTGGGGAAAACAAAAACCAAACCAAAAAAAAAAACTCAAAAGAACAAAACTGTTCTTTTGCCATCTTTTACCTTTCTCCTCCCAAATCTTTTATATCTATTTCCCAATTATCCCTGAAACCAATAATTGCTCACTGACATATTTTGAAGAAGAGGCTACTTAGCTTAGTGCTCCTGCGTCAGATGGACCTGGTGAGCCCTAACACTTGGGACCTGTTTACCTATTTTGCAGCCTCAGTTTTCTTTTCTATCACTAGTTGTTTACTAATCCTTGACAGCTTCTCTGGGATGTCTAATACACATCTCCAAGCAAAACAGAGCTCTTGAGTCCCAGTGTCTCCCCAACCCTTCACGCAGAACCCAATCCCAGATCCTTTCTCACTGAGACTTTATCAATTCAATCAAGGCCACCAGTTTCTACCTTGATACTCAAGCCAAAAACACAGGGTCACCCCTTTATTACTACATTTCTGTCATCTCCTACCTCCCACACATTCAGTCCATCACCAAGGCCCTTTACTTTGACCTCTTCATGACGTCTCTGACATGTCTTCTTTCTCCATCCCTACCTCGGTTCTCCTGCCACCGGACTAAGCCATCATCCCTGGCTTGGTAACCTAGAACGACCCCTTCATCTGTTTCCTGATATCTTGCTTTTCTTTAGTCCACTCTCTACAGACACTTGATTAAAGGTCTTAAAACTTTATTCCAACTAGCTAACTCCCCTGCTTAAAGCACTTCAAAGACTTTAGCTGACAGTAAAATCTTAATTCCTTACTGCACCCTCAGGAGGTCCTGTGGAGTAGGGCCAATTTTTCCAACTTCATTTTGTACCACTCAACCCTGCTCACTGTACTCCAGCCACATTGGCCTTATTTCTGTTCCTTAAACAAGCCAGTCCCTCTGCTTTTCTCAGTTTTTAGATCCTCAGCCCCAGTGTCATCTTCTCAGAGAGGGGGTTTTTGATCTTCCTGCGGATGGTGACCTCCCTGAGGCAGACTCTGTCTCATCAGTTTGTTTAGGTCCTTCATAGCAGTGATCTCATGGTGTAATTATCTTGTTTGTTTATTTACTTGCTTTTGTTTATCACCCCATTTGTTTATTTTCTGTCTCCTATTCTGTAATGTAAGCACCATCATGGCTGCAACCTTGTCTGTCTTAATCATCACTAGATCCTGAGAGCTTGGCTCATGGTGGTCCCCAAAGAATGAATGAAGGAGTGTCTCAACTAATAATATTGACATAAACAACTGAGAATCTCCTATATTTGGGGCACTATATTAGTTGCTGGGGGTAATTAAGATTCACAAAGTATTGTAGTATTGAGAGGGAAAGCAGAGACAGAACAGATAAAGAGAGAACTACATGAAATGTATGTATAAAGTAAGGGGAAACATAGATAGAAGAGAAATTAAATTGGGTAGAAGAGGAGGGATGCTAGAGAAAATAGAGAGAGATAGTGACATGAAAGATGAAAGTGCCAGGTGGACATGGAGGAAGAGGCATTCCAGGGTAGAGGTGATGGCATGGACCAAGACATGGCAGCCTAAGAAGGGTTCATGGTGTGTCTGCAGAGCAGCAAGAAGCCCAGAGTGGTTGGAGCTTAGGGTGATTTGGGGAGGTTGGCTGGGCATGAGGCCAGGAGGGTAGGGCAGATCCAGGTACAAAGGGCTTTGGAGGTTTAACAGCGTTTCAGATTGTTGTACAAGGTAACAAGGCACTTCTCTTTAAGAGGATTGACATCTCTATGTTAGAAAGGTGTCTTTAGTAGCAAAATAACCAGAGCGAAGCCTGGAGACAGGGAGCTGTTAGGAGGAGACCCAAAATACAGCAGGAGGCAGGGCGAGGAGATGTGAGGTGCATTTCAGGGATAGAATTCATAGGATTTTGTCCATTTGGTTACGTTTAATGGGAGAGAAAGAGCAGTCTGTAGGCTTTAGCTTGAGTGAAAGGTGATGTTGTTAAGCATGGAGATACGGCTAAAGTCCAGAGGAGCCACCTCCCCTATCACAGATGTGGAACTTGTACCCTCTGTGATGAAGTGAATTGTCCAGATTTAGTTGATGAAAGAGAGCAGAAACTGGAGCCTAGGGCACCCAATTCTTTCTAGTGCTCCATTATCTATACAGTGCTTCTCAATATGTGAGGAATACAGATCTTTAAAAAATAACTTACAATCCTCAGCTGACATATTAAAGAAAAATAAAGTAAAAATGAATTATTAGAAAAATGATACTTAAAAATGATTTTTTAAAAATGACAAAAAAGCCTTTGTCATTATAGATATAATATGACCCTGTCTGGTTGTTATAAAGGTTTCTAAAGGCTCATTCCCAATGCCTGTACTTATGGCTAATCAGTAACATTCAGATGGTAAACCACCACAGGGTGCCAGACCACACTTTGAAGTCTCTGGCCCACACAATTTTGAAGATGTGGGATCTGAGTTTACCAGAGGGGATGAGATGAAACAAAGTTGAAATGAGCTCTGCTGAGCTACCACCGAGAATGATGCTACCTGTCCAGTTTGCCACTTAGTATTCTTATATCTAGTAAAGGTGGTCTTTGCACTGCTCCCTCTAGTGTTAGGAGGTCTTACTGTCACTACTGCACTGAAAGGGGCCCCTTAAAGGATTGTCTTCATAAAGAAATCATTTCCAGTACACCCGCCAGAACAGTTAGTGGCCATCCTGAATTTCAGTCCCTAGGTTATTGGACATATTCCATAAATAGATTGGCAGTTTGGCAGGCTTCTCAGTTCAATATTCCTGCCTGCCAAGGGAAAGAAAGGTATGACTCTTTGCTTGTTCATTCTATCCCTCTGCAAGGAAGAAAAAAAAAAAGATCTCAAACACAGCTTTCTGTATTAGCACCGGAGGGAAAGAGCTAATATGCATTTGCACAATCCAACTGAGACTTGCATAATCTACCGAAGGAAACAGCAGACTGACATTTGCACCTAATCCTTCCATGGAGCCATGAGTAAGACTGCAAACAGCAGAGGGAAAGCACATCGTTGCCTGGTACATGGGGACAAATGAAAGTTATGCGAATGTGGACCACATTTTTTTTTTAAAGGGACTTTTACCTCTATAATTCTCAAGTAGAGACATAATAAACAACCCAACGGGTAACAGGGACGGGGTGTTAGGAATAGGGCCCAGGGCTCTAGGGGAGATACAGGATGATGAGGAGAGGGAGGAGTTAGGGGGCAGAAAGTCACAAGCGCTGCAAGACCCTGTGGACCTGGCAGAGGAAGGTTGTGCTCATTTTACAAAAGTGACTCTAAGCTTCTCTACTGGTATCCTGTCACATCATATATGTGGTATTTCCTTGTTCCTTATTCAGATGAGAAAGGACGGCAGTGGCCTGTGAGCTCTCAGTTCCATGAAAGGCAGATGTGAAGCGGCGCTCAGTAACTCACCACACTAGTGTCCTTATTCTGCCTTTGGCCATTTCAAGTCTGAACTGCCTTTGTTCAGCATTCTTTTTGCAGGTCCCTTGAATGCAGATGTGATTTAATGATAGAAAAATAGAATTCTGGGGCAAGCATTAAAATTTTTGGTTTTCTTGGTATTTACATCAGTGTCCATTTGGGTTCTAGGATTTTAGTATTTCTCATGTAAACCAACTGTTTTGACAGGAAAAACCTGCAAGGGACTCCCCTTGTTTACTGTCTGCCTTTACCACTCCAGGCTTACCTGCATGGATCACCTCCATTTCCTTGATCCTCCCCAATCCAGTCCTCCAAATGCAAGTGCTCCCTTATACACCCCCACCCCTGCCTGCACCTCAAGATAGAAACTTAGGAGACACCACGGACTACTTCCTTTTCTTCCTTTCTGCCTCCATACCTGCATGTTCAATCATGCACAAAGTCCTACCAATTTTATCTTTTATATGTGTTTTACTACTACTACCTGACTTCAATCTTTCGTTAGCTCTTGGCCAGACTATTACACTTTCTGCCTGCCCGCACCCCCACCCCCCATGTGTTTCACTACATCCATTCTTGTTACCCTCAGACCATCTTAATTCCTTACTGCACCCTCAGGAGGTCCTGTGGAGTAGGGCCAATTTTTCCAACTTCATTTTGTACCACTCAACCCTGCTCACTGTACTCCAACCACATTGGCCTTATTTCTGTTCCTTAAACAAGCCAGTCCCTCTGCTCTGCTTTTCTCAGTTTTTAGATCCTCATCCCCAGTGTCATCTTCTCAGAGAGGGGGTTTTTGATCATCATTGTCACTGAGAAATCTATCTAATGCACAACTCTGACCATGTTGCTCTCCTGGCTAAAAACTCCAATGGCATCTCAGAGTTAAGAGGGTAAACCCTCAAGTTTAAGACTAGTAAACAAAGCTTTCTTTCAACTGGTTTCTGCTCACCTCTGTAGTTTCTTCTCTCTCACCTTTTGCTGATGCTTAGTGACACAGGGGCTTGGAATGGCCTGGTACACCCTGCCACTTCTTGCTCCTGTTCCCTCGCTTGTCTCCTCCCATTCCTGCCAGGCTGACTCAGCTCAGGTGCCCTCCCTGCCCTCCCCAGCCTGGGTGGTGTTCCTCTATTTTAGAGAAGTAATTTTATGGAAATTATCTGTACATGAGCCCATCTTCTCTGCTAGACTGTGAAATCCTTGAGGGCAGGGATTGTGTTTTCTTCAATTCCGTATCCTTAGAATATTATCTAATACTACATACCTACTAGCCAATACTCAATTAGTATTGGCTGAAGTGCATAGAATCTACATTGCTCTGTTTTTATCACTTCCTTATTTTATGTTTATTCCCCTGAATGAGCCAAGTAAACTAAGACTAGATGCATATACTAAGATCATTTGCTTGTCAGAAATAATGGTCGGTAAAAGGGAGAAGCAGTTGCAGTGAACATAATGCATATGTTTTGGGTGTGTGCGTTTGTGGGTGCACACATGCCAAGAAATGCTGACAGAATGAGATTCCAGATTTTCCAAACTTAGCTATCATCAGGGCCTTAAATTATTCTGTTTTGTTATTTCTGATTTATTAATAACAATAATAAGTAACACTTGCATAATATTTAAAAAGTACCTTCCCCTTCATTATCTCATTTGAGCCTGACAGTAACTATGAAATATCACTCTGTTTCAGAGGTGAGGGAACAGAAAGATTCAATGACTTGCCAATGTCACTCAGCAGTTGGCTGAGTGTTCTAACTCAAGATCTAGTGCTTTTACTGCTCCATGGTGCTGAAACCTCTTGCAGTTAGGGGCTGGAATAGTAAGCCCTCTGCCACTTGGCATGTTAGAAGTCACAGGGAATTAGCATGAGTGGATATTTTTGTCATTTTTTTTTTGACTGGTAGTAACAAGGGAAGACCTAACAGCATGCATTTACAGGCTATCTAGCACAGTGTTTGGCACATGGTAACTACTCAGCAAATTACTGCTCCATATAAATTTTAGAATAATCTTGCTAGGGTTGTGGTAGGAATTGTGTTAAACCCATATATCAATTTGGGGAGAATCAACATCTTTTCTATGTTGAGTCTTTTCAGTCCATTTGCATGATGTATCTCTCCATTTGTTTAGATCTTGATTTGTTTCCCCAGTGTATCATAGTTTGCAGTATATAAATCTCATATATATTTTCTTAGATTGACACCCAAGTTTTTATTTTTTGAAGCGATTATAAATGATACTGTATTTTTAATTATAGTGTCCATGTGTTTCCTTGCTAGTATTAAGAAGTATAATTGATGTTTGTAGTTTATGTCCTGTGATCTTGCTCAACTTGCTTATTAGTTCTGGGAGGGTTTTTTTTTTTCTGGTTACTTGGGATTTTCTGTATAAACAATCATGTCTTCTTCAAATAGGGACAGTTTTATATTTTTCTTTCTGATCTCTGCTTTTATTTACACTTCCTCTTTCACTGGTTAAAATTTCTGTTCACTATGTTGAATAATAGTGGAAAGAATGGACATCCTGCTTTTATTCTCAATCTTAGAAGAAAAGCTTTTTCTCTCTCTTCACTAAGTATACTGTTACGTGTAAGTTCTTTGTAGATGTTCTTTAGCGAGTTGAGGAAGCTCCCCTCTAATCCTGTTTTTATGAAAATTTTTATCATGAATATGTGTTGAATTTTGTCAAATGATTGTTCTGTTTCCAGTCATATGATTATGTGATTTTTTTTCTTCTCTGGCCTGTTGATAAGGTAGATTACATTAACTGATTGTTGAATATGGAGCCAGACTTACATGCCAGGAATAAACACCACTTGGTCATATTTATAATTCTTTTTAATATATTGCTAAATTCTATTTGTTAATAGTTTATTAAAGCTTTTTATGTCCATATTCATGACAGATATTGGTCTCTTGTTTTTGTTTTTTTGGTACTGTATTAGGGTGACACTCCCTTCATAAAATGAATAGGGAAGTTTTCTCCAGTCTTCTCTTTTCTGGAGGAAATTGTGGAGAATTGGTGTTAATCCTTCTTTAAACATTTGGTAGAATTCTCTAGTGAAGTCATCTGGATCAGGTAATTTCTTGTTGGGGAGTTTTAGAATTACAAATTCAATTTCCTGAATAGTTATGGAACTATTTAAATTATCTATTCATATTGGGTGGGTAGTTTGTATTATTTGAGGCCTTGATACATTTCACATAAGTTGTCAAATTTGTGTGTATAGATTTGTTTGTAGTATTCATTTATGACATTTTCATTGTCTGCAGGGTCTATATATTGTTCCTATATATATAGGGTTCCTATATATTGTCCCTATATATAGGGTTCCCATATTGTTCCTGATATTAGTAATTTGTTTTCTCTCTTTTTCCTTTGTTAGTCTTGCTAAAGACTTGTCAGTTTAACTGATTGTTTTTCAAATAATCAGTTCTTTGTTTCCTTGATTTTCTGTATTTGTTTTTCAATTTCATTGATTTTGCTCTTAACTTTATTATTTCCTTCTTTCTGCTTGCTTTGGTTTATAATGCACTTCTTTTTCTAGATTCTTGAATGGGAGCTTTGATTATTGATTTGAGACTGTCTCTTTTCTAATCTATGCATTTAATGCTATACACTTCCCTTTCAGCACTGATTTTGCTGGGTCCCCTACATTTCAATGTATTTTCATTTCAATCAGTTCAGTGTATTTTTTTACTTCTCTTGGCATTTTCTCTTTGATTTATGAGTTATTTAGAAGTGTGTTGCTTAATTTCTAAGCATTTATAGATTTTCCTGTTATCTTTCTGTTACTGATTTGTAATTTGATTACATTTTGATTGGGGAACACACATTGTATGATTTTGATTCTTAAAAATGTATTGAATTTTTGCCATCATCCAAAAGACAAACAACAACAAATGTTGGCAAGGTTGTGGAGAAAGGGGAACCCTTCTTCACTTCTGGTGGGAGGGAATGTAAATTAGTTCAACCACTGTGAAAAGTAGTATGGAGGTTCCTCAAAAAACTCAAAATAGAAATACCATTTGACCAAGGAATTCCACTCCTAGGAATTTACCCTAAGAATGCAGAAGCCCAGTTTGAAAAAGACATATGCACCCCTATGCTTACCGCAGCACTATTTACAATAGCCAAGAAATGGAAGCAACCTAAGTGCCCATCAGTAGATGAATGGATAAAGAAGATGTGGTACATGTACACAATGGAATATTATTCAGCCATGAAAAGAAAACAAATCCTACCATTTACAACAACATGGATGGAGCTAGAGGGTATTATGCTCAGTGAAATAAGCCAGGCGGATAAAGACAAGTACCAAATGATTTCACTCATATGTGGAGTATAACAACAAAGGAAAACTGAAGGAACAAAACTGCAGCAGACTCACAGAACCCAAGAATGGACTAACAGTTACCAAAGGGAAAGGGACTGGGGAGGATGGGTGGGAAGGGAGAGATAAGGGCAGGGAAAAAAGAAAGGGGGCATTCTTATACTGTTCACCATGTAAAAACTTGTTCGTTATGCTTCAGAAGATTGGAGACTGATGAGAATTAGGCTTGGTGTGGATTAATGATTGTACATTGAGCATTGAGTCCCCTATACAGAATTTTATTGTTGTTAACAACCATTTGATCAATAAATATGAGAGATGCCCTCTCAAAAAATAAATAAAAAAAAGAAAATAGAAAGGGGGCATTATGATTAGCATGTATAATGTTGGGGGGGCATGGGGAGGGCTGTACAACACAGATAAGACAAGTAGTGATTCTACAGCATCTTACTATGCTGATGGACAGTGACTATAATGGGGTTTGTGGGGGGGACTTGGTGAAGGGGGGAGCCTAGTAAACATAATGTTCTTCATGTAATTGTAGATTAATTATAACAAAAAAAAATGTATTGAATTTTTTTTTTAAGGCCCAGGATGTGATCTATCTTGGTATGTGTTCCATGGGCATGTGAAAAAATATATTTTCTGCTATTGTTGGGTGGAGTCTTCTACATATGATGATTAGATCTTGGTGGCTGACGGTGTTGAACACTCTGATAGCCTTGCTGACTTTCTGTCTATTGTTCTATCAATTTCAACAATTTCAAAAATAATTGTGAATTTATCTATTTCACTTTTCAATTCTACCAGTTTTTTTCACATACTGTTTAAGCTCTGTTGTATGGTATATATATGTTTAACATTTCTATCTCTTCCTGGTAGAGTGATCCCTTATTATATTATATACCTCTCTGGCAATTTTATTTTCTCTGTAGTCTACTTTATATGATATCAATATAAGCACTCCTGCTTTACTTTTTTTCTTTTTATTAAGGTATCATTGATACATACACTCTTATGAAGTTTTCACATGGAAAATATTGTGGTTACTACATTCACCCATATTATCATGTCCCCCTTATACCCCATTGCAGTCACCGTCCATCAATGTAATAAGATGCCACAGAGTCACTACTTGTCTTCTCTGAGCTACACTGTCTTCCCTGTGACCTCCCCACACCATGTGCACTAATCATAATACCCCTCAATCCCCATCTCCCTCCCTCTCCACCCACCCTCCCCCAACCTTCCCCTTTGGAACTGCTAGTCCCTTCTTGGAGTCTGTGAGTCTGCTGTTGTTTTGTTCCTTCAGTTTTACTTTGCTGTTATACTCCACAAATGAGGGAAATCATTTAGTACTTGTCTTTTCTGCCTGGCTTATTTCACTGAGCATAATACCCTCTAGTTCTATCCATGTTGTTGCAAATGGTAGGATTTGTTTTCTTTTCATGGCTGAATAGTATTCCATTGTGTACATGTACCACATCTGCTTTATCCATTTATCTACTGATGGACACTTAGGTTGCTTCCATATCTTGGCTATTGTAAGTAGTACTGTGATAAGCATATGTCTTTTTGAATTTGAGATCTTGTTTTCTTTGGGTAAATTCCTAGGAGTGGAATTGCTTGGTCAAATGGTATTTCTATTTTTAGTTTTCTGAGGAACCTCCATATTGCTATCCACAATGGTTGAACTAATTTACATTCCCACCAGCAGTGTAGGAGGGTTTCCCTTTCTCTGCATCCTTGCCAGCATTTGTTGTTCCTAGCCTTTTGATGTTGGCCATCCTAACTGGTGTGAGGTGATATCTCATTGTGGTTTTAATTTGCCTTTATCTGACAATTAGCGATGAGGAGCATCTTTTCATCTTTGGACAAGTGTCTGTTCAAATCCTCTGCCCATTTTTTTAATTGGGTTATTTGCTTTTTCAGTGTTGAGGTATGTGAGTTCTTTATATATTTTGGATGTTAATCCCTTGTCAGCATACTGTAGGATGCCCTTTTGTCCTACTGATGGTGTCCTTTGCTGTACAGAGCTTTTTAGTTTGATGTAGTCCCATTTGTTCATTTTTGCTTTGGTTTCCCTTGCCTGAGGAGATGCGTTCAAGAAAAAGTTGCTCATGTTATATTCAAGAGATTTTTGCCTATGTTTTCTTCTAAGAGTTTTATGGTTTCATGACTTACATTCAGGTCTTTGATCCATTTCAAGTTTACTTTTGTGTATGGGGTTAGACAATAATCCAGTTTCATTCTCTTTCACATAGCTGTCCAGTTTTGCTAACACCAGTTGTTAAAGAGGCTGTCATTTACCCACTATATATCCATGGCTCCTTTATCATATATTAATTGACCATATATGCTTGGGTTTATGTCTGGGCTCTATTCTGTTCCATTGATCTATGGGTCTGTTCTTGTGCCATCCTGCTTTCCTTTTATCAGTGTTTACATTTGTTTGGAGAACACACTTTGTATGGTTTCAATTCTTTAAAATTTATAGCTTTTTTTCTGGCTGCTTTCAAGATAATATTTGTCTTTAGTTTTCAGAAGTTTAATTATAATGTTTCTTAGCATGCATTTCTTTGGGTTTATTCTCTTTGGAATTTACTTAATTTCTTAAACCTGATGTATATCTATTCTCAATTATGGAAGATATTTTGCCATTGCCTCTTTGAGGAATTTTTCAGCCCTGCTTTCTTTTTCTTCTTCTTCTGGGATGCCGATGTTAGATAGATAGATAAGGCAAAAAGAAAACCCAGGTGTTTTCCTTTGGGTCCCAAGATCCCTAGCCTATGTGCCTTCTGTCTCCAATTTTCAGTTTTCTTATGTTTCTTTTGCATACATTGTCCAGAGTTTTAATTGTCCTCAGCAGGAATAGTAGGAAAAAGTATGTCTACTGCATCTTCCCAAAAGAGAAAATATTTTTTAAAAAAGATTTGATACAGATGTCTGCATTTTCCAATGAGAATATGTTAGTATAAAGGGCAAAAATAACAATACATAGAGGTGACACTAAAAGTGAGGTCTTGAGTAGGTGAGAGAAAATGAGATTCAGAGGACAAGTAGAGGAGTTACTTCTCTGATGGGACCAGGACACGTCTTCCATTTACACAAAAGGGGAGATAGATAGATATATTGCAGACAGGTCTAAGAGTCAGGGTTGAATAAGCGAGGTAATTATTCTACATTAGACTAGTGGTATTCAAAAGAGATTTCTGAGATGATGAAAATGTTCTGTATCTGCACTGTCCAATGTGGTAGCCATTGAGCACATGTAGTTACTTTCACTTATAATGTGGCTAGTACAACTGAGAACTGAAATTTTAATTTTAGTTAATTTAAATGTAAACAACCACATATGACCAGTGGCTACCATATTGGAATGTATAACTTTCAATGAAGAATGAGGTAAATTCTTTGGCTGAGTGTAAAACTGGGGGGTGAGATTGTGGAGAGAAGTTGAAAGGTCCACAAGAGATGATAGATATAAAGAAGTCCTATTGATTTGTGGGCATGACTGGGCAGTACATGTGATTTTTTCCAGCAGGGACCAGCTGCAAGAAACTCATATCATAAAAACATTATGGCACCAAAACTGGAAATCCCCTTAGATAGCCAAACTCCATGCCCCTAGTATTTCAGTTGATGAAACAGATGGTCATGAAAATTAATCACTAAAGTGGCCTAGAGTATCATGATAACTACCTGGCATAACCAGGCCCATTGGCATTTTGTTCCCTCAAGATTAAGTACCCTTTCTCTAATTTGTCTGCCTCTGCTTGGCACCTTCTATCTGAACAATTAAAGGTTGTAGGCCAACACGTTCATATTCTTTGGAATCAGACCTGCTCAAGGACCCAGACCTATCTCAGCAAAGGATATAATTCCCAGTATTACTCATGTATAAAATGTGAATGGATATTTTGCCCCTCTTCATGTTAAACCAATTCCTTTGGCTTTCTTTGTGCTCATGCACAGTCTCGATTCCTTTACAGAGGTGGAAAAGCTGCAACCAGATGAATTATATACGAAAGTGATGCCTAGGGAATGGCAAGACTGATTCTTCAACTACTTACTCATAGTTTCTGAAACATATGCAAGATGATTGGTTGTGCTCTCTTGATTTCCTGATAACGTGGGACTTGGGGTTTCTGTTGTATGACCTAGTCTTATGTTGCAGTGCAACCTGTTCGTATACTTGCCTATACCATTATGGGTCATCTGGGGAGAGTCTTGCCCTCCACGAGAAAGGGGCACCTATCTCTTCCATTTTTGTTTCAGTGCCTAAACTTAATTAGTTGACCAATTTTCTTTTCTTTATTATAAACATATTATTAGTCTTCAATAAGAAAGGAGAAAAGAAATGAACATTTATTGAGATCCTACCATGTGACAACTGCTATCACATGAATCATTTATTTATTCAACAAATAGTATACGCACAATCCATTGAAGTGAATGGAGGTACACAGACAATGCTAAGCTTGAAAGAAGCTCACAATCTACACATAATTTCTCAGAAGAAAGAGCAGAATAAGTAATGTTATAATAAAGCTTAACAACCCTAGGAGGTAAACATTCTTACCATTTTACAGATTCAGAAACTAAGGTCACCAAATGATAAGTGATTATTTATGGTCAGATTCAGAAACAGGATTTCAACTCAGATCCAAATCAAACAAACATCTCCCATTAGGAAAAAACAAAAACAAAAACCCTGCCAAGAAAATGCACTTTAAATTTTATTTCAAATGTCAGGCTTTGTATATGAGATCTAATTAACTATGCCATTAATTTTTCTTTTGTTATGCCCTAAAGTACTAGTAGGAAAAATCATTACTTTTCACTCAACTAATCTTTAAAAGACACAGGAGTTGGGGTCTTGTAAAATGAGCACCAGGACTAAGTCAGACAGAGTCATTGAAATTCACTCCTGGCTTCTGAACATTCTAGCTGTGTGAGTATGGACTTGTCACATAATGTCTTCTAAACTTGAGATCCCACATCTTTAGGGTAAAGGTAAATAACACCTATGTCACTCGATGGGGATTACACAAGTTATGTCTAGGGATGTAGTGTAGTGGACACACGTAAATGTCGGATGACTTTGAATCAAGCCATTTCATTGTTCTGGCTTTTTCCTAGGATTTGATTTTACTTTATTTGTTAAAAAAAATAGTTAAGGGGATGGGCAGAGGGATCAAATAGTGGGATGGAGAAAGGAATTAGGAGCATTCATATTGGAGAGGGGCATATGGATTTGTAATCTGTAAAACTAAAGTTTTAGCCTTAGGATTGCAAAGTGGACTCTGCTTGGAGGGTGGAGCCCCACCATGCTTCATGGCCTGGTGTCTGGGAATGACTCCCCAGGATTTACAGATTTAACAGATTAAAACCACCGTTATCTCTAACACCATTTCTAACCAGCATCTCCTACAGCATAGTATGAGGCCTTTATGTTTGGAATTACTGGATGTGCTACAGATTGACTTCTATTGACAAAAAGTGATTTTGGTTGAACCAAATTGACCTAGCAAAATTGGGAAATCATCCTAACAGGGGGGGCTGTTCCTTTCATTTTGGAGGGCCTGAATTCAGTGGGAACCCCCACACCGTCTAGTTAATCTCTGAGTGTGCTACTCCCCAAATTTGTGCTCTGCTGAATGATACAGCCAAACTACATAGTGCTGAATGGCTGACCCAAGTCATTCCACAAATTACTGCTTCCAGAAAGTGGCTGCTTCTCAAGGTTTCCAAGCCACAGCAAAGGCTCTTTTGGGGGCTTGCCCACAGATATTTAGGTAACTTGAGAACACAAGTGTCTTCACAAAGAAGCCTCCCATCTCCCCATATCTACAGTCATTTAGACCCAGGTAAGCATGGCCTTGAGTTGACAAGCACCAAATTCATACTTTCTCTATCTTGGGATGATTTGTGTGCTAGAAAATGTGCCTCCATAGCAATGCCCTGTGTGGGACCTGACCTCTCCACCCCAGCTGACTGTGGAAGGAAGCCAAGGAAGGGGGAGGGGGGCTGTGCATTTATTTGCATTTGCCATTTCTTATTTGCCTCAGGGGCATTAGACAGCAGACCTCCTTAAGCATGAACTGTTTGTTAAAGTCTGGTGTTGGCTTTTGTGGACTGGTCTAGCCAAGAGTTGTTTTAGCCCAAATGGGGAGATGGGGGTGGGGTTAGGGTGGGGTAAGACATCTGCAGAGCCCAACAACTGTTACCAAGGCCTACCCTGGCTCTGCCTCTACCTGCCAAACGGTAAACAAAGCCCCTGGGAGAACTCGGGGGAGCTGAACACCTTGGTCAAACACTAAGCAAACCACCACCAGGTGTGCTTGCAGAACAGACTCTCCATCAGCGTCCTGTCATGCAGAAAATGTTTATCCAATTTGTCAAGATAATCTTTCCTCAAATAAGCCTTGGGCCTACTCCTTGGAACAGCCTGAATTTAGTTGGTATAATGTAACTCTATTTTTTTACCCATTTTCCTTTAATCACTGTGTCAACTTTTCCCTGGCTTTAAGCAAACTGAAAGTAATTATATCATTCTTAAGTGAGTAATCTTTTGACTGGGTTAGCTGATTTGTGAGTTACTCTAAAATTCTTCTAAACTGCACAGCCCTTTCCAAACACATTTTCTTAGATGTTTCACAAAGTTCGGCTCATCGATGACCCACAGATGTGTTTGTTCTGTCACATTTTGTGGCTACGCCATGACTACTATTAGTACATTTGAAAAGAAGTGGAGTGTGGAAATTTGAGAAAGGGTAAAAAAGGTAACTTTACCCACTAATTTAAGTATTTCTTGGAAATATTACAGTCATTGTAAATAACTTGCAGCTTCAAGCGTGAAGAAGGTTTGATTAGTGCTTTGAATCATGGTATAACATTAAAGGCTGGGCTTGAGGATCTTAAAAGCATTCCCTTCTTTCATTTCATTATATAATTTCTTTGCTATTTGATACTCTGTGTGATATTGTTTTGTTTAAAAACTAAGAAACACTCAAGGTTACCACATTTTTCTTGGTTCTACTCATTGACATACTTCCCAGAGCTCATGATATATTTAAAAATAGAAAGCTCAGCCATCTGGCTATTTGATGGTTTCTATTTTTGTTTCTCTTTGCATTCACAAACTCTGTTGAGTCTGAAATTCCCTATGTTCTGCCCTGTGTGTAATTGTGTATATGTACACACACACTTGCTCATTTAAACTTAGCCATTATCAGTCTGGGTTTGTTTTACCGACCACAGTGGCACATTCGTGGGTGCATTAACCTTGTTTAGCTTATACATTAGTCAAATCTGCATTAGATTCTGACACTGAAGAGTGTTGCCCCCAGTCTAGGGGATGCCAAGTCAAAGGCACTTATTATTATTATGTACCCACCCATGTTTACTCAGAAGTTTCATTGAGAAAAAATTCTCCTTGCCTTGGCTCTAATGGAAGAGATGGAAACACAGGACCAGAAGGAACTTCAAAGCTCATCTGATTCATTCCTGTCATGTTACACCCGAGGAAGCTGGACTCCTGAGATGTACAGAGACCTATCCAAGGTCATAGAGCTAATTAGTAGCAGAGTTCCCATGAGAACCCAGTGCTCCTGACCTTTTCTAATGCTCTGTCCATTTTTAAAGAACTAGACAAGAGCTATTAAATATATTTTTTGTGATGTTCACAAATATACATTAAATTACATTTACTTCACATTTACAACTCTTGTTATTTATAGGATTGTGTTTACAAGCAAAATTAAAGTGTATTCTTATGCTTTGATGGCTGAAGAAAAGATTTCCTCATCCCTCAAACTTCATTGCATGCATGAATGAGCTCGTTAACAAGGCAGATTCCTCCAGGGAATGAGAAGAGAAGCCATAGACTGGGAGAAAATATTTGCAAAAGACACATCTGATGAAGGACTTATCCAAAATATACAAAGAACACTTAAAAGTCAACAATGAGAAACTGAACCATCCAAATAAAAAATGGGCAGAAGACCTGGACAGACACCTCATCAAAGAAAATCAAACAGATGGCAAGTAAACGTATGAAAGATGTTCAACATCATCTGACGTCACTAGGGAACTGCAGTAAAACAATGAGATCCCTTTACATGTGTATGGGAACGGCTGAGATCCAAAACACTAACACCAAATGCTGCTGAAGATTTGGAGCCACAGGCGTACTTATCCATTGCTGGTGGAAATGCAGAATGGCACAGCTGTTTTGGAAGACAGTTATGGCAGTTTCTCACAAAACTAAACATACTCTTACCACATGACCCAGCAGTCACGTTCCTTGGTATTTCTTCAAAGGAGTTGAAAACTTATGTTCACACAAAAACCTACACATGGATGCTTATGGCAGCTTTATCTGTAATTGCCAAAATCTGGAAGCAATGAAAACGTTCATCAGTATGTGAATGGATAACAAACAATGGCAGCTCCACACAATGGAATACTATTCAGTGCTGAACAGAAATGAGCTTTCACACCATGAAAAGATGTAGCAGAGTCTTCAATGCATATTATTAAGGGGAAGAAGCCAATCTGATTCCAACTCTATGGTATTCTGGAAAAGGCAGGACTGTGGAAACAGTAAAAAGATCAGTAGTTATCAGGGGTTAGAGGGGAGCGAAGGAAGAAGAGGTTGGACCACAGAGGATTTTTAGGGCCATAGAAGTACTCTGTATGATACTACAGTGGTGGGTATATGTCGTCATGCATTTGTCAGACCCATTAAATAAATGTACAACACCAAGAGCAAGTCTAATGTGAACTATGGACTTTGGGGTTAATGATGTGCCAAGATAGGTTCATAGGCTGTAACAAATATCCCACTGTGATGGGGATGTGTATAGTGGGAGAGGCTGTGAGTGGGTGGGGGCAGTGAGTATTCGGGGCCTTTTTGTATTTTCAACTCAATTTTTCTGTGAACTTAAAACTGGTCTAAAAAAATGCAATTCATTAATTTAAAAAAAGCAGATTCCTGCTCTGCTCTACCCATTACCCCAGATCTCCACCTTTCTGCCCCCATCTCATTCCCCTTCCTTTCCCTCTCCCCAAACCCCACCAGTGTTGGTCTAACTGTTCTGAAGAGAGGCCCTGGCATCTGCATTTTCAGCAGTTTTGACAAGGGGTGGGAAAACGCACTTTTGGGAGTCTGGGTCTCCACCGTCAAACCTGCTGAGCACATAGCTCATCTGTGAAGAGATAGACTGTTCTGTCTACACACAATGCTTGCTTTCAAAGTGCATCTGCTAACCTACAACCTCGTGAAGTAGTCTGCAGCCTGGGAATCCTTACTTTGCAAGTAAGGTACTTGAATCAGAGGTCAAACTGTTCTGGAAGGAGACGGTGTGCTAGGCAGGGCCACCACGTGGTTATTTCCCTCTTTCTGCTGGAGGCGAGGACTAGAAGGAGCTTTTACCCTGGACTGTTCAGCCTGCCCTGGTTGGCTGCCCCTGCTTCTGCCCTTGTTTCCCTGTCCTGTGATAAGAGAACAAAGCAGCCAACAGAGGAATTGCCTGTCAGGAATCAGTAGGAGCAACGTGTTCCTCACAGAGTTTGGTCCTTGTCAAGGGCTGAGGGGTTCTCTCGGCCAGCTTCAGGCAACATCAAGCCTAGTGGGAAATTGTACAACAGCTGGAGAATTCGAAGCCCTTTCTGTTTTCTTAGCATTTCTGACCCTTCCTTGGGGGGTATCGTTGCTTACTATGCACAGGACGCTCCCCTAGGCAATGGGGCAATGTCAGGGAGTGGCATGTTTCCCCTCCTGGTGCTTATGTTCTATCTGTAGGAACTCAGATTCATATGCACCCACTATGCGCCTGGCACTAAGTCTAAGCACTTCACATCTGTTAATTTATTTCACCCTCACAACTCTACAAGTTAGGTGTTTTTATCCTTCTCCAGATGCAGGAAGTGATACTCTGAGAGGTAAGATGTCTGCCCAGTGTCCCACACATGGGAGCTCTGCAAAGTCTGTGGCCGAGGGCCCCCACAGGGCAGTACCTCCCTGTGGGTCCTTGGGCATTCATTGCTCTGCCTCAGTAGCATTGAATTATTCATAAAGAAGGACTATTCATAAGGGACTGACACTGATTAAATCCAGGCCATATGCCAGGGACTCAGTCAGGAATTTTCTATTCATCACTATTTAATTCTCACAGCAACCTAGGTGAAAAGTTACACAGCCAGTGAGAGGTGGAGGTTTTCTGATTCCAGCTTCTGCAAACTGCTGGGAAAATGTGTGATCCTCCTAATGCAGACTCACTGCCTCTACTAGAGAAAAAGGGCAAATGCATGCTAGTGTTCTTAACTGAAGAGTGCACGGAGGGCCTTCAGCAGTTTGCAAATGACCTCCAATTGCTCTAAAGCAAATTTGATGAGAAGCAGGATCTTTGCCTGGTCCTAAAGTGTCTCCTCACAGACTGTTAGAGTTGCAAGATGGAACAAGCTAAGCAAATACACAGTGAAGAAACTGGGCCACATTTTTACTGGGTGATCAAAATGAACCTCACCAGTGAGGAACAGGACTTTCTCTGTGAAGAACACAGCATCCCTTTCGCAGCCCGCTTACTGGGAATGCAAAGTCTCAGTCTGATAATCCCAAAGAAAACTCAGACAAACACAACATGATGAATATTCTATGTTATTTTCAAAAAAGGAAGGCGAAGGGATCTTTATTCTTCAAAAATGTTAATATGAAAAAAAAGACAAAGGAATAGTCCCGATCAAGGAGGTTAAAGAGAAGTAACAGTTACATGCCATGCCTGACCCCAGACTGGATCCTCTGCTGGAGGAAGAAACAATGCCTAAAGGATATTAGGTCAACTGGCAGAATTGAATTAAGGATGGTAGATTAAGTAAAAATATTCACGTTTGTGACGCTGTTAACTATTCTGTGATTACATAAGAGAATGTCCTTATTTTTAGGAAATGCACACCGAAGTATTTAGAGGCAAAGGGCTTTGATTGTGCAACTAACCTCAAATTGTTCAGGAAAAATTTATGTGTGTCTGCACACACATTCACATACACATACACAAACATGTAGACAGAAAAAGAATGAATGAGTTAGAGGGATCACATGATAAAACAAATTATGTTAATAGGTGAATTTTGGTGAAAAGTATGTGAATGTTTCTTATACTATTTTAATTTTTTTGACTTTATGTAATTTTGAAATTTTTAAGATAAAAAATTTAAAAATTTACATAAATATATGTCTGGATGTGTACATGTATATTTTTATGGGGAGGGGGTCCATAGGTTTCCTTAGTTTCTAGTAAGAATCAGTGACAGAAAAACGTGGCTCACACATAGCATCTTAATTTGTGAACAATGGTTTATCCTTCATTGGAAAGAAGTTTGTCTTTTAAGAGGAAGAAGGGTGCATTTCCAACTTGTACATTACAATTTCTGGAACTCATATTTACTTTTTAACTTAGCAACCCATAGGTGTACAATGACTCGTCTGCAGTACCTGGGTGACCTCTACTATTGTTTCATTAAGTGTTCATCAAGAACTTCCTATATAGCATATGCATTCTGCTGCAGCTATACAAAGATAAAAATGGGTGTAATTGTTAGTAATTCTTTGTTCCTTAGCCAGCATACTGTGATTTCAGCTACAAAGTGCTGAATGTGTTCAACCAGGTGTGAACCAGCATGTTCAGGGGGCTCAGAAGACTGCAAGGTGAGAGGTGTTAGGTGGGCTTCCAAAGAGAGGAGTCACTTAAGTTGGACTCTTCAGGATGAGTGGGCTCTGTAAAGATGGAGTGTGTGTGTGTGTGTGTGTGTGTGTGTGTGTGTGTGTGTGGAGTGGGCAAGTCTGGGCTGCTTTGAGAGTGATTTCCATTTGAGTTGGGGTATCTGGCATGTGCTAGGGAGAACTTGGAGGTAAGTTGGTAACAAAAACATTGAAGGTTAGGCTAGAAAATTTGGATTTAATTTACTAGAAAATAGAGTGACACTGGCTTTTGAGCCTGTAAGTGACATCAAGTGATGCTTTGTGAAGAGTGACCCAGTGTTGATGTGGAGGTGGGACTGGATGCAGAGGTGAGGCAGGAAGGGGAAACAGGCCTAACTCTAGCGCTTCCCTCTAATGTAGAGGAGGTAACCAAAGCAGTGGAGGGTGCATATAGGGAGCCAGTGATCCCAATGATGGCTGAGAGGCGGATGGAGCCTCCCACCAAAGGTAGGATGCATAGACGTGAGGGCTAAGCAGACATCAAAATCCTCTTCATCTTGAAGATCAAAGCAGGCTGGCACATGGCTCCTGGGCAGAGCGGGGAGGAGGCTGCCCAAGAGTGCTCCCTCCTGCCCACCACAGCTCTGTGCCACCCTGTGAGCACACCTGGCAGAGTACAGGGACATCCGGGTGGCGATGAGTGAAGGCAGTGCTGGAGCTTGTTGTCTGCCCTGGATGCTGGGCGGTATCACAGGGGCCCAAGAGTAGGTCTCTGGAACCTTCTCAAGACCGCCAAAATCTGAGGGCTTCTAGAACCATCCTTTCTGGTGTTTAGCTGTCACTGCCTCCTAATTATTTGTGAACACTTCTGAATGGCAAGGGTATGAGTATGTTTCTTTGCCATGGAAATAAAAGCACAGCCCAACCATTTAGGGGAAAGATAAATGTCAACTCACTTGATGCATCTGGGTCCTTTATTGTGAGGAACGGTTTAGGAGTGTTGAATTTCTACTCTTATCCCTCAGTTTCCCATGAATAGGGCTGGATGGGAATATCTCAAATTTCCCCTGAGACTTAGACCCTACTCAAGTTCCCTTTCTCCTGCTGTGAACGTAGAGCCCATCAGCCTGCCATGGGCCTTCCTGCTATCGACTTTCTCATAAGGGATTTCTTCTGAGTCAGAGAATTTTAGAACTGAAACAGACTTTAGAGGTTATCTTCTTCGATTCCATCCTTGTGCAAATGAGGAAATGGAGGCCCCTAAAAGTTGGGTGACTTGTCCAGGGTCATGTGGAAGGACAAAGTACAATAGGAATTTGGATCTCTTGGCTCCCTGTCTAGAATAACCAGTTTTGGGTCCCAAAAATGTTCCTTATGAACTCTTAGAGCTAATCTTTTTTTTTCTGGAACTTTCTTATGGTGGTAGACCCCAGGAAAGATTCTCCAGGGTATTGTCCCAGTGAGACTGGAGAAGTAATCGGGGCAGGTTATTTAAGTGTGATGACATGGCCTGAATCTCCAAAAGCCATAAAGGAAATGGAAGGACCTGGTATTTTACAAGGCTTGAAACAGGTGCCTTATTAGTTCACAGGATCTTTCCAGAGAAAGCCATAATGCATCCTGAAAGAGAAGAGAAAATCATAAAGTTTAAGCAGAGTAGATAGGTGAGATTAGTTTTTTGTGATCTTGCTATGTTTTCATTTATTCCCAAATCATGTAACACTGAGCATGTTGAGCAATCAGGTGAAAATCACATGCAAACAAAGTCTAAGTACTGATAAGAATCCTAAAGGTAAACAATGAATTCCTACTAATGGCTAAGTCACTACGGTAAGATCCAGTCTAAATACACACCCTTGGTTAAATAGGGTTTCATTAGCTCAGGTTACAGTGGCTCAGGGAAATTTTTTCTTTATGCTTGTCAAGTGAAATTAATTATATATCATCCATCAGTCATTCCTGCCATAGAAATTCTATGGGAATATTAAAGATTCCACAGAAGCTCCCCTACTTGGCCCCCATACCCACCCCCCACCCTACCAGGAGTACTTTGGGCATATTTTGGTACCCAGAGTTTGAAGTTCCTGGGACTTTTTTGGGAAGTCACAACTAAGTCGCAGCTATGGTTTTACTGATAACCTGTGAAAGTCTCCTTTTTCAAAATTTGACACTTGATGTGTGCTTCAAGTTACTAATAAATATTTGACATTGCAGAGTGCATCTCAGAATGCATAGCAAATTAGATTCTTGCAAGTTTCTAAGAATAATTTCATTTTCATTGAATCAGTAATGTAATTCATTAAAAATTAAAGATAGATGATATAATTTAAAAATATATAACCCATATCCTCCACATTAAACCATTGTTAGAATTTCTTTTTTTTATTTTGGTATCATTAATGTACAATTACATAAGCAACATTTTGGTTTCTAGACTCCCCCAATTATTAAGTCCCCATCACATACCCCATTACAGTCACTGTCCATCAGCGTAGTAAGATGCTACAGAGTCACTACTTGTCTTCTCTGTGCTATATTGCCTTCCCTGTGCTCTCCCGCTACTTTATGTGTGCTAATTGTAAAACCCCCACCCATTCTCCACAGTCCCTTTCCCTTTGGTAACTGTCAGTCCATTCTTGGGTTCTGTGAGTCGGCTGCTGTTTCGTTCCTTCAGTTTTTTCTTTGTTCTTATACTCCACAGATGAGTGAAATCATTTCATACTTGTCTTTTCTCCACCTGACTTATTTCCTCTAGCTCCATCCATGTTGTTGCAAATGGTAGGATTTGTTTTCTTCTTATGGCTGAATAATATTTGATAGTGTATATGTACCACATTTTCTTTATCCATTCATTTACTGATGGACATTTAGGTTGCTTCCATTTCTTGGCTATTGTAAATAGTGCTGCAATAAACATAAGGGTGCATGTGTCTTTTTCAAACTGGGTTCCTGCATTCTTAGGGTAAATTCCTAGGAGTGGAATTCCTGGGTCAAATGATATTTCTACTTTTATTTTTTTGAGGAACCTCCATACTGCTTTCCACAATGGTTGAACTAATTTACATTCCCACCAACAGTGTAGGAGGGTTCCCCTTTCTCCACAGCCTCGCCAACATTTGTTGTTGTTTGTCTTTTGGATGTTGGCCATCCTAATTGGTGTGAGGTGATATCTCATTGTGGTTTTAATTTGCATTTCTCTGATGATCAGTGATGGGGAGCATCTTTTCATGTGTCTGCTGGCCATCTGAATTTCTTCTTTAGAGAAGTGTCTGTTCTGCTCCTCTGCCCATTTTTTAATTGGCTTATTTGCTTTTTGTTTTTTGAGGTGCCGTGAGCTCTTGATATACATTGTTAGAATTTCAGTGTATTTCCTTCCATCTATTTTTCTTTTTTCTCTTTTTTTTCTTATTACAGAAACAATGCACGTGTATATAGAAAGTTCAGAAAACATGGATAAGAACATAAAAATTGTCCATTAACTCACTTCTGACATACTCAAGCTTCCTAGTCTTTTTTTACATTTGTGTATTTTATTCTAATACACATTGCAAAGTTGCTTTTTTGCTTACCTTATGAAAAAACATACATAATTTTAAAATCTTTTTAATCAAAGCAATACCTATGCAGGCTTGAAAATCATTTTATTGATGGCTTAATAGTCTCTATCTAGTGGATATTTAATAATTATCCTATTATAGATTAAATAATATGGTTTTATTGGCTTTAGTTTAAGTTTTTGCCTTCTTTTTACCTCCCCCCCCTTATAGTATTTCATTCATCACACATTGAGGAAAAGTATCTGTGGCCCACACACTAGCCTAGGCATTAAGGATAAAAATGCATTTGTTTATCTTAAATTACTGAGTATCTGGTAACTGCCAGACAGTGTTTTAGGCATTTGGGATATAGTAATCAACAAACCTTATGAATGTCCATTCCAGGTGATTAGGATATAGCAGTAAATAAGATATCATCCCCTATTCTCAATAGGCTTATAGTCCAGAGTCTCTGAGAGGACATGTGAGGGTCCTCAGAAATTAGCATCCCAAAAGGGGTGCAATGATACCTATCGTGGTATCCCGTTGGATGAGTGTCAAGTGAAATGGACTATGCAAGCACCGTGAAAGCTTTAAAGCGAGATACCTGATGGAAAAGTTGGTATTAGTGTTCTTAGCAATGGAGAGACCTACCACACATCTGAAAAAGGAAGTAAGAGTGCCTAAGACTGATTGTTAAGGGCCATGTGGCCAAAACATCTCCTGGGGTGGTTTTCCCAATGCAGGAGACATTTTAACCAGTGGGCCAAGATGTGATCACAATTAAAAATTTGTCCTTCCCAGAAGTGAAGTTGTTGGGTAAATAAAAGTGATGATATTTTAATAGCACTTAACACTTTACTGAATCATCCCAGTAATTCTCATGATATATTTTTTCACAAAACTGCTCTGATTCTTGTCCTTTCCCTAAGTGGGTGGCTCTCACTTTTGGTTGTCAGAATATGGTACTTCATAAAGCTCCCCAGGCCAGGTCCTATCCTTGGTGCTCTTTAATAGCTGCTCTCCAGGTCAGTCTGATACACAGCAATACTGGGAATTAGTAACTTTTAGCTTACTTACATTCTGACCGTTTTCAGAGCTGGAAAAACCATGGAAAGCATCATGTTGATGCCTTCATTTTAGAAGAAAGGGGACAGAGCTTTAGCTATCTTGAGTGGCTTGTCTGGGGTTGCAGAGCCAGCCATTATCTGTGCCATCACCCAAACACAGGCCTTTTGACCAGGTTGACCAATGCACTGTGCTCTCCTGGCTGCTGTTGTGGGGCCTCTAGGTGTGGGAGTGTCCATGTGACTGTTTAGTGTTGGTGGCACACAGCCACAAGCTCTTGTGTTATTAGCAAATGTGGTTTCCCAGAGAAAAGCTGCCCTTCAGAGCTTCTAACACTGCCTTACCTAACCACAAAAGTACTTATTTTGTCTGATAACAGTGTGTTCTAGGTAGTGGCCCCCAAGATAAGCACTTTAAAATTTCCAGCTGAACAGTAGAGAATTCCCAAATGAATTTTTCCAGACTAGGATGTTATCATTTCCTGTAGAAAAACATTTTTTTTCCATCCATCAAGGCCTTTTGCTTTCTCAGCCTCCTGCCTTAAACTAAAGGTCTTCATCAATCTTCCCTTGTTCATTTTGAGTCTGATGCCTGGATTCTGACTAATATTCCCACAATCTGAATTTATGTACTACAAATGATACAACTGCAAAGAGGGTACATATTCATATGCTGTTTGTTTCTGTTTTTATTTTGCCTAGTGGACAACAGGAGGAAGTAGTGATGTGTTTTCTTATCCCATGAAAATACACAGTTGCTCCCATAAAATGTTTGGTCTCCTTGGGGTCACAGCAACAAGAATATTCCTGAGATGCCCACTGTGTGCCCTTACCCTGGAGAGTGAGTTACTTGATTTCAGTTAAAAGTGATTCCTTAGTAAACAGGGTGATAATACCTGGTGAGGTAATGGAGAAGTAGGCATTTTCATCCATTTAGAGTAGTTTCAATATTGATTCAAATAGAAATGGATTATTGGAACAGTTCTTTTAAGACATGATCCCATAGTATTATGAGCATAGCTGTGCAAACATATATGCACAAGAATGTTAAACACAGTATTTTTGTAATAGCAATAGACAAATAAGTCTATGCATAAATAAGTAAACAATTGGGGGATAGCAGTTATCTATGGATGTGCTATTTGATTAGAAAAATAGGGCTTGTATATACTAGAATACTATATGGCATTAAAATGAATGAAAGCTGTATTGCTTAGTAATAAAGACAGGGAAGTCATGTATTGTTTTTTGTTTATGTATGTGTAGATTAATGTTATTTGTCTATCTCTTATCTAGCAGTTCAGAAATTAGTCAGAAATCATTAGTGATAGATCCTGCATTGCTAATCTGCAGTGGTCATCTTGGGTGAGTGGGGCTCTGGAGGATTTATTCTCTATTGTACTTGGTTTACATTTGTTCATTGCATTATAACTTTTGTAATCAGGTGGAAAAAACCCTTACTAGTTAGGCAGATGTTTTCTTAGAATAATTTCTTACATTAACAAAACAAAAAGACCTGTCCAGGTTTTACACACAGGCAATGCCACAGAGGTTTTATCTTTTCCTTCGACCTCTTGCAGATGACATTTACGCAAGCAGCGCGGTCAGATTCCCGGGGAGGCTGAGAACGGGGAAAGTCAGCCTGAGGGAGTTAGGGTTAATTTAATGCACAAGACTAGATTGGTGTGAGGGGAATATTTCAACCAGAGATTGCTGGCTCCTGGGAGAAGTAAATATCAATAGGAATGCAGATTTCTGGTGAGGAGATGATAAAGGCCTTCATTATCTTCAATTAGTACTTATGGGTAGGACCAGGTAGGAACAAACAGCCAAGAAGAGCCTGCGGACTGGCTGCTGAATCACCGACCCTTCAGCTACAAGCCTTCAAGCTGCGGAGCCCTTCAACCTGCCTACTGGGGTGAGCCTGGCACTTTTCTGTTGAGTTGGCTTTGCTTTTTTTTTAATGCATAGCTGATATGACTATTATATTGGTTTCAGGTGTATAACCTAGTGATTTGTCAGTTTTATATATTACTAATTGCTCACCATTAATAAGTGTAGTTACCATCTGTCATCATACAAAAATACTACATTATTGACGATACTCTCTATGCTGTACTTTTATTCCCTTGATTCATTTATTTATAATTAGAAGTTAGTACTGGTTGACCTTTTTCTGATTTTCCTCCTTTTGTGTCTAAATGTGTGTGTGTGCTTTGCCTCCCTCACTTAGATCATAAACTCACAGAAGGCAGGACTCATCATGTTTAAGGTAATCAAATAACTATTATATTGCTGAGTATTTGGAGCAGTGCTTTCTTAGAATCGATGCCTAATAAATACATTGTCGGTTGTGTCCTTGTTCAAACTACCTTTCTCACTCCATTTCTTACCAAGTAAGGGACAATTCCTGGGATCGGGTTCCAACTACTCACTTTTACCTTACCTTGCCACCCAAAATGACCCCTGTGCCAGAGAAATGTGATGGTGAGCCTGTGCCTGAATACGGTCTGGACCCTCCCTATAATCTAGAGCCCGACCCATTATTGCCTTCAGAATAAAAATCCAAATTTTGGATTCAATGCCTTTCATCGCAGTTCTGCAGTAACAAGGAAAATGCTAGGTACATCATGGGGCCTCCGGAGGGAGTTCAAGTCCCAGTTCCCCCACTAGGATCTCCAGCCTTGGGTAAATTCCTCATCCTGGGGAATGGGAATAAGAATAATACCTACCTGTAGGTTGTTAATGAGTCATTTGTTTAGCATAGTCCTGGGGCCTGGGCTAAATACTGAATATTGTTATTATTATTTATTCAATGCCTTTATGTTAATTATCTGTCTGCCCCCTCCTACACACAGGCATTTGAGTTGGCACTGTGAAAGTGGAGGAAGGGAACTGTGGGCTATATGGGGGTAGGGATAAGGAAGAACAGCCTCTAGTGAATGAATCTTGAGCTTCTTAAGAGTCAGTTTGGAATTACATAGTGGAGGACTTTGAATACTTTGCTCATGATTTTAAGCTTGTAGTACAGTCAATGAGGAGTAATGATATATTTTAAAACAGATAATTTAGACAAGATAAGTCACCCCAACCGATCAGGTGTTTTTCTTTTAATTCTCCCCTCTACATGATGATTATAATGACTATTATTGTGAATTATAGTTATTTATCACATACCTATTTTGTGCTATCCACTGTATTAGATGCTTTACATTTTCGTTTGTTAATCCACTCATTCACTTGCTCACTCAACAAATACTTGCTGAATACCTTTACTAGAAGCCAGGCTCTGAAGTAAGCTTTTGGGGGTAGTGGCAAATGAGTTTGCCAAGGTCCTTCCCTCATGGAAATTTTACCTTTGTGGGGATTCAGACAGTAGGCAAGGACGCACATATATAATGTGCCAAGTGTTGTACAAGGCAGAGTTCGGCATGTATGTCATCCCTGCTGGCTCTTGTTTCAAGCAGCGTCTGGCCGCAGCTCACTTTTCCATCCTGCTTTCCTATGGCATAACTCACAAGTACCATATCCTTCAGCCCTACTGAGCTTCTTCCAGATGATTCTGTCTTTATGCCAGTGCCCACAGTTTCCCCTAATAAAATATGCTACTATGTACTTTTGTCTTTGAAAGTCCTGTATGTCCTTCACCACCCATTTCAAATACCAGCTCCTCCAGGAGCCTCCTTGGTCCTCCCAGCTGGCAAGAGCTACTCTGCCCTCCATGCTGCAGGGTTAGTGCTCAGGCTTCACTTCTAACATTTATCTCACCCCACCTGAATATTGAATATGATTATGTGTACATATTGCTTATCTGTTTTCTTTCTCCACCAGACTGTCAGCTTCCTCTTTCCCACATCTTTACTTGTATCTCTTGCCTATATTAATGCAAGTGGTCTTGCGTAGTCTTTTTCCAAACCAGGGTTTCTGAATCTTCTTTCCTACCTCTTTTCTCCCCAGTTGATCCCGTCCATGTTTCTGAGTATACAACCCAGAATAGCTGTGGACAGGATGATCTTCCTGAAAGGCAAATCTGAAGATTTTACTGCCTTGTTTAAAACTTTTCAATGGTTCTCACAGTGAAGACAAAATCCAAATCCTATGGCATGGCACACACATACTCTTTCATAATCTAGACCTGCTTAAACCTCCAGCTGCATCTCTCTCTCTCTGCTCTCCTATTAGGCTCCAGCCAGACCCGGTTGCTCCCCAGTGATCTCCTCAGCCTCCATTCAGCAGTGTCCTCTGCTAGAGACTCTCTCCCCTAACTCTTGCTTATCTTCCAGGTCTAAATTTAGATGGCATCCCCTCCAGAAAGCTATCTTGATTTCTCCTAGACCTTCTATGTGCCCTGTTAGGATCGAATGCTTACTCTGGGCCAAGGTATTGTTCCTTCTTCTAATCCCATGCCTAATAGTCTGTCTTCAGTGCTAGACTATAAACTCTTTGACAGAAGCACCCCTGCTCTTGTTGTTCGCTGGTATCTCCAGTGTCTAATCAGTGTTTGATGCACAGTAGAATCTGAATGAATATGTATTGCATGAGCTCTCTGTGCATCTCCCAAAGTCTTTCCCCAACTTTTAGATGTTTTTAAAAAAATACATGTGTAATGTGAAGACACATTTATTACAGAAGAAATTCAAACAAAACAGAATATTGGAGTGCAAATACAGGTTCCTTTTTATTCTCCTCTTAACCTTTTTTCTCCAATTCTTCTCTCGTCCCTGGGATATTAAGGTTTTAATGTGTATCTTTCCATTTCCTTATTCTGCACACATACACAAGTGCACATACCTAATACAGTCCCTGCTCCCAACTCACATGGAGCATTTTAGAAAGCAGAATTGAAATAATATTATAGGCGGTGTTCTACTTCTTGTATCTGCTTTTTTAGTCAATATATTTCAGAGATTTTTCCATTCCCCATGGTGTTGATCTACCCCTCCTACCCCATTCTTTTAATTGCTATATGTATCTTAGAGTAAGGTCATATCAGTTGATTTATTAATTCCCCATTGGTAGATGTTGTATGTTCATCCTGTGCTCACAAATGACAGTATGTTTTTAGAAGTGGAATTGCTGGCTCACAGCATGCATGCATCTTGAATCTTTTCAGTTCATAGCTATTTCTTCACATAGTTCTTAGTGGGAGGATTACAAGTTCTCAAAATGTTTATGTTGTCAATGTGGCCCCTGGCAAAACTGTGAGAAAGGGAAAATTTATCTTTATATCACTTTTGACCCCCTTAGAATTATACTCTTCTGCCCCACCCTGTCTGTATTCCTCCATGCAACCTAGAGACACCCAACCCTACCCCACATGACTGATGAATTTAGTGATTTCTAGTAGCAGAAGAATGTTCCTTCCATGTGGTCCACTATCCTCCACACAGTATTTCCTGTTCAGTCAATGGGGCCACCATTTAACCTAGAAACTAGTCTTTATGACCTGGAAACCTAGGTTTTCCTAGACTTCTCCCTTTTCTAAACTACCCTCAGGCAAGTAGCAAATCTTTTTATTCTGTCTTCATATCTTTCTGGAATCTAGCCGTGTTCTTATCACCATTATCTCCAGCCAGAGTTTCATCCATAGCCTTGGTCTTGGAGGCGTGGGTTGCAGCAAGAATAATTTTTTTTTTAACTCTAATCTATTTTCATCTGTTCTTGTTGTTCACTGTGGTGTTCTACTTACCTTTCAGAAGTTTCTTCAGGACAAACCACAGCTCCCTAACACTCTTGAGGACCTCTTTCTGGCTGTTGGTCCTGTCCCTGGGAAACCTCTCACTATCCCCTAGCTCTGGTGCCATTTGTACCTCTCTGGTGTATCCCTGCACTGTTGAATCCTGAAAGGCACTACTACCTCTTTTTCTCTTTTTATTTTCTGCTCCCCCTGGCTGGAATCACCTTCCCTCTGACCCACTTTACCTGCCTGACTCCTCTTCCTCCTCCAGGTCATCTCCTCCTTGACTGCTGGGGCTGGCTTGGGTGCCTACCCGGGTTCCTCGCCCATGCTGAACATCCTCTCACGTTGGCCATTCACATTCCTGGTCACACTTTCGGTGTAACTGTCTGTTTACCTGCTGACTCTGCCTTGTCCACTGAGGGAGAGAATCATCATATACACTGCCACCCTGTGCCTGGCACAGCTCTTGTTACAATACAAGTTCATGGATTTGAGGGAAGGGACAAATGAATGAGTGAGCGAATCCAATGTTTTCTGGCAGCTTCGTACTTAAACTCAGACCTACCAATAGTCATTACAGCTCTCACCTTCAAAATTGATTTTGTGCCAGGCTTTGAGGTTGGTATGTCTTATGTAATTTATTCCTCACCATCCCTCTGTGAGTAGGTATTGTTTACAATGTTTAATGGGGGTGCTGAGATGCAGAAAAGTTAAACTCCTTGCCCTCAGTCAGGTCACAAAGCCAGGGAGAGGCAAAGCTAGAACTGCAAACTTACCTGGTCTCAGAGCTGTGCCCTGAACTGACTTTGCTGTCTCCACCAGGTTCAGCCTCTGCTCCTTCCAGGGCTTGGCTCACTACAGTGACACAGCATTACGTCTGGCGGAGGCTTCGGTATCCTGCAGACTGGGCGCAGTTGGCGCTTGTCCCCTTCCTCAGAGCAGGCCCAGTCAAGAGGGACTACTTTTGCTCAGGGGACCAGAATAACATTTCTGGTTTTTAAAATATTTTTCAGCTTTTCCTTAAATAACCTCAACTTACAGAAGAGTTGCAAGAATTATACAGAGAATCCCTATGTGCCCTTCTCCCAGATTCACCCACTGTTAACAGTTTGTCAAATCAGTTTTATTTCTTTGTCTTTAAAAAATGTGTTTTTCTGAACCATTCAGGAACAAGTTCCAGCCATTATGCCTTTTTACCCTAAATACTTCAGCATATATCTCCTAAGAATGAGGACATTTTCTGATGTAACCATTGTAGTTATAAAACTCGAGAAATTTAACATTTATTTAATACTAGTATTATATTCAAATTTAAAAAATTACCTCAATAATGTACTTTATAGAATTTGTCCCAATATAGGATCCAGTCTAGTACATGTGTCACATTGTCCTGTTTGTTAAAAGTCCCTGGCGGGGTCCCGGAAACCATGGAGCATGGCCCCTTGGGTCAAGTTCAGGGGATGACAGTGTCACTGCTGTGATCTGCTTCTGGACCATGAGTTCTCCACTGGGACCTCGGACCTTGCTGTGTCAACTTTGAAAGCCTAGGGCTGCATTTCATTACCTGTCAGTGGGGAAAAGGACAACTTGGATTTAAGTGTGTCCAAAATCCTCTCCAGCCCTTCAGGCACCAAAATAAATAAATAAACAACAGAAAGTTATTTTTTAAAAGCTTTTTTTCTTTTTTCAAAAAAATTTTAGGTAGGAAGAAATCTGCCTTCTTCAGAAACTGTCAGGTCTGACAGCCTGCTAAATGATTTTATTTTCTGGATGTCTTACTTCTATGATGTTGTCTTTTCTTTGCCATTATCTTCTGCAAATGCTTGGCTGACAGTCTTTTTCATCTTAGAAGTATTTTGAGCGTCATATGACTGTTTATTTAATGTCTCGTGCACTTCAGAAGATAATGACCAGAAGAAGGGACTGTTTACCTATTTTTTTCAAGCACTATGGCTTTCTCAGCTCCAGACTTTCCAGAGAGCCTCCATTCATTTGTCTTTATTTTGTCAGAGGTAGATTAGCACTTGTGGGCTTTATTCTTTCTCTTCTGAAATCTAATATGAATACATCACCCAGATTCCTTGGCATTTCCATTTTATTTCCTTGGATTTCACCACCCAGATACAAGTACTTGGCTTGGAAATTTGCAAAGTTGTGAAATAGTGAAATTTCAAAACGATTTTCATTTTCTCCTACCTGCTTTCCTTAACTACTATTTCAAAAGAGTGAGTGACAGAATTTGAGGTGGCAGGTATTTGCTGTTTCAAAAGCTATTTTCCTGGTGGCAACTGCATACAAATTCAAACACCTGCACATTCAGCAAGCATTAGTCGAGTGCCCACTTTGTGCAGGTAGGTACTATGCTTGTCCTGGGCACTAGGCTTGGTGGGGGAGACAGACTCCTATGCAAATAAGTCCAAAGGTAAGATAAGTGCTCCGCTAGAGGCATTGACACGGTGCCCTCCAGGATCAAAGAGGAGGTGACCAGCTCTGCAAAGCGGCTGTGCCATGAACCTATTCCTGTATATGTGTTAGCTTCAAAACCTAACACTTTGCTTCACAGATAAATTATAAGTTACCCCCTGAGAGATGCTTCTACTTCATCTTCCCATTTTTTATACAGACACACTGAATTCTGAGCTATTTGTAGGAAGCAGCTTTTTGTATCTTCAGTGAATCAGGGTGTCTAAGCTTGAAGCTGGTCATATAGTAGGACCACAATAAATATTCACTGAGGTCAGGAGTTGCAATGATGTTAGTAGTTGGCTAATAGAATCCATCCTATTTGATGTTACCAGAAATAGAGCTCATTCCTCTGATGATTCCATCTTAAGGAGGCAGCTAGACATGACCTATAGATTGGAAAAGGACCTAGGGACATAGTTTTGAAAGCATCCCTAAAAGGCTGTGAACCTTTTGAACTGGGAGGAAGCCAGGAAGTTTTAGAGTAGGCAAGGCTGATCCAGCCCCGAATTCTGGAGTGAGTCTTCCTGTGTAAGGCAGGGGAGGGAGAGCATGAGAGGGAAGGGCATCTCAACCCAGAGGCTACTTCCAGAAGGTAGGAGGTCCAGGCAAGGTTAAAAACTATGTGATCTTAATCCTGTGAAAAAAATTTTTTCTTCGCTTGTGGGCTAGCAAATATTTGTTATTTGTATCTTTGAACCTGTCTGTGTCCCCACATTTCCTACATTGAACTTGTACTGCTTTGGAGGCTAGGAAATAAAAACTCTTCAAAAATAATATTGATAAACTTGGAATATGATTAAAAACAGTGTTTTGGGCTTTGGGTAGAGGAAATGTGGTTAAAAAGCAACAAGTGTGAAAAAGAGAGCTCTTTTTTTGGTTGAGTGAAATCTCGATATGAATAAATGGTGCATTAAGGCTGTTGTCCAAAATGCTGCTGATGTTACAGACATGTGGCCTTGTATCTTGAGGAAATAACCAGAAACTGATCCACATATTTATCAGCAAAGATGTTCACTGACGTTTTCTTTATGAGTGAGAAATGGTAATAAATGCCCAACAGAAATAAATAGTAATGCAGCACGAAGCTACAAAAATATATAATTAATAATATGGTAGGTATTTTTATATTAATAAATTAAATTTAAAACATAAAAGCAGGTTTTTTGCCTAGAAAACTCTCCTTCAATGGAAGATACAAAGGAGAATTAACAAATATAAACTGTCTGAGTAATGGAGAGTGTCTCAGCCTGTTCAAGCCGCTGCAACAAAATACCACAGACTAGGTGGCTAAGAACAACAGAAATTTCTTTCTCAGGCTTCCGGAGGCTGGAAAGTCCAGGATCAGGGTGCCAGCATGGCTGGGTGAGGGTGCTCTCTGGGTCACAGGCTTTTTGGCACAGCCACTGTACCCCCTGCCTGGCAGAGGGGCCTGGGCATCTCCCTGGAGCGTCTTTCGTAAGACACTGATCCCGCTCAGAAGGGCTCTGCTTTCCTGACCAATCAGACCATCTCAGTCGCACAGTTCTTCAGATAACATAAATTGGTATGTTCTTTCTTGGAGATAACTGAATTGTTTAACAATAATTACCAAAAATCCTTAAAAAAAAAAGTGACATACCTTTGACTAAGTTACCGTCTAGGACACAGTGGCAGCCTAGGTTCAAATTTGTGCTTTTCTACTTACTGTGTGGCCTTGATCAAGTTACTTCTCACCCCTGCATTTCCTCACTTTTTTTTTTACTTATCTCACTTGGTTTTTGTGATGATGAATGAAATTAATAAAGCTATTACTATACAAAGGAAATATAAAGAATATAGACAATAGTATATGTTGAAGATGCTTGTTTCTAAGGTATTTGTAATAGTGAAAAACTGAAGCCAACCTGAATGTCTAATCCTGGAAAAGTAAGAACAAAGACTGGGGGCATACTATGTATATAATAAAATGTTGCATACCCATTTAAAACAATGTTTCCAAAGAACTTAAAAAGTTGTGTAAAAATTATGAGCATATGATGCAAAGTGAATAAAACAACCTATAAAATTGTATCCAGTTAGATCCCAATTATATAAAGATATATATTCACAGCAAAAACGGTTTGGGGAATATGCATAAACATGTTTTCTTTTGATGGTGGGATTCTTTTGTTTATATATTTGTTCATTTCCCCCACCCCAAGCTTCACTGTGGTTTACTAGACAAATAAAAATTGTATAAGTTAACCATTCTGAGCATTGCCATAAATAAAATTACTCAGAAAACAAAGCAAAAAAAAAAAAGAATAAAAGCATCACTGAATATTATTTAAATGCAGGGCCCTTAGTCATCAGACAGGGCCTGACCTCCAGTAAAGCTGGGAAGCTTAAACCTTCTGACCAACCACAGTTGCCTTTCTGGGCTGTTTTTCTGTGTGTGCATTATGTTAATGAGTGCACCTCAGCAAACGGCTGCCAAGTCCTGGACTTTTAAAAAATAATTCCACTTCCTTCTTTTTTAAACAAGAAGGTGGTGGCTGCCCTGGGAATATGTGTCATTTCGGCGCTCCAGTTGGCGCTGGATCCTGAATCCCCGCAGCCTGTTTGCCTAGTAATCTAGTCTGTGTGAGTTGTTAAGGGTAACCAAAGGCAGCTGATTACTTAATTGCTGAAGGCCGGAAACCAGCCCCTTTCATTAGTTCCCATCAGGATCTTGAGAGAGGCAGGTATTCAGCAGGCCAGGTTTTCCATCTTTTCTAACTCAAAAGGTAGACTTTTTTCTGATACAGTCGCTGAGGCTTTGGCCTGATGAACTATAGGCAGAATCAGCTAGATATGAAAAACAAACAGAAAATTTTCTGTAGTTGAAAATCAATTTAAGGCAGTTAAATGAAACCATCTTAGTGTCATTGAAATACAATTCAGTTTTTTCTTTAAGGGGTATAAAAGTGTTCTGTGTTTCTAATTTCATTTTTATGAGGTCCCTGATTGAGGATTCTTGAGTACCTGGAATTTGTGAGTACCTAGTATTCACACCAAGCAGAGGTGACTTCTTTGAGACCTGTTTTCTCACAGACCCACTAATCTAGAATACTAGTTGTTGTTACTGGCAAGTGCAATTAAATGTAATGTCCAAATTCAATCACTTACATGGGTAGTAGAGTTTTGAGGAGTTTAATTTGCCTTTAGAAAAGAATTCCATTCCTCTCCTTCCCACCACCGTCAAGTAGAGGCTATAAGAACCTAATGCCAAAGCAAGCAGTGGCAAAGGGAAACATCCATGTAATTCCTGGTTGTTTTGTCTATACCGTGGGCAACAAGAAGTTGGCAAGGCTTTATTTCTCACCTAGTTGACGGTTTTGTTTTGTTTTGTTAGATAATTTCTTTGGACTGAATGATTTGTTGATTCGGTATGTATAAATCAATCACAATTCCACAACACCTCTACGACTATTACGCAAAAAAAAGCAAGTGGAGAATGAAAAGGATAATTAAACTGAAAGCCAGGAGACTTTGTGATTTTGTTCCAGGTTTGTCACCAACCAGTTATGTGACCTTGGGCAGGTCCTTTCACCTCTTAGGACGTCTGTTTCCTTATATGTAAAATGAGAAGCCTGGGCAAGGCAGATCCTCAGGTGCCTGGTAATTTCACCTCCTGATTCTTTGACCTGGAGAATGCAGAACAGAGCCCCAGGGTGGTCTCCAGAGCTCAGTGGGTCCCTAGCAATTTTGGGTGGCTCAGGGAGAACCATAGTCTTGCAGTTAATTTTTAGAGCCAGCTCACAGTTTGTGGCTGGCTTTTAAAATGTAAAAATACTATCTTTTCTCCAGTTTCTTATTACAAACTGATACCTGTTGCTTCAAGGAAACTTAGCAAATACAAATTGGCAGGAAGAAGACAGTTTAAATCACTCATAATCCTACACCAAGATGTGATTAATGTCAACATGGTATATGTGTTTCCAGACTTATAAAGATCATCTCAATACAGTCAGTTCTGGCATAACATTTGTTTTGAAAATGCAACTTTGTTCCAACACAATTAATATATTAAGGAGCAATTGGAACAGGTTTGCGTATACACTGTGTCTTCCGGAAGAAATACTGGGTGTACACAAAAAGCTGCGTATGCACACACACCACACACACACCCTCACAAGGACAATGAGCCGCAGCCACCTACATCTGGTGTTACAACTTTTCCATCCATTTTAGACAACCCTCCTTCCATCACTTTATAGTAACTGGCAATCTGTACCCCTTCCTTTCCTGGCACCTAGGCACCCTGGCCAAGCCGGCCCCCTCCTTGTCTTTAATTTTTCCCTCTTTCTTCTGAGCCTGCTTGGTATTGTTCCTCTCTGTTCTCCATTATGTGCGGCAGTGGGTGTGGGAACTGATGGGCAGCCTGGCAGGCAGGCACATGCCTGCTTCCACCGCCAACTGCAGGTCTCGTTCAAGGCCAGGTGCCATTTCCATAAAATGTACATTTGACTTGTGTAAAACTGTGCTGTGACTTTTTACCAAGTTCCTTTTTTATTTTGACACTTTCTGAGTGTTGTGCTTCAAACCTATTTTCCCTGAAGTTTTGTAGTTTATATTGCCTGATTTTGTATAGTGTACTGATAGCTAATACTTAGAATATGAAAATCAATAACTAAATAATACTTAGGTAAAAAACAATAATTTGTTGAAATAATCATTTCACTAATTGTTTAATAATAAATCATTAGTTTCATTAAATTTCAGCCCTCAAGCACACATCCTATTAGACTTGTGTGTGAGGAAATGAGAAGTACCCTTATAACCTTTCTGCTTTATACTGAGGGAATGATGAACACTGGGGGGAGAAACCCTTGAGTGACTGAGTTTCTAGTTCAACTTCTCAGCTTAAATTTCTAACATAGCAAATATCAATATATACAACTCACATAAACAAAAGCTCTATGGTGTACTCAGTAATTTTTAAGAGTGTAAAAGGATCCTGAGACCAGAATATTTGAGAGCACCTGTTAAATCCAGTTTCCTATGTCTTTTCATTTCTGTAGCATAAGTATACCTGTCCCTTAGAATAGATTCTTAGAAATGTAACTTCTGAGTCTAAGCATGTGAATATTTTTCTAAAGGTATACCTACAAAGGGCCAAATTGCCTTCCAGAAATGTGCTGCTAGGTTACAATGTCATCATCAGTATACAAGTGTGCTCATTTAATTTTGGCTGAATTTAGTTAACATACTAGGTCACTGAACACCAGCTGGAGCATAAAGGTGGGGATCATGTTAAAGTTATCACTTTTTAGAAATATTTGGAATTTCTTTATTTTGAAATTTAAAATGACTTTGAATTGTAGAAATGTACAATAAGTACATGAATTAGTAAATTTTTAGCCGGAGATAAAACTTCTTGTTTTAACCTCTTCTGAGAGGAAAACACTAGAAAGGGGACTTCACAAATATCTACACCACTCAATAGTTCAAAACTTGGTTAAACACAAAGAGACATAGTTTTAAATATTGTTGTGCCAAAGACATTGAGTTATATAAGTTAAAAGTTTTTCTCCTGTAAAATACTACCAGGAAAACACACCTTGGGAAACAGTTCATCCGCTTAGAATAAATACATTTGGAAATGGCTCTCTGGGCCTCCTTGTCTTCCTTCTGGCCTCCCTGTACCCAAACCTCCTCCTCTCTTCTTCTCCTAGTCAGACCACTCCAGTCCATATTCTCAAGGAGGCCTTCGAACAAGTCTTGGTTGCTCCAAGAACTGAGTGGAGTTTGATAAAGGCAAAAGGGAGTCACAGAAACAAAGCTGGTCTTCTATCTCTCATTTTTCCTTTCTTTACTTTAATTAAAACATATTTGGGTTCAATTTCTTTTCTCATTTCTCTCAGAAACTTTCTGGTTGCTCTCATTGTATAACATATTATATAACTGTATGTAATTATTTGAGACAGAATATATTTTTTCTATCACGTCCATCTGACAGCCTACAGAAATTCTGCATGTATAACTTCACTGACCCTTTTGGTGTTTCTGGGCTCACCTAACATTCAGGTATCTGCAACAAAGCCATTTATGTCACTGCTGGGAAAACTAATAGTTTCAGTATAAATCGGTCATCCCATAATGGAATACTATACAGCTACAATCAAGAATGAAGACCCTCTCTTTGTACCAATACAAAAAGGGTTCTAAGGTACATTTGTTGGATGAAAAAAAGGCAAATAGTAAGCTTAGGATTTTATCTTTTGTGTATAAAGTGGGAAAATATGAATATATATATATGGTTGTTTTTGCATAAATTTTGTAAGAATATACAAGAAAGTAAATATAATGGTAATGTTTGGGCAGAAAGAAGGGAACTAGGCAGATAGAAGACAAGGGCAGAGAGGAGACTTTTCATCTTGTATCTTATTGGTTTTGAACATGTGAATGTATTACCATTTAAAAAATGAATGATGATGATGATGATATTAAAAAATGCACTTGTGTTCGGGAAATAGAACCATGATATATCCATAGCATGTGAGAGAGCCCCGTCCCTGAGAGTGAGGAGGCACTTTCTCACAGGTTTATATTTTGTTCATAATTGTGGAATTCTTCCCACCATTACTGTGTGTGTGGGTCTTGGCAGCTCTTCGCAGTTGGAGGGCATCTCTGGAGAGGAGGAAGTGAGTCTCTTCCTTCCCCGGGCAGAGACAGGACCCTGATCGGCTTTCCTTACATTCTTCAACTGTCTGGATCAGGCAGGAACTGGTGCTTCTCACTCTGGCAAGCAAGGGAAGGAGGCAGCTACTGGTTCTGGCAGTGTCCCCAAGGTGGGCTGTTTTTGACTGCAGGTGTCATGAGAAAGCTTCGAAGAGCCAGCAAAATGGATCCCCTCCTTCCCCTGCTTTACTTGCAGGATGACAAAGATGCTCATACTCGGGCAGTTGAAAGAAAACCCTGAAGGTTTTTATTCAAAGAATATGCTCCAAGGACAATGCTGTTAATAATCCTTGACCAGGTCCAAGTTTGCTAATATTCCAAATACCTTAGAAGAGTTCAGCAGCACATGTCTAATTTGAAGTAATTTATTCTGTTAATATTTTGGTTTTCTGCTGCCAGGAACTCTGGGCATATGGCATTCCCCAAAGACATGTAGAAGGAAGCTATTATGGGTGATAATAAGGAACACACATTCATTGATATGTTTAACGTTCTTGGCTTGAAGATGAAATTCTAAGCCACGAATCCCAGTGGCTTCCCGGCTGTGGACAGGTTGAAGTACATTTCCCCATGGCTGCTGTATTTATTCCAATTATGTGATGACTCTGGGGGCCACGCTAAGCCTTGGCTTGTGCAGTGATAAGAATGACCTGGGATGCTTGCTAAAAATACAGATTCCTGGACTGTACCCAAGCCCTGGAAATCTGCTTTGCAATAATTGAATCAGATAATTATTATTTGGCAAGTTTGGGAAATACTGCATTTTATTTAATTTTTTTTTGTATTTGTGCATTGATGTTTTTTAAAATTACAGTATCATTGATATACAGTCTTATGTTGGTTCAAATATACAACACGGTGGTTCAACAGTGACCCCTATTATTATGTCCTCACTCCCTCTAGTGTGGTTACTATCTATCAATGTAGTAAGATGTTACAGAATCATTAACTGTATTCTTCTTGCCGTACTACCATCCCCGTGACAAACTTATATTGGGAAATGCTGCATTTTAGAATCTTGAGAGGGACGTGATGTTTCACTGAATTGTCCTGTCTTTAGGCTGGCCTCTTCCACCTGGAATGACAAATGTCAGTCCCCAGGAAGAAAGGAGAAGTGTCCCCCATCCCTGGGGCATCATTGTGGTTCAGATCTGTGAGGGGACCTTCATGGCCTTCAGTCAGCCTTACTTTATTATTTAAAGTTTCTGTTAAAAAATATATATTTGAAGTTTCTTTTTTCTTAGAATGAAGGAAGTTAAAAGCCCATGGCCTGTTCCTTCACAGAGGCTGTGTTTAAATGCAGAGCTTGGAAATCTGTGGAGCCATCTGTAGCCTTTGGAGTGGTGATGAGTGGAGGCATCTGGTGACAGCTGTATAACCCAAGTACCCTTAACCTTTCCCGAGTCACCACACCCCATTTCCTCTAACAGATACACATGGGCCTTTAGAAGGCATAGGCTGCTATGTCACCAGGAGAGTGTGCTGATGTGGTATGCCTAGCAAATGCAACAAAATGCCCCTCCTGTAGAAAACATTTTCAATCACTATGGAGTAAAAATCCCCGTTTGGGAGGTTCTATTTAATGAGGTTTGGAAATTCAAATTGGTCACTTTTATTCTAAGGTGGAAGATGTTACAAGTTGGATGAATCCTCCTTTGGGTTCTCCTAGCAGCTGACTTTAAAAATCTCACCCACCAGTGAACTTGTGACCACATCAGTGAACAGGTTTATTTTGACTTGACTTCACTGATCAGAAGAGGAGACAAGTTAATAAAAAATAAATAAAATAGAATAATTAGCCAACAGATTGTTGGACAAACTTTTATTTTGATCTGTCAATATTGTGTCAGATCAACCAAAACAGATGGAACTTTTATAAGCTGAGAGTCAGCTTCAGATTCAAACTCAGTACCTTTTCAGCAAACATCACTGCGTTGACACAGACCTCTTCCTGGCTCTCACTCAAGGGCACTGTGACTGTTTCACTTTGACTCTGCTCTTTACACTTTCTTATTTTTAATTCTTCAGATTTCTGAGGAATTAAATTTAATTCCTTGATCCTTTCTTAAGTTATACTTTTTTTTCATTAAAAACCAAATAAGAAAAAACCCTTTTCCTTTTCCTAGTCCTAGGATGAAGAAAGGAGAGAAGAGAAGAAATTCAGCCCTGCACCCAGGGGTGGATGCAGGTTTTATGGGGCCCAAGGCTTATTATCCTCTTAAAGAAAATGAATGTAGAAATATCTCACGTCTGCTAATTTTATACGCTCATCTGACCATATGAACCCATCGCTAGGGCCCTCTCAGCATCTTGGAAGGAGCCCCTGCTAGCAAAGGACTCTGAACCTGAAGCTCCATCAGCGTTATTGTGAACAGCCTCTACCTGCATTCACCTTTTTGTTTTCTGAATTTGAAGACTATCAATTACTTTTACTTCCTACCCTCACAGATTGCACATTTCCAAGTGAGTAAATGAGTGAAGACATTCCCAGGCCCAGGTAAAGGGTGCTTTGAGAGATGCAAACACAAGTTCTCAGATGAGACTCCTGGGGTACAAATGGCCTCCAGGACAGGATGGCATCTACCATTCCTCTTGTCTTCCCAGGACTTGGCAATCAGGTGCATTTCCGTGGCATCCTTATCTCTTTTCAGTGGAACAGAAAGAGCCCCGGGCAGGGGGGTCAGGAGGCCTGGGTTCTGGTCTCCACTTCACAACTATGAGAGGGTCTGAGCAGAAGAGGGAGCAGCTGAGCTGCGTGATTCCTCAGAAGGAGGAGCCGAGGCCTGGAGAGGTGTGGCCACTGACTCTGCGGGGCGTAATTAGTTTCTTGTACAGCAAGGACTCCAAGCTCAGTGCTCTTTTCATCTTGTACTTCCTCTTCTCGAGTCTTCCTCTAGCTGTGCATTCTTGGGAAAAGAATTTGACTTTTCTGATCCTTGGTTTCCTGCTCTGTATAAGAAAGGGCTAGAACCAGATAATCTATAAATTCTTTTCAGTGTTAATATTTGCTGATCCTCTGATTTTTCTCTCTTTTCTAGAATGCCCTAGTGGGCATTCAGCTCCTGGATGGCCTGTGTCTAGCCCCAGTGCCCTGCACAGGGGCTGCTGAATGCTGTGTGTGGAGTGGAGTTTCATCAGGGAAGGCTTCTGGGGCTTTCCCTCGGCCTGCCCCTGACCTCTTGAATTCTGTTGACTTGCAGTTGACAGAGAAGCACAGGGTCAGTAGGGCTCTGAGAGGGCACTCAAGGCTCAGTGTCATTACAGAAATGAAGAAACTGAGGCCCAGAGACCCTCCCAAGGCTGCTTCACGAACATGATAACAAAAGAATTGGAACTTGGGTCTCCCTTGGGATTCTCAGTCTGATTTTTTCCAGCTGCATTATTCTCAGCCTCTGGATTGCTTTTTTACTACTGGTCCTTACGTGCCTAACTTTAGTTCTGATTAAAACCGCTTCTGGGAGACGCAGCCATCTCATCTATAGAGCAGACTGAAGTCAGGATTCCGGTTTTGATCCTTGTTGCGGTTTTCATCTAACATGAGGTCTCATTCTTGATCTATTCAAATTAAAATATGACTTAACTCATTAACATATTTCCTTATACTTTTCTGTCTGTAATTCTTTATGGCCACTATCATAAACATAAGGGACATCAATTATTGTAATTTTGCTTCTAGAATGTTCTACCAAGAGGCGATCACAGGTAATTTACTTCTTGTGTGAATATTTCTAGCAAATTATTATCTTCATCCTCTTTAAAAATTAGATTCTTCCCTTTGAAATCATCTTTGAGGAAGCACACATCCTTACGCTTTGCTCAGTTTTATGCGGTGCTGGCAGGTGGCTCACCACGATCACAGACGACCCTGCTGAAATCTCTTCCCCCTGTGAGATGGACACAATCCCTCTGTTGAGATGAGGAATTATAACTTTATCACTGGTTTGCAGTTAGTTGGTGACAAGATTCAGTTTCTAGCCCACATTTCCAGAATAAGTTTCTGATGTTCTTTTTTGCTGCCTCACAGCCACCAGCGGTACAAAATACGAGAATGACTTTAAGGCCTTCGGAACAACATATGTAGAACCGAGAGGAGGGGTACCTGCTGTTGATTCAGGGTGGGAAAAGCTTAGTGCAGAGAGACACCGAATTTGGGCTGAGAAGGCAGAGTGAGATGTTGTCAGCAGAGATTAGGAGTGTGCGCGTGCCTCAGGGGAGAACAGCCCATGGTGAGGGTGGAGGGTGGGCTGGGGCAGACCCTCCTTGGCATCAGCCTCCCCAGCACTGGCTTGGCATGGCAGACACTGAGCTGTGCATATTGATCCCCTCATTTTATCCCTGTGAGGACGGATGGCCTTTGCCATCAGTTCCTCTTGCCCTGTCTTTATGTATAAATAAATTATGCTTCAGGTCCCCTATGTATGCATTTTTCTTTTTTTTGTAGAGATAGCTTTTGTAAAGTATATATCATAAAAGTTACCTATGTAACTTGAAAGGTAAAATTCCACCATTTAGTGGCTAGTTTGGGTCTATGCATTAAGAACTCTTTTAATGGGCAAGAACATTTTCTCCTCATTATCACCTCCTTAAGCTGAATAGAACTAGGAGGCCTCAACTTGGCCTTGGGGGTTTTGCAAGGTGATAATGAGAAAGCATTTTGTCTGACTTGAGCCTTATTTTAGTTCTTGGTGTGTTTGCTTTATTATCTCTACCAGTTTTAAGTTGTTTCAGCAGGAACGCTATCAGTACTGTTTCAGTGTTAAGTTCCTCACTGTACCACACTTATGCCTGGCACGTAGTAGGCATAGTAGGCACGCTTACGCCTGGCACGTAGTAGGTGCTCAGGCAGTCAGGGATTCAAGGTGGGGTTTCCAAAATTTCCCTCATGTTAGAATCAAAGGGAAGTTGACAGTATAGGATTATTCTACATTCTGTACAACAGTAGCTCCTCATTCATATAAGATTGGTTTCTATATACTGATAACAGAGATCTTTCTAGGATCAGGAATATTTCTGTGTACTCCACCTGGGCACTCCTTTGGGAATCTAGGTGAAAATAAGAAGATTGCTTGGTGGATATGGAATCTGAGCAATAAATAGTTTAGAATGGGGAGGGTTATTTCATCCAGGTTTTGGTGAAGCCTGAACAAGCACCTGCTTTAGGGATGGACATGGCATCATCTGCCACTTGTATTCCCCCTGCCTCCAGGCCTGCCTTATTCTCAGACCTCAGCAGACCTTCCTGGCAGCTTGGTGTCAATGGCATTAGGTGCATCCATGTGATGACTCAATCTAAGATAGAACTATATATTTTAAAAATTGTTTGGCTTGAGTTTAGCTTTATTTCTACCTGTGCTGCTGGACAGAGGTTTCAATTGTGTGCATGTGAATGAATGTAAGAGAAGTTGTGAGCATCATTTTCACTGTATCTCATTTATTCTTCCTGGTTATCCTGTGAGTGAGACTGAGCTGGGGTTTGAACCTGGCTGATTCCAGAGCCCACATTCTTTACTCTCCATTATACTGCCTCCCTATGGACGCTCAAGTCCCTCCATGACCTCACTCCCATCCATCAAAACAGTCTGGCCTCTCTCTGCTCACGCCTCCCTCTAGGAAAGCCAAACTGCCTAAATTCTTTGCCTGTGCTGTGATGTGTCTGATGCAGAGGCTGGATGGTCTGGTCATACTCTATCTGGCTGAGATTTCAGTACCGCGGACCAGGAAGGTAACAATGTTCCTCCAATGGGAGCTGGTGAAAGGGAGTATACATTCACTTTGTGTAATGCACACTGTGTGGTAGATCCTTAATATAGGTTGTTTCATTTAATCCTCATGGTTATCATGCAGGGTCAGTGAGTGAGCATGTATGTAAGGGTCAAGAATCTAGGCTCTGGAGCCAGTTTCCCTAGGTTTAAATCTCAGCCCTGCTACTTACAAGCTGCATACCCTTGGGCAGGTTACTTACCCTGACTCTGCCTTAGTTTGCTTCTATGTAAAATGGGAATGAGAATAGTTGAGTTTGCCTCATTAGGTTGTAATGAGGATCAAATCAACAGTGTCTGGTACAAGGTACATGTCATCCAAGGTTTAGGTATTATTAGTGCCCCAGTTTTAGAGATGTGGAATCTGATCTTGAAGAGGTTGTGTTGCATGTTCAAAGTTGAACAATTAGCTAATGGTTGCACTGACTTTTAAACCTAGGTTGGTCCACTTTCAAAGACCATATTATTTCCAGCAGACATCACTTTGTTCATTAGGATAAAGATAGTGAGATTTTCAGAATGAAGGGCTGTTTGTTAGGTGTGTACTCATAAGGAGAAACATTTCACTTATAAGATGAAATATTTGGGAGTTAAAGAGAATGGGTTTATAATGACTCACAAAAAAATTGCCCTCAGTTTATTTACTTTCCATAGTCTAGCATTACCTCCTAGGGTCATGGAACTACAGCATGGTCACCTGGAAGCAATTAATGGTTGTAAACGTGCAAATCTTACATACAGGTCAGTCTTCACTATCAGAGTGTGCCAATTTTATAGGGAGGAACCTGAGCTTAAAGTAAATTCAGGCTCCTGATAGAATGGAATACTCTAAAGTGAGATTTTCATGTGCTATGCATACACAGAGAAAGGGGTTATGGTGAGAGGTGGGATACACGAATTTATCTAGAGTCAAAAGGCCAGCTTGGGACTGGAGGCTGACTCAGAGTCCTTGCATTGGAAGTGGGTACAGAAACCTAGGGCAACCACAATTAGGAGAAAGATATGAGGGTAGATAGCAGTCAGGGTAAAGATAAGACAGGAACTTTCATGGCCTGAGGGAGTGTCAATAGCTATGTCCTTTCTGATCAGGAATATGATACTGTATAGCAAGTATCACAAAAATATGCCTATCTTTTTTATTTTTAACACTATCTTCTAGGATGTAATAAATGATGGCCAAAGATTTATATTCATCACAGTGTTATTAAAAATAGGGAAAATTTGGAAGTGATCTGTTCCAAAATAAATTGATAAAATGGAATAATATGTAGCCATTAATAGTAATTTTTGGAATGGCTTTTAAACTCTATGGGAGCAAAGCTCTTTTATAGTTTCCTCAAATCTGTGTATTCCTTGCTTGAGACAATTCCTGGAACATAAAGAAGGTCATTTTTGAAGGAAATAAATCTACTGTTAATTGTGGGGGAAAAAAAATCACCAAAGGACACTCAACTAAATCTCTTACTTTGAAAAGAATTTAATACTCCCAAATAAAAGTCAGTATTAAAAAATGCCTCCATACACAATGTATACAAATGTCAGATCATTCTATTGTATACTTCAAAATAATAGTGTTGTATGTGAATTATACTTCACACACATGCACATACACACACACACACCTCTATACTAAATATGGTACCTCATATTGGATCCTGGAATAGAAAAGGAACATTCACTAGCCAAGCCATGAAGACATGGAAAAATCTTAAGTGCATATTGCTAAGTAAAAGATGCCAATCTGAAATGACTACAGACTGTATGATTCCAACTCCATGAGATTTCTGAAGAGGCTACTGGACACAGTAATAAGAGAAGTGGCAGCAGCCACAGAGGTGAGATGATGAAGGAAATGTCACCATTTGGAAATCGTTGCCACAGTGCCATTGTCATGTGGAAGAGCAGGTGTACCTGGAATGTGGCTGAAGGGCAAAATACCACCCGGGCTAGCTGAAGGAGGCATTGAAAAACTGTATCTACAGATTCATGCATGGATTCTGTGAAGGAGCAACTAAACCCAAGAGGGCAGCTGTTGCAACATCCAGTTTCTCTTAAAGATTTCAATGATTAGTTGTGCAATAAATGTTCTGATTAAAAAAAAAGAAAATATCAGTGGTTGTCAAAGTTCCTGGGGGAGAGTGGGGAGGGATGATTATGTGAATTATAGGGAAACTTTAGGATAGTGAAATTATTCGTATTGATACTGTAATGGTGGATACATGTCATTGAGCATCTGTCAAAACCCATAGAATGTGTAACAGAAAGAGTGAACCTTACAACTTTAGTTAATAAGACTATAATTTTAGTTAATAATAATGTTGGCTCATTATTTTAACAAATTACCACACTAATGCAGGATTTTAATAATAGAGGAAACTGTGTACTAGGTGTGGAGGGGCAGGGATGGGATGGATATGTGGGACTTGGGTTACCTGCTCAATTTCTCAGTAAATCTAAAATTATACCCTCAAAATAGTCTATTGATTATTCATTTAAAAAAGATGTAAGTGGGAATGCTGGTAAAACCTGAGTAACATCTGGATTTTAGTTAATAATAATGTGCCAATGTTTATTTCTGAATTTTGACAAATATACTATGGTTACACAGGATGTTGACATTGTGGGAAACTAGGTGAAGAGTACATGAGAATTCCCTGAACTATATTTGCCGCTTTTCTGTAAATCTAAAATAAGTCCAAGATGAAAGGTCATTTCATAAAGAATGCCTCCCAGCAAATGACAGTCCGGACCTCCTGGCTGACTGCCCCCCAGGGCCTGGTACCATCACGAAGCGGGGCCCTCCCAGGAACACCCTGACTGGTCAGGTGGCCAGGAGTGGGTGATATTGGGGAAGTCAAATGCTTGTGCTTTAGTTCTGGACTTTCAAGTGGCAGTGTGGCACCCAAATTCCTAAGAGAGGAAGTTAAATATGGAATAAAACATTGCAGCACAACTCAACCAAGAATTTATACAAATGCCATCACCTAGTTTTGGAAATAAATGGAAATGGCAAAGGAATGAACCTTGCGGTGTGCCTTCTAAACTTGTCTCATCTTTCTCCTTGGAACACTGTCCTTTCCTTCTGTGAGTCTACATTTATTGAGTGATTGTGTTAGATGCTGGGGAATCTTCAAGGAACAAGAAAGGTGTAAGCCCTGCCCTCAAGGACTCCAAAACCTGGCCTTCAGTAGTCAGAGAGTAGGTGTTTGCCCTAACTTGGTGCACACCATCACCCTCAGTGACTTGGCGCTGGTCCTCAGTTGCTGGTCTGTGGTGTGCTCTCCCAGGCCACAGGCAGGGCTGCCGTTACCTCCCTGTGCTGGCCCAAAAGTGTTCAAACACTTTCTAGTCTCCACTTTGTGGTATTTTATCAATGGCCACCCACTCTGAAGCTGGGGTCTTAAGGACTTCTTTAAAAACCCACCAACGTGGCATTGTCTTTCCTTTGAAAAGAACAGTAGCCATGGTGAGAAGGTCAGAGGAGTGGGGAGGAGAAGTCATTTAGCTTGCAGCCTTATGAAGTGTTGTGTTTCACACTAGGACTCCTTAGATTTGGCTCACACCGAGCTGGCCCTGATGTTGGCTCATGGAAGTTCAGAGAATTCTTTCTGGGCTTCCACTCTTAACTTTGGTCTCAGGCTCAGATGCGGGCCTGGTACCACTTTGCTCCTTGTGCCTCCTGCCTAGCATCTGGCTCTTCCTTCCCTGCGTATGTGTTTAATCTTTCTTCAGAGTAGCAAGGCAGGGTACCTCTTCCTAGGCAGGGTACCTATTCTCAGTTTGTTATGTTTGGTCCGTCAATGAGTTATTGCCCAGCCAAGCACACTCTTTCCCCAGGCCTCACCTACTATTCCTGACGGGGATAAGGAGGGATGATGGTGGTGACAGGCATGCAGAATGTGATAGAATCCTATTTTGATGTGCTCTTTCCCACAAGGCATTCCCATTCTGTTGTAGAAGATGTGTCTAACTTCCCACAAATATCTGAACAGGATTCAGATTTCCTGTCTGTCAATAAGGGGAGGCTGGTGGGCTTCTGCCCCTTGACAGACAGGCTGGAACAATTTTTCTGAGTGTAGAAACTCAGAGGTTCTCATGGACAGGCTGGCAGTGAGGTACTGGAGCTGGAATGTGAGTACTAACCATGGTTAAGTACCAGGTACAGGTCTTAATCCAATATCTAATCCCCTAGAATCCAGGCTTAAAAGACACTGGGTTCGGTATAATGCTCTGCTGGCTGTGTCTTGAAATCAGTAATAATTTTCATATGAGGGGTCCCCATTTAAATTTTGTACTGGGACCATGTATGAGTCCATTGAGGCTGCTACCACAAAATACTGTAAAATATCTTATATAATAGAAACTTACTTGTCATAGTTACAGAGAATAGAAGGCTGAGATCAGGGAGCCAGCATGGTCAGGCGAGGGCCCTCTGATGAACTGCGGCCTTCTTGCTGAATCTTCATGCAGTGGAAGGGGAGAGGGGTCTCCCTAGAACCTCTTTTGTAAGCGCCCCACTAAGCCCATTTGTGTGGGCCCCACCTTCATTACCTTCAAACCTCCCAAAGTTTCCACCTCTTAACACCATCATACTGGGCATTAGGATTTCAACATACAGATTTAGGAGAGACACATGCAGACCATAGCAGTTACACAAACTATGTAGCCAGTCCTGCCCATGTGCAGTAAGTATAGGAGGACCAGACAGACTGGGGTTCAAATCAGGGCTCAGCTCCTTGCTAGCTGTGCAATCATGACTGAGCCCTTACTTAAATCTTTGAGTCTCAGTGTCCTCATCAGCTAAATAGGAATACTTCCTCATCATGAGAAATACTTAAATGAGAAAGTATAATTTAAAGTAATAGCTTTAAATTATGTTTAAACAGACATATGTTAGATATCTTATTATCCGTGCATCCATACAACCATCCCTCTATTCAACCATCTATCCAGATACCCACTAACATTTGCTGTTTACCTATTTGTGCAAGGCAATATGCCAAGCCCTGGCCTGAATGCAGAGTTGAAGAAAATGTGCTCTCAAATAGCTAACAATAAAGTAGGAGAGATAAGACTCCTCCCTCCACAATGGTCCCTACCAGTGAAATTTAAATGTAGTATCATTTTGGAAACTGGTTATTATTTCCTGGGTGATAAGGAGGAGGTAAGGGGGAAGTAAGGTGTAAAACTTTGGGATGAGAAAGTTAAGTTTGTAAGTTGGGATAGTCTGAATCATAGAACAAAGTTAACAGAGTAATCTCATTTTCCCAAGTGCCCCAGGGAGGGAGAAGGGGATAACAGGGATGAAGGGACACTGGCGGGAGGGGGCTCGGGAGAGAGTGGCAGACTTCCAATGCCAGGAGCAAGAAAAGAGCAAAACCAGAGTCAGTCAGTGGATAGAACACAAACTTTAACACTCCCGTTGTCAAACCAAACAACAGGTTTTAAATAATAACAGATTTCTGGTTTTAACCACAACAGTTTTTATCTGGTTAAACATGAAAGCAGACTAGCAATGCACAATCATGGGGAAATTTACCATCTCAGTTTAATAAATGAGTTTATGTGCTGTGTTGAAACACTGCAAGTTCCTTAATCCAATATCTGATGAAGGAGCAAGGATAGAAGAATTAATTTACCACACACTAATTAAAGAGGGGTATGCACTGTATATACGGTGAAAGTCTCTGAAATGAATATTTGATAAACAATATCTGGTAAATTAAAAACCTGAAATGTTAAATTAAATGCAAATTAAAAATCTGGAATGTTAAATTAATTAAATACAGAAAACTGCCTCAAATAACATTACAGGTCTCAGTTAAATCAGGGAGGAAAAAAAGCCAAGTTACTCGGCATCGCTTCTTGCCAGCGTATAGCCCCGACTCACCTGTTGGGAATAAATGAGGGTGACAGGAGCTTCAGCTTTACCCATGAATTTACATGTCACATGCCCAAACACTTCTGGGTACTTTTACTTGTGAAGCCAGGTGGGGAATAACACGGGATTTCTTCTTTACATGGAAAAAATGCTAGATGTATTCAAATTGTTAGATCTTCATATAGCTTGGGGTAAGGATGGCCAAACTTACATAAAGGGACCTGCGGAAGCAGAATAATTCATGGGGTGTGGTGGCTGACTGTGTTTGATGTACCGCAGAAGAGTGAGCTTGGAGAATCTGGCTCAGAATGTTCCCGGAGACCTGTGTCTTTCTGTGGCTTTCCTGTGGACAAAAGACCAGAATGTGCTGGTTGTCCTGTAGGCATGAGCCCATTGCCCTGGAAGAAAATCTAATGGGTGAGCTCGGCCATATTCTTGTGCTTCTTGAGAAGAGGGGAGCCTCCAACCCATCACCTACTGTCATCTGGCTCTTGATTTGAACTCAGGATCAGTCCCCATGGGTCCTTTGAATTTGAAATTCTGCTCCTGGCAATGACTATTGAAACTATTCCTGGCCAAGTATTCGTCTTTTCCTTTTCCCCGTTTCCTCATCTGTTGGATGAGGCTCACAATGCTGACACTGCAGAGAGCTGCCAGCAGGAATAACTCATCATCCTGAGAGCTTCATAATTTTGGTTCTAACTTTGGCAAATTAACCAAGCAGCCAAAATAGTTTTTTTTTAGTCTAAGTCTCTGGGTGTCCATGTTATGAACACTTGAGATATATAATTTATTTCTGAAAAAAAGAATAAAGTTATATTTAGTATGTGGATGCTTTAAGAATAGATCATTTCTATCTTCCTTTGGGCCCTATATTGCCTTGTTCATCTCCTGATATTAGCACTTATTCTGTATTGCGATTATTTTAAAAAACTTATTAATTGTAAAAATTCATTAAAGTAACACCAATAATATATGTAATGATTGTCTTTAAAATATCCAAACAATATGGATAAAAATAAAGGCTCCTGACATATAATTTTCAATCGAGATATACTCCATGTTATTGGTTTGGTGTGTGGCCTTTTAGATCTTTTTCTTTCCATATACTTACAAATATATAAAGCTACACCAAAAAGATCAATAGATATATTCCTGCTGTTGAGAAGCTAATTAGGGACATTTCTGAATTTCAGTACATGTCCATGGTAGGGAATGCCTAAATGGGGAACGATCCATGGAAAAAAGATGTTGGGATTTAATTTGACCTCTGCCTCAGTATGCACCAATGATGGAAGCCAATAGAGCCTAAAATAGCATTTGTAGACCTAATATGCACATAATCCAGAGTAGTAACCCCACTGAATTTGGAGAGTGTCAAATGTGGTCCATTCCTTAGGTGTTGTCTGTCACTGGTAGCTGATATAATCTTAACTGCTGACAGTCCAGGTGAGGGGCTCAGGGGAGGCTCTTTGGAAGGGGAGGTCATTTGAACTGAGTCTTTAAGGAGAGAAGAGTTAGCCCATGGAAGGAAACGTGTCAGTAAATGGCTGGGGACAGGAAAGGGAGGGGAAGTGGGCATCTGGTGAACCTTCCTTCTGTAGCTCAGGACTGGATGAGGAAGGAATAGGAAAAAGAGTTGGGCTGTCCTTTCTTCAGACTCTATCTAGTTTCCAGTCCCTTTCCTGATACCCCGTGAGCAGTGAGGGCTGTGGTTATAGCCAAGAGCTGATGAATCCAGGCATGGGTGACTTGATGGTAGGGCATAGGAATCAACTGTTGAAGACTCCTTTATTTGCACATCTGGTGGGTGATGCTGCCTGTCAACTGGGAACTCAGCTGAGTCTGTTGGCTGGAACATCTCCATGGGGCCTCTCCGACTGGCTGCTTGGGCTTCCTTGAAGTATGGTAGATGGTCCTGGGGTAAATATTCCAAAAGGACATGAGAGAAGCTGTATCAGCTTTTAAGCTTAGTGTCATCACTTCCAGAATAGACAAAAGCCCAGATTTAAAGAAATAGAACATAAATCCCACCTTCTGATGGGAGGAACATCAATACATTGTAATAAGAGCATGTGGGATGGGAGATAGTGTTGCAGCTATCTTAGGAAAATACAGTCTGACAGAATGTATCTCCCATAAAGAAACACTAAAATTTCTGTGAGAAATCTGTTGCTAAAAGTGAAGAGGGATACTTGAGATAAACTTCATTGGAAGCTTGATGTGTAAAATATCCCATCAGAGAAAACAATGTGGAAATTGCATTGAGATCAGGAGGCTTGAGTCATGGTCCTAGTTTTACTGTTATATTTCCCTTTGAAGTTGGGCACTTTATGGAACATTTTTGTGGCCTCAGTTTTCTCACCTGTAAATGAGGAGGTTAAACAAGATGACTTTTAGTTCTAAACATAGATAAGGCAAATCACATTTAGCCCAGATATTCCAGATTGCTATCTTCTTGCATTCACCTGAGACAGTTTGTGATCTCCAGTCTGAAGAACTCATAGATCAAATGATGTTTGATGGCAAGAGACTGGGGGTGAGTCCAGTGCCACAATGACACATTTGTAACTAAGAAAGATTTACAATTTACTTTGAGAAAGTTCCCAAGTCTAAGGCTCAGATATACCGAAATTTTTTAAAAGTCCATCAAATGATGCCATGGAGAATCTGGGTAAGAAAATATACTAATGTTTAACCTGGTAATTTAAATTAGCTTAGGTAAGCTAACTCAGCTAGACAATAAAGTTCGATTCTAAGGATCATTCCAAATGATAAAATTGGACCATTGAGAGTAAAGGGGCAGCTGAGTTCATATTAATTACATTTCTATTTTTTTCCCCAGTACTCAGTTTAGCATGCTGCACGAGCCTATGTTTTTAAATTAATACATCACATGAGATTAATGTTTAAATTGGGAAGAACCAGTTAATAATTAAAGTAGGATCACTCCTTCAATGAAGTGTGAAGAATATAGACATGTCTTTGGCTAAATAAAAAATATTTTGTATGTGTATATATTCATGTACCTGTGTGTGTACATTTCCACATGTGTGTTTATGTACATAAGTATGTGTGTGCATACATCAGTAACATTGTACGGCGCACAGAATGGAAAAATGAACATGATGCCAAGAAGCAGAGCCTCAGATGGATGGTGATACTCGTCAAAAGCTCGAATCATATGTGTTCTAAAGAACAACTGCAAGGGTATGATCTGTTTGGTAAGCACTCTTGTGTGAGGAAATAAAATACATGGGAGGGTTTGTGGGCTTAAAGACACAATCCCCAACCAGAGTGTGCAAGTGCCCACACGCATGCACACATGAACACATTCACAATTAAAGAATTACCAGGATTAATATTAATCCTTTGGTTTCCTTTTCTCTTTGGTACTAACCCAGTTCCACCTTGAAGTTTTTATTCATAAAGAAAAAATATCTCCATATTTAGGGACCACAGAACCCCACTGCCTCCACCAAAGCACAATATGAGATTGGTCCAGAAATAAAGCTGCAGCTCTGTATTCTGTAGTAATTAAAAAAGAAACTTCCTGTATACTAGTAACATTTCCCTGTAGGTATAGTCAATTTCCCACAGCAATAGAAGATATAATTATGCTGATGTAAATCACAGTGAGATGCCTAGGAGGGATGGCCTTTCACCCTCTTTAATTCATTGAAAGATCTTATCTTTGACAGGTACTGTCAGGCAGAGTAAGGAGGCAGGGTATTTTTCTGGTAACTAATTTGCTTGGAGGAAAAAAAGTATTTATTGCAAACACTCAAAAGCAGTGAGCTAATCCAGGTTTAGCAGGGAATCCTCTTTTTCTCTCCTGCCTTAGTAATCCTTGCGGTGTGCCCTGCTCTCTACCTGTCCCTTGGTCTTATTCTCTTTCTCCTCCATAAAACACTGGCTATTCCTCTGGACCTCGTGTTTCCAAAATATTTGTAAAGAAATGTGTATGTATTTACACACACACCTGTACTTTTTTCCTTCCTCAGAATGAATCTTTACTGCCAGCTTTTTACATTGCTTTTAGGGACAAATCAACACTGGCAGAAGCCAGCATTCTGGGAACAATGTTCTATCCCCAGTGGGCTCACTGACTTTCACAGTTGCTTCCTGGTTTGCTGCTTTTATTTAAGAGACACTTCCTTTTGGACCCAAACCACCTAGAATCTCATGTTGGATGCCTAGGATTGCGTGAGAATTCAAGCAGCTCAATGACTGATGGGAGTTGGTGCTGAGAACCCCTGAAGCAGAGGGAGATGTTGCATTCACCGCCCAATGGGCAATGAAAAGGGGTCTGAAGTTCGGTAATTTCTCTTACCCTCCCTCACATTCCTTTTATTTCTGTGACAAAACTTGAAAGAAAGCTGGAGAAAAAGTGCTTTTCATTCAGTGGGTGGTAGACATTCTGACTCAGGCTCTGCAAACATGACACTGCTTGAACCCCCAAAAGGCTCCTCCCACAGGCCTCTGGAGAGACACACTGCCTGCTCCACTGCGCTGCTCGCCCTGGGAATTCCGGCCGTGCTGGGGAGGCGGTGGCCCAGAGGCAGGCTTCTGAGGCACATGAGCAGAATCCCCAGAGTTCAAAGAGGTTTTCAACTTTAGTTCTAGGCTTCCTTGGTTGTATTTAGCATATGTGGCTAAGCATAACAGGTTTATGTCCAGAACTACTAAAGTAGAAATTTCCAAAACTCTCACTGGTTTTCCAAAATAAAATTATTTAGGAAATCAGTTCAATGATTTATCTAGACACCCTAGCATCCAATATAGGGGATTATTAAATAAAGTGTGTCACTATGATGGAATAGTACACAGCTATTAAAAATGGTGCCGTAGAAGACAATAGAGTTTCCTGATACATTGTTATGTTATGTGAAATTCACAGATTATAAAACAGTTATACAATATCTCAGTTTGGTGGAGGTGAGGGGAGGAAGGAAAGGCAAAGAAGAGAAAAGGATAGATCCATATAGAAAGTTTGAAAAATATATTCCAAAATGTTAAAATGCTATCATTAGTTATCTAAGGGGGGTGGGATACCAGGGAATTTAATTTTCTTCTTTCAGTTTATCTGAGTTTTAAGATAAAGAGAATGTGTTATTTTGGCAATAAATATAATGATAATAATGTAATTTAAGAAAGGAAATGGATAATGTGATGCTCTTGGAGCTTCCCACTTTTGTGCTTGGCACTTGGCACCCATTTAACAAAAAGACCAAAACTTGTGTTATGGTCAGGCAAGAATGAAATGATAGGAAGCACCCAGAAATTTCCTCAGAAAGCCAAAACCTCTTGGCCTATGTTGGAAGTCCCAAGCCCACATGCCAATAAACGAATATATTGGCAGGCATTGGGTGCAGGCATATGTATGTGGGTTTGAGGTTTCATAAGCTAAGGTGAAACTGACTTCATCACAGAAAGAAAATGTTTTCACCAAATATCTGTTGCTGATAAATGTTCTGAGGATGTAAAAATTCTAGCCCAAATGTTTGAGGTTATGTAGGTCACTTACTCCTGGTCAACATTCAAGTCCCTTTTAGTGTGCAGAGACATTCTGGGTTAGCTTGTGAACTCTGCCAACTCTTCACTCTGAAGACTTGCAGTGGGTGAATGGACAGTTGGGTTGCAGATCTCATGGATGAATGACAGTTTTAGATAAAACATAGAATCTTGAATGCAGGATTCCCTAGTGTCCAGAGGCTAAGTCTCTCTCATATGGCATCTCTGGTCTTTTCATTGGTTACTTTAGTCAGCAAGGCCTTTGGCCTCACTGGACTAGGAGGTAGGCCATCATTTACTCACAGCCCACTGTGTACCAGGCATTTCATGGACCTTGCTTGATCTCTGCATGAAATCTGCAAGGTAGGTATGATTATCCTTCCAGTTACAGATGAGGAAACCGAGGCCCAGAGAACTTAAATCATTAGTTTCAAAGCTTACTTAAGAACCCAGATCTGTCTGACTGAATACCTGATGCTTTATTCAATCTGCAATACAATGATTTCATTATAAACACAATCCCAGGGCCCTACTTGATTATTTTCAAGTGGCCTAGTCAAATCCAGACACTAGTCTGTATTATTCCCTTCTTATGCTGACCCTTACATTCTCTTTCTTTTTTCCTCCTTCCTTTTATCAATTCCCTTCTCTTTTCCTCATATCTTTTAATCAAAGAGAAACAACATTTGAATTTGAGGAAAAGCAACAGGTGCTTCATTCATTATTCTCTACTCTGTAGCTTATCAAAGATATCTTTTGCTCTTTTAAAAAATTTACACAGCTATAGATTCTCTTTCAACTTACACAATCATATTAAAATTTTACTTTACTAATGGGAGAAGGGGAAGAAGGAAACATTTATTGATGCTATGTATTTTTTTTAAAAACCCTCTTTATTAAGGAAGATTTTTAAACACACAGAAACAGAATAGTATAATGACCTCCCTGCACCCATCACTACTCAGACGCAAGACCACTCTTGTTTCATCTAACTCCCTCATCACCCCTCATATTATTTTGAAGCAAATCCCAGACATCATGTTATTGAATCTATGGTGAAGCATGTGTCTCTAAAGGCTTTTAACAAAAACACATGATACTATTACCATGTCTTAAAAAATTAACAAGAATTCTTTAGCATCATCAAAAACCTAGTCATTATTTAAATTTGAAATCATCTTACAAATTTCCTATTGTTTTCATAGTTTATTTAAATCAGTGCCCAAGTATTGATATGTTCTTTAAGTCTCCTTTCAGCTCTAGATCTTCTGTCTCTCTTTATGTATTATGATTTATTTGTTGAAGAAATAAGACCATTTGATAGTTCTTTTTTTTTTAAATTTATAGTTGAAAAAGTGAGGGCTTTATAGTTTTCCACAGTATGGATTTTGTGGATTGTATCCCTGCAGTGTACTTAACATTCTCTTCTATCTTCTGGCTGTATTGCTTATGAATTAGCATTTGTATCTTGAGGTTTGACCAGATTCAGATCTGGTTTTTCTTTTGGCAAGGTCATTTCATAGTTTGCTTCTTCCATCAGGGGTGCATCCTGACTGACTCTTTCCTTTTGTGTGGTTAGCAGCTGCTGACAGTCTTTGCCTGGACCCATTAATTCATTAGTGGGCAAATGGCAATACTTGGGTTCTATCATTTCTTCTTCATTTATTATACTAGTATTGTGTACTGTATTTTTTAGCCAGAACACTTTACAAAGAGAAAGTCACTCTCATCTACCATTTATTAAACTGCCATGCCACCATATGTTGGGCATTGTACAGACAATGCTTTCTAAATCAAAGTGCTAATAATTGACATCAGCCATTGTCCTGTACAATTAATTCTCAGGCCTTTTCACTTGGTTGATCTGTTCTCCCTCTTCTTTCCATCCTCCTTTTCTCCTTCCCCCCTTGCCCCTCCTTCAGTTCTCTCTCTTTCCCCTTTGGATTTATTTCTGCAAGGGACATAGTCACATCCATGGTCACTGCAAGATCACGTGGAGAGCTGGAGGTTCCAAATGTGCAGAAATTACATTTTAATGATGTTTTCTTTTTGGCTGTTCAAGAAAATGTAGCCTTTCCCAGCAGCACTTGCCACATGCAGCTGGGTTTATTAGAGATGTACCTGACCTGGTCAGGTTTTACCAGAATCCTTGATATTTGGAGGGTAAAGCTCATTCTGGAATTTATGTGTCCAATTTTACCTTTTTTTTGGGTGACTCATTACTGCTTTCAGCCCATTTATGAAATTTATGAGTAGATAGATAAGTTGGTTGTTTTTCAGAGTTTAAATCAATATTTTTGCTAATATTTGTATGATGGTATCCAGCACTAAATCAAAGAATGGTGTGATTTCCCACAAAATTGCTTTGGTCCACAGAATTTGGGTTATTTAAAAAAATCTGTGCACATTGGGGGCTCAAACCTTGAATAGGTGAGACCCAGAGGTGAGTAGGACCGTTCTAAGCAAATGAACTTTCAGAGTAAACCAGGGCACCTCAAAGGCTAGGTTGGATCAAGGCACTTCTTCCAGATGCGACTAGTCCAGGTGAGCATAAAGCAGGCACCTTAGGGAAAGGATAGTGGAGAAGGATCAGGGAGCAGGCTTGGTTCGAGCCCTGGCACAGCCACAGCCACAGTCCTAAGAGGGACTCTAGACAAGACTCAAATCTCTCTGAGCCTCAGTTTCTTCATTTGCCATATATCAATGAATATGCACTCACCACCTCTCCAGGGCTGTTGTGAAAATCAAATCAGATAATGCCAGGGTTTTGAAAGCTTTCAAACCCTATTCAAATGAAAAATATTTCAGTCAATATGTATTTCTCTTAATTGTGAAAAATTTTTAAGAAAAAAATTAAGAAATATATCTGACCATAACACCTTGGCTTTATTTTTGTGTATTATTTTTCATCCTTAGTCATATACCACATTTTTATAACCTTGAAATCATTTTATATTTTGCACTTGCAGCTTAACATTTTATTATTAACATGATAGTGGGTTACTGCATTAACTTTATAATTATTGTTTATTTGTTATAACCATGGCTGAACATTTAAGTGATTTCACGTTTATATGTGAAACTGCCAGACATCTTAGTGCATTAATTATTTTCTTAGACAAAATTCCCAAGGGTGTGATGACTGGGTAAAAATATATGGGCATTTTTATGGTCCTTAATAGATTTTGCCATACTGCTTTCCAAAGGCTAGTTACAATGACCCTGACATCAGCAATGAATGGAGGACGTTTAAAGTGATTATTTTAAATCAGTTATTCACCAGTCACATGTGAAGGCATGTCCTGGGATCCCTGTCTGCCAGAATCTTCTATTTCTGACTCATTCATTCATGAGCAATAAGTAAACAAAGCAAGGAGACTGGGTGTGCTGAATAAATGAAGAGTTTTATTAGTTAAGATTCTAGAAAAGCCAGCAGGTTGTTGTTTGTGATGCTTGCTGGCCTGATTGATTTTATATATTTGGTGATATTTTTGCAACTTTTTCTGGTACATACAGAACCAGAATGTATTACTGGAATCTTTTGTAAAAGCATATACAGAAGTAGAATTTCTCATGGTAGTTTTTAGGAACTTACCTTTTTTTTTTACCAACCAACCAAGGATTTTTTTTTGTTTTACTTCAGGGCTGTAGGTTAGGTCGGTTATGATTCAAAAGCTGACTCTGGCTGAGCTCTGAGTAGATATTAATATGTGCAATTTCAAATTTTGGAATTATAACAACATCCATCATCTGCGCATACAGATCTTTTAACTTTCAAAGTTCCTACATGTGCTTTTTTCGTTTGACCCTCACAACCACTGCATGGGGTGGGCTGCCATCTCTGGCTGACGGGGAAACTGAGGTACCAGGGGACTTGTTTAAGATCACTTCTCAGGGCTGCCATATACGCTTGTCTCTCAGCTCCTGGCTCTTTTCACCCAATGGTGCAGTTTTTAAAAATGTTCTTTCATATCAGTACAGTCCTTCTCAGTTAGCATTTAAAAAATATATTGTATAGAGTCAGCTTGTTTTTGAAAGCTTATCTTGCAGAATGGTGTGGGCTTTCCCTTTACAACAGCAGCGGGATGAAGGGAGTTCCTTAGTTAAAATCATGGCAATAGCTGTCGCCAGTTGAGTGGCTAGTATGTGTCAGGCACTTATAGTTTTAATCCCCTATTCACAACTCTGTGAAGTAGGAGGTGTTATCAGGGGAAGAAATTACAGATCAGAGAACTAAAGAATATTTCCATTTTCATAGAGCAAGGAGGTGACAGAGCTGGGATTTGAACCCAAATCCATCTCAAGTTGAACCAAATAATCTTTCATCTGTACCATAGAGCTTTCCTCAAGGGTTACTTTTCAATATAGTTCATATCATGTAAATTAATTTTTTTCTTATTATAAAATAAATGTGTGTCCACCAAACAGCATTTTGGAATATAGAAAAAAAAATATCTTTCAACAATGTCAGGCTATGCTTTTCCATACAGAGTAGCTCAAGGAAGATAGTAAAAAGATTTGTATTTAATTAGCTGTCATTCCAGAGATGAGAGCATGAAGTTTAAGCCTCTGGTCAACACTTTTTTGGCCTCCCAAAAGTCTAGTTTTCTGGAAAGCTTGAAGGTTTAACTCATTAAATTCCACCTACCTACTTTATGTACCCTCTAGTTTCCCGTCTTTTGCTTACTTGGTTTGTTCACTGGGGAAGAAAGTACACATAATCAAAGAAATCAAGCCCTGACTTGGAACAGTAGCTAATAGAGCATCTTAAATCAACATAGCCAGTGTAACTTGTACTGATTCAAGTAATTATTTTTGTCTCTAGCATTTCATATTGTCTCTACTACCAAAACTTCCTGATACTTAGACATGGAACAATGGGAAGCCCAGATGTTTATTGGGATAGAGCTCATCTTTGGCTTATGAAAAGAAGATGCAATTTACAGTCTTAGACCTATAGACCACACCCTTTCTTTTGACTACATTAACGTGGTAGCAAAAGCATTCCTCGAGACACAATAGAGCAACTTAGCAGCCACCCCCGAGTTGGAGTTGATATTAGGTTACCTTTCTGCATTCTTTTTCATACCATACCTGTTTACAAGAAAGTTGGGACGAGGTCAGGGAAAGTGCGTAATTGTTATCAGCTTTGCTGAGGCCACACCTGAATGAAAAGTTTGGTGCTGAAACAAGATCAAACTTGAGTGTTACTTGGAACATGAAACAGCAGACGTCACCGCAGAAAGAAGACTGCCTCATAGAGTTGTTTTAAGAGGACCAAAGCCCAGCCTGAGCAATTAATTTCAATTTGGTTGACATTTCTCGTGGGCTTATTACATGCCGCTCTTCGTGCTGCGCGGTCCGGGGTGTGCCTGTAGGCCCAGACTGGCCACTCTGGTGTCCCAGCAGTCAGCAGCAGGCCTGGCTGCGTGCACTCCCACAGAACACTGCTCGTTATCACACCGACTCAGATCTAAAATAAATCTGCTCCTGCTCTCGGAAACAAATTCCGTACAGCAAGAGCTTGAGAGAGCATAATTAACCTATATCCTGTTCTGTCCCGCGACCCTGGTGATACACAGATCTTCTTTAACATTTTGCTCATATGCTAGCTGCTGGCATGCTGACTCTTTAAATGAAATTCAAATCTGGTCCTAGAAGCTGTCATGAGATGAAAATTATTACAGAGGCTGCAAGCAACTCTCAGATGACTTTGAGATCCTCCAGAATTAATTATGTTTAGAGACACTGCAAGCTACATTGGATCAATCTGTTTCTTCTCGTTTCAGTTAAATTGAATTTACCAAACATTCATTGCATTCCTACTGTGTGCCAAGCACTGTGGTTAAAAAAATGAATGGACTGTGGTTTGTGCCTTAAGGAGTTCCTGATCTGGCTGGTCATGGAGCCTGTCAGTGTCTCATGCTTCTCTTGCAGCTGTATTCTACTTCCCCCATTTTGGGGGGATGTGGGGGTGCTGTTTCTTTTCTTTACACCACATGTGGGTGGGTTTTCTTCGTCTGCTGTGGTAAACTCTCCCCAGCCCTGTTCCTAACTCTGCTGTAGTCTTCCTAATTCTAGGGCAACCTGCAGCTCTGGGGGGATGGGCCTGTGCATCTGGATTTGAAAATGAGGCCAGTTGCCATTATCAGAGAAGTGGAGCCAAAAGCTTGGTGAACCATGGATTTGTCAGGGAAAAAATAGTTAAGCTATGCTTCCTGAGTTATGGGAAGAAAGGTGGCTGTGATTTTAATTCCCCTAAAGCATTTGCAGGGAAGGAAGAAAATACGCAGAAGGTTCCAGTCTTCTCATTTGTCTCCCATTTAAAAGATTCCCCAAGTCATCACAGACCATTTGCCAGCCTGGCTAAGGATGGCCTGGCTAAGAAGTTTCAGTTGAAAATTTGGCTTGGATTTTTCCGCTTAGACCTACAGATGAGAATCTACATTTTGAGGCACAATTCAAAATGAGCAATTTGCCTTGAAAACAGGCAAATTTTCCAGCTTCCTATGACTAATGGCGCATGAAGAGAGTCTAGTTGTCACATAATTAGTTTGCCATTACTAAGAAATCATTTTCAGAATCCATGAGCTGTGTTCTGCAATAACTTCAGTGGTTCTGCAGCAACAGCCTAGACTTTGGAGGGCTGCATTTGAAGAGAAGGGCCCAGATTTCAGTGGTAGATCTGTGGGGAGTTCTTCTGTCTGGGGGGTAAAGCTCACTTGCGTTGTATTTTGTTCAGAATCCAATGTTTGGACCAGGTTCAGGAAAAAAGCTTCCTAGAGGATCTTTTCAGAGAGTTCAGTCACTGCTTAAGTTTACATACTTGCCTTGATTCTGTGCTGGGTTGAGAATTTGATTATGATGTATCTATTGTAAAATGTTTGTGACTTGTAATACTATAAAGCATGCCTCCACAAAACTGGGTTTCTTTTTTTCTCTTTCATCTTCCTCTTCTTTTTTTTGAGAAGCTAAAGGGAAGTAAACTGTGAGGAATATTTATACATTTTAAAGTAATTCCTGGGGTATTTGGAATTTTAATAAGAGAAAGTCAAGTGATCTTGGGTAACAAGTAAATGGAAGAGAATTTCTCTGCCTAGTGTTAACCTTTAGGACATTAGAGCAAAAGTTAATACTTGTTGAAGCTGGGTGATGGATATTTGAGAATTTCTAATCTCTCTAATTTTTTGCGTTTTAAATTTTCTATAATAAAAGGTAAATATAAAATTTCAAAGACAGAAGAGATGTAAAAAAAAATTAAAAAGAAATTAGAAAGACAGAGGAACAGGAGAACGAGGATGAGAAGGAGGTAGAGAAGTTAACATTTTGTAATTATGTGGTAAAAATACTCTCTCTGGAGTAATTGGTCATTAGTTGAAAAAAAAACTAATGGTCCTTTACAGAATACTTAATATGTACTAAGACCCTATGAACATTATCACATTTAACTTTCACAACCACCCTTTGACATATATAGTGCCAAGATCTGTATTTTTAAAAATGTGAGCACCAAAGCTTAGAGAATTTAGGTTATTTGCCGAGTCACACGTCAATAAATGGCAGAGCTTCTGCAACCAGATAATCTCAGGCCCCAAAGTTTGGGATTATTTTATAAGAAGCTCGGGTGAGAAAGAACTCTCCCTTCAGAGTTGCAGAGGTATATTTCTGTACAGCTCTCCACCCAAGTGCAGTGGAAAGGCTCTGGGACTAGACTCTGCTCACCATGAATCCTGCATCTGCAGCTTGTGACTGTTTGACCTCAGACAAGACTGAGCATCTCTGGGCTCTAATTCCCTCATCTATAATACAGAGGATGTAGCAGGCAGAGGGGCACATAGTAGGGACTCAACAGACCACAGCTATCTTTTTTTTTTTTTATGCCTGGCTCTGTTTCAGTGAGTGTCCACATTGACCCAGCTTTTCATGTTATAAAAAAACCCACATTAGATGGACTTCATAATAGCTTTTAGCAATTAGAAGGGGCTGAAAAACTGACCTTGCCTTATATTAATAGAATATGAAGTCTAGGTATACTTGAAATTTACTTCACCAGCCGGATCTGTGGAATTTTTTTTTTAACCACATGCACAGAGGTATTTTTAAAATTGCTTGTGAGACAATTGTGAATCATCTCATTACTACTGAGTCATCTCTCCAGTACTGGGAGCAAGATTAGCATGGGCTCATTCCTCAGAAGTCTGAAAGGCTTTGGATTGGGTTGGCTGTCTTCCTGTTCCTCTTCTGTGCCAGAGATAGACGTGGGGACATAGTGGCATAGTCAGGGCAGCCTCCTCAGAGGCTAAGTGAGCTTGAGACTTACTGTTGCAATGGGAAATAAACAAAACTGGCTAACTCAGGGAAAAAATCAGATTAGCTACACAAGTTGTTGGAAAGAAATAACCAATTTAATCAAAACAATAACCCAATAACCTCTACAGACCAAATCAAGGACAGTAAAATTAACTTAATATTCTTAAGTGTGTCATGCTACATGCTGAATGATAAGAACATAGAAAAGAAGAGCATATGAAAGACAGAGGATGAAAATTTCTAAGTGCACCGTGTGTATATTTACATCACAAATCTCTCTTGACTGTTGTCCTCCACCACTGCCCTCTATACCGTTACGATTGTGTTACTTGGTTATGAGCACTTAAACATCTGAATATTGTGAGGATTTTCCTCAAACCTCCTTAGAGGCATAGAAGAACTCATTGTTATACAACACACATTTTCATACACTGTGTTGGACAGGGTTTCTTCCCACATAAAGAAAACAATATTTATCTCTAAGTGTTGCGGTTAATTTCAACTCCAAAAGTTCACTTGCTGCTAATAGGTCAAGTACTTAATTAAGTTTGGGGCATCCCAGGTAAAGAAGCTAGTGAAAGAATTTTTTCCATTTAAAACAGACTTTTTTTTCTATAGGAAGCCTTTCATATTCTAAATCATTTATATTATATAACTTCTTAATAGCTTCACCATTAGACATTGGCAGGATAGTAAAGGATACAAAATAAAACATTATCAAGTCAAAGCACACAGTGCTTTCTTAAAAAGCATCAAATATTATTCGGCAACTTAAAAAGTTTTAATCTTTCTGAGAAGAGAGCCTTTTAGCTATTTTGCAGAAGCCTCTCTAGTTTGTAAATTAACTACCTAATATATTTCTTTTTTGCAGCATCATTCAGTCATTCCTTACTTGATAAAATTCCCTTTAACATCACTGGAAGTTACATCTGAATAATTACTTAAGGCTTGGGCCGAACACAGGTTTCTGAATGGGCAAATTCTGGATATGGGTGAAATTTGTTGTTTGTGTGTCAGGTCGGGTTGGGAAAATGAAACCTCAGAGCTTAAGATACTAACACAGATTTTATTTCTGTTCTCCATTCAGTAGCACTTCCACAGAGTACAAGGAACTATCATGTGGAGGCTGCTAGCTGCTATGTGGAAAAGAGAGAGACTCTTGACGTGTGAAATCCTGAGAATTATCCTGAAATCTGTTTTCAGAAAAAACAACCCTTTATTCAGCTGCCTTTCCGATACAGGTGGTCTCCCAGGCGGCTTTTTCTGTGTGAACAAATGAACAAGTGGAGGAATCTGACCGTTCCATTAGTGAATAAGCTGCTTTTGCGGAAAAATGCAAACTGGATTAAGGCTGGATTTCTAAGAAAGAGGATAGGATCTAAGACCTGGAGATTGGTATTTGGTTTTGACGTACACAATACCCTTTCAGCAATTGGTTCAACAGTTGGCAGTGGATCTGAAAAGGAAGTCTAGCCACCTCCCATGCACTTGAGAGAAGGACCTGAAACCAGGGCCAGGGGAGCCTGGAAGACCTTGAAGTCGGGTTGGGCAGGGCTAGCCCAGGGCAAGATAGCGCAGAAGGGCAAGCTTGGTTTTCAGATGCAGTCTCACCAGCAGTCCAGGCGCCCTGTGCCTTCCAGGTGGGCGCCACAATGGTCATTTCCTTCTTGGGCCTAGATTGCTTGGTTGGGATCCAGATTTCAAAAGAAACAAGAAAATAGTAAAACAAACAATAGGAACCAGCAAATTATGTATTTTTTTTGTGTGGTTTTAGAAACAGTGTATATGAATTGTGGAACACTTGGAATAAATACAGTGAATGAGTCACTCTCCATCCATCAGTCAGGGATAATGACTTATAGCTTTTCTGATTATTCTGTTTCTATTATATGTCACACACATTTTAGGTAGGAGTGGGGCTTTCAGAGTTGATCCTTAAGAATATTTGTTGCCCTTCTCTTCACCAAGATTTATTTTTTCTATATCTCATTCCTTTAGGATCTTACTGAATGCTAGAGGCATAGTCAGTTCTGTTACAACGTGATATATGCACTCCTGAGAATATCCATTCTTTGCATAAAGACCATAGGGCTTCTGGGAAATAGGATTAAACAGCAACACTCAAAAACTTTTGTCAGTGACACGTAAGAAGCAGGAGCCTAATAAAAATGGCAGTATAGCTGGACCCATGTCAAACAGTTATGAAATACATAAATACTATATTAAGGATAACACTTTATCTTGAAAAAGAGCTGATATTTACTTGTAGACATGGGCATGGGCAGGGGTGCCTCTGATGAGTTATCATGAAGTTCTAGAAGGAGAGTTATCTGAAATCAACAAAAAATTGTAATGGTAGATCTGAATGGATGTAGTAGCTCATTGTCCCCAGTTTGGTACTGACACCAGAACCACAGCTAAGAGGTCATTCAGAGCCTTAAATCCCGGAGCATGTTTAGTGCCTGTTGACTTGCAGACCTTTCCAGGGATTTATTTATAATAAGTAACTGTTTCATCCAAATTAAAAATTTTATCTAGAGTATAGCTTTCTTCAATTAACTTTTATATCATGGCTAGAAATTCTCTTGCCACTTACTTGCAGCTTCACTGGACAGCTGACAGCTTTTAAAATTGTAATGATGTTTGAAGCAACTAAGGCAGCCCCTGCTCATATGAAAAGGAACCACTTTTGTAGGGTTTGGTCATTTCCGTTTGAGGTCTTCACATACAGATGGCCTTCACTGCTTGGCATTCTGAACCAGGATGCTCAGACAGGTTTGTGATGTTGAATGAGTGTTTATTGTTCACAAGTGAGAAAGAACATCAAAACAGAACATTGAGAGATAACACACGTTGGCCTGAGGTAGCCTGAGGTGTATGTGTGTGTGTTTGGTGTCTTTCTGCCCTTGTTGGGTTAGCTGGATGCAGTTTTCTGTGTTTATCTAGTGTTACTTGCAGACAAAAATGTGCATAAGCAAACATGAAATCTGAGTTATATTCACACTGTTTCCTAATATACAATGCTGTTGGAATAAGTATTTTCAAAATAAATGAACAACAAAATTAACTTGTCTGACAAACACATTCATAGCGTAGTGTGACCAGGGGATAGAGATCCATGATCCTTTATCTGCAATTGTGAAATCCATACAACTCTGAGAACCGAGTTTTGCTTTTGTTTTTGTAACTCAGTTTAGGTAAAACTTGATCTAACTTAGGTTTGTCACCACCTGGCTTACAGTGATATAAGGCTCTTTTCTGTATTTTACTTATTGTGAATATTTATACATTTTGCTGCAGAAATATTTTTACACTTGATAATTGGTTGCTATCTCAGACTCCACTGGACATTTAAATAATATATGGTATGAGCAGCCTTCTAGGATCCCCCAAATTCTGAATTCTGAAGCACATAGGGCCCCAAGGGTTTTGGCTAAAAGACTGTGGATCTGTAAGGGCCCATATATGTGTGACTCATTCTAGGTTAACACATTTCCATTTTAACACGCCTTCAGTGCTGTGACATTTAGTGATGACTGATGACAGGCAGACTGGCGAGAAAGGTGTGGCCGAGCACTCTTCCCTTACTGAGGTTGTCTTCTTTGACCCCACAGCCCATCTGCAGCAGAATCATCCAGCTAAATGCAAACTCTCAGGTCTCAGGTCAAACTTTGTAAATTAGAAACTCATTGGGTGGGGCCCTTTATTTTTAACAATTTACCCCATTACTGTGATGCACTTTAAAGTTTTGGAGCTCACTAACTTAAATAATGGTAATTCCTCATTATCTTCCTTATGTTCACTTCTTAGTTTAATTAATAGCCATGTATATGCTGACAACTTTAGTATATATGGCACATCAGCACATATCTTTTTATGTCTTCTCCTGGGCTTCAGACTGCTATAAGCAGTCCCATGGGCGCTCTACAGTCAGCATAGTCAAAACAGGACTCATCTTATATTTCTGTGAAAGGAACCACATTCATCCTAGTTCCCAAAGTCTCGGTTCATCTTTGTTCTCTCACTCTCAATGTTCCTCTCTCCGTTTTTCAAAATGTATCTACAATCTCTCCACCTTTTTCCTTCCCCTAACCTAGGCCACCACCATCTCTTGCATAGCCTATTGTTTGATCTTTCCCTTCCAGACTGTTCTTGTCTAATCCATAATGGAGCCTGATTGATTTTCTTAAATGCAAGTTGGGACGTGTCAGTCCCCACCTTAAAAACATTTATGAAGGTAAAAGGCCCTAACTATTGTCGGTCATGAGAGCCCAAACTCCTTATCAATGCCTGTAAGGCCCTGTTTAGCCCTTCAGCCTCATCTCTATGGGCTCTGTACCTGGTGCCACCCTGCCACCCTCACCCCCACTTTATGTAGGCCTCCCCTCTGGCTGCTCTGGTGGCCCCTCATACTTCCCTCTCAAAGCACTCATTGTACTGGATGTACTTACTTGCTTGATTATCTGCTTCCTCTATCATCAGACTCTAAGCTCCATGAGAATGGTACCCTGCTTATTATCAGGTATTCCAATGGGAAGCCCTCAAGTAATATCTAATGAACACATGAATAAATGAATTATTTTGGCATGTGTAGAGATGGGGACTTTTATGCTTCATAAGCAATACCAGTGAGGATGGCTGGCCAAATCAATTTAGTTCAAGACAACTCAATTTAACACACAGTTATTATTGAGCATTTATTACGCTCTACTGGGCATGTCACAGAGTTGGAGAAGACAAGGCCTCTGGCCTCAAGGACCACTGCCCTAACCTAGCCTGTCACTTGCTGGCATTCTGCTGTTCAGACAGATGGCTCAGAATCACAATGCCACCAATGCCCTGACTTCAGGAACTGCCTGATGCCTCTAATCCCCCCTTGGTGCCCTGCCTGTCCCTGCTTCAGGTGTTTGTCCAAACTATGCCTAAATTTGCTACATTCATTTCCATGAGAAAAGAATTGGGTAACGACTGGATTCTCCAAAGGACAGTCAGTCTCCCACTGCTATGTGCCCTTGGCCACTGGGGGACAAGTAATTGCCACGTAAGATTACATTTACAGCCGAGGTTACGGCAGAAGCAGGAAGTAGGCAGAAATCTCAATTCCATCATTTAATCACCGGTTGGCCTTGGGCAAGACTTGGTTTTCTCATGTTTAGAGGTAATAATTGACACTTCATAGATTTCTGTGAGTAGTAATGCTATTAACAAAAAACAATGGCTAAGATTTCCGGAGTGCTTACTACATGCTGGGCAGTCCTAAGTCTCACTTCATTTAATCTTCACAACAGTCCTATGCAATAGATACTAACATAATCTTCGTGTTACAGATGAAGGTGGTGAGGCTTAAGTACCTCCCCTGTGCTAATAATGAGCAAGTGGAAGGGCTAGTATATCAGCCTGCCACTGGGCACCAGAGCCCATGCCTTCGGTCCCTGTGCTGTCTCCTTGGGGTTGAGGTTAACTGAAGATGTGGATAAAACTTCTTTTCTGGTATTGGGGAAAAGATAGCAAAACATTTTGGAAGGGGATTTTATTTTATCTTACCCTAATTTTCTTGTTTTCCAGGGTCTAGAGAGACTCTCCTCTAAAAAGTCTTCTTGTTCCATGGAATAAGTGGGTGCTCTTAAAAGTAACACACCATCCTTTATGCTACTTTTTACTTAGCTTTTTCTCCCTGCTTTACTGATGTATTAACTGTTACATATAGTTGGGTCACATGTGGTCTGGTCTCACAGATACTCAGCCCTTTTGGAAGTTGGATGGAGTAACTGGGAGTATTGGGAAAGGATAAGGGAGAACATACATCCTTTAGTTAATTTTTAAAGGAGTTGGATAGTTTAGCAGTCAGGATAATCCTAGTGGCTGTCTCAATTCAAATTTTTGCTTTATTTAATATATTATTATCTTGGTTACATGGTATAGCTGAAGTAATTTTACATCATGGTAAGAGTTTTGTCTAAGTGCTTGCAGGTACACAGAGACTGTAAAGGAACATTAGTTTACAGTGTTGTCAAAGGGGAATTATATTAGTATTTTTTAACCACTTTATTCATTCACAAACTTACACAGTATCTATACACTAATAATTTCTAGATTCTAAGAATTCTAGGACACAGAAGGTGTATTAGTGACTGAGTGAAGGTAACATCCATTGTCCTAAGGTATTCCTACAGACAAAGTCTATGGGTTTTGACCTTTTCTTAGGTACAATATAGGGCTCCATTGTGATGAGACACCTTTAAGGGAGATAAATATTTGGGTCAAAGGTCCAGTCTATTGCATATAATCGACCTCACCAGAAGTCAGTATCCAAATTTCTTTAGTAACATCTGGCTGTAGATAACTGAGACCATCTACTTACAAATTCACATTGTATTCTTTCAAAGAAAGATGGGGTGTAGTGGCAGGAATGTAAATTTATGTATATTTACATATTTATGTTCATTGAAGCCTAGAGTAACATGATTGATTGCAGTAAAGATTCACATTCGGTCTTCAGTTCATTTGAAGGCAGACTCTGAAGTATAGACACAAGGCCCTAAAAATGCATGTGAAAACACACGTGTATTACATAAGTAAGACTGAAAATTTAGTGAAATTTACCGTGAACATTTAGAGAAACAGGCATTAAAGGAGCATAAGCCATCTATAACTCAGAAGGTGGAGAAAAATGTCTCTGAAGTGGAGCCATGGGCTGAATTGTGTTCCCCTCAAATGTATGTGTTGAAATCTTAACCCCCAGCACCTCAGCATGTGACTCTATTTGGAGATAGGGCCCTGAAACATTAAGCTAAAATGCAGTCATGAGCCCAAATGACTAGTGTCCTTATAAAAAGAGGACCTCATGACACAGACTTGTACAGAGGAAATACTGTGCAAAGACGAAGGGAGAAGGACTGTCTCCAGCCGAGAAGAGAGGTGGAGAATCTGGCCCAGCATCACCTGATCTTAAATTTTCTTTTTTAAGCTCCCCAGTCTGTGGAATCTCGTTGTGGCCACCCTAGCAAACGAATACAAGTGGTTCTACCACTTCCCACCCCTGGCCCCTTTCGCTGTTGTTTTTGAAGAAGCCAGTATTGTTTCAGCTTCTACTTGGTTTGGCTCTGACTGTGACTCAGCCCTCAGAGGAGCTGACGTGAGCCCCAAGAGTTTCATGTCTATATTGCAGCATCAGGACGTTTGATGCTGAGACACCCTGAGTACATCTTCAAGTTTATCCTTGAATGGGAACAAAGAAACGCTGCTTATTATCTGTATAGGTGAAAACAAATCAGAGAATACAGTCAATCCAAATCATCTTGATCGACCAAGGAGCTGAAATTAAATGGAGGAAAATTCAAAAGACATAAATAGAAGTTCTTGAACTTGGGTTTAAAAATGTCGATTATGTGAGTTCTACACAATGGTATAAAGGACATATCAAAGTGTGAGCAAAAGGTCTGTTTGTGTTTCTACAGAGGATCAAAGCCTAATTTGGCTACCCAGAAAATGAACTAAGATACGATATGAAGAAGAACTTTCAACATCAGCACTCTCTGGAAGAGATATACCAGAAGATGATCATCAAAAAACCTCAATAAAGATCCAGGCGATGCTGCAGTTGTAGCTGTATCCATCCCACCGGTTCCTGGACTTGCCATTGGAATGAAGAAGGAGATATATAAGCTGGCCTGTGCTTTCAGTAAAACAACAAATTTGACTGGATCTATACTGTTGGAACTCAACCAAGAATTAGGAGAAGTGCAAGTTGTAGCGCTCCAAAATCTTACAACTACAGACTATCTACTGTTAAAAGAGCATATGGGATGTGAACAGTTCCCAGGAATGGGTTGTTTTAATTTGTCTGATTTCTCTCAGACTGTTCAAGTACAGTTGGACAATATCCATCATATCATAGACAAATTTTCACAAATGCTTAGAGTGCCTAACTGGTTTTCTTGGGTTCACTGGAGATGGCTGGTAATTATAGATCTGCTTTGGTTATGTAACTGTATTCCTATTATGTTAATGTGTGCACACAATTTAATTAGTAGTTTAAAATCTATACATGCTTAAGTTACTCTACAAGAAGATATGTCAAAGAAATAATCAATCCTCCCATGTTTTCTTCCATATGCTACCTCTATAGCTTTTCTTCTTCCTTCCTAATTACAACCCTTAAATAGAATTCGTGCCTCATATCGAATTTACCGAGTATCATAATTCCTCCAGGTGGTAAAGATACCTTGAGACAAGTGCTGGGCATAGAAGCCACAGGGCATAAATCTGCAAAGAAGTAAAAAGCTAACCTTTTCAAACAATATGGTTTCTCTCTCACTTACCAAATTTACATCTCCCTGTATGGCCCCAGAAGATGACTGGTTAGCCAGAGACGGGTAAGATTCCTCAAGGGAGGAACAACCTAAGACAGGCACAGTTGCAGGGGGGCCATCAGGTGAGAAATTGGGGATCAACAGAGGTGAGGCTCAGAACCTCACCCCCCCCCCCTGTTTTGAGAGAAATCTTCTGCATCCGTGGATGTTTTGCTGCCCTTGTCTAGCTTGGATTAATACTTAGTCCATAGGCACACACCTGATCATCTACATTTGCCCTCTTACAGCACTAAACTATGTTTTCTACCTTTATCTTGCATCTACCTACCACTTCAGCATTTTATTAAAAATAAAAATAATAATAATAATAAAGGAAGAAATGTGGGATCCACATATAAATCAAGTATAAAAATCAAACGAATATTCATATTTGACCTGATTGTTTATAGTTCGTAATGCGTGATCAAAACCGAAAGTTTCTGTGATGACTGCCCTTGTACTGTTCACCATGTAAGAACTTATTCACTATGTAAGAATTTGTTCACCATGTAAGAACTTGTTCGTTATGCTTCAGAAGATTGGAGACTGACGAGAATTAGGCTTGGGGTGGATTAATGATTGTGCACTGAGCATTGACCCCCCTATACAGAATTTTATTGTTGTTAACAACCATTTGATCAATAAATATGAGAGATGCCCTCTCAAAAAAAAAGTTGATTATGTAAGTGCAAGGTGGAAGAGAAATTGTTAAACAGTAGTATGTATTGAAAGTTCATTATGAGTCAACTGAATGAGGAGATCGCCCCCAAGTCCAGCGCGCTGGTGAGCTTCCCTTTGTGGAGTCCTTGTTTTCGGGTTTCGGGGGTGCTCGGTAAGAAAGCGAGCTGCCTTGGAAAGTGATGGTTTCTCATTGCTGGAGGTATCCGAGCAGTGACTGGGTGACCACTTGTCCAGGATGTGGCAGCAGGTAGCTAGTTAACTTGAAAGCTCACTGGTGATTGAAGTTAAACCCACACTAATTGTTGCCTGAGGAGCTGAAGGCCACTTGCTCCCGTATAATTCTGATTTTTCACTAACGGTATCTTTTAAATATTAGTACTTAGGGAAACTGGGGAAAAGAAATAGAGTAGGTCTGAAAGCCAATGCCACCAATGTTAATTTGTCTTTATCTCCATTTATTTACATCTTCCTTCAAGAGAAGCCATTTCCTTAAATGGGGATTTGGAAACAGTGGTCTTCAAATGTATGGAGAGTCTGTCCAGCTTGACAACTCCAGATCTTGATTGAATTTGACTTATTCTGAGGTTAGTATCTTAAATGGTGATTATGTTGATCTTGGTTACACCTCTAATCTCTGTTGTTTTTAAGATAACCAGAAACAGATTGATCTATAAAATATGTGTTTACCTGTGTAGACTAGTGAAATCTTATGCTGGGAAAAGTCCCCATTTTAATAAACTTTAAACAAAAAATTCTACCTTAGGTGCTAATTAGAATCTAAATTCAGGTGTTAACCTCTTTGACTGAAAGTGCATGTTGAGTAATTGCAGGAAAGGGGCCAATTTCAGGCACAGCAGTAATTACTGAATTAGTAGAAAAGTTCAAGTAGGGCTTCAGATTTCAGATCATTACTGAGCTTTCTGAGGAACAGCTAATCCTGGAGTGATTGGGCTTATCACACCTGTGTGTGTGTGTGCTTGTTTGTGTGTATGTGAGCGTGAGTGAGAATTCCACTTAAATTTCAAAGAAATAACCTTACAAATGATCACAGAATTAAGTACTAATATTTCTTCTTATTTAAAAATATAATTTTAAAGACCTTTGAATTGACCTTCAACACTTTTCCCCTTTACTTTCAAAAACAGGGAAAAAGCAGAATCTGTTTCACCTGATAAAATGGTTTCATTCTTAAAATTTAGTCATTTGTGTTATTTACTTCCTTAATGTCCTGAAGATTAGCCTTTAGCATGCCAGAGAGACTCTACCTCTGATACACATTCTAATTCAGGGCCTCACTGAATTTGGCTGTTGCCAAAGGGTGACTCCACCCTTAAACCTACCACCATTACATTCTCCAATGAGGCAGAGAGGAAAACATGGGAGGCTATGGTTGCCTTCTTTGTCGGTACATGGTGTGTTGTTCAATAACAATGTTATCTTCTATCTTCGAACAAAATCTAATGGGCCTAAGGTGAAATAAGACCTACAAAGACAAAATCAACCCAAATCTTCAGGGCACTAAATAGCGTTTGCCTTCCTTCACTATGGAGACTGTTTCTTCACCTCTGAATATAATTTCAAGTGTTAGCTCTGATTTATAAAGTGTAAATGGTCCCTGGACTTGAAAAGATCTTCTTGCTTTCCCTAGGAATAATGGCAAATTATTAGCATTTATTCACTGACCTCAAAAATAAAACTGAAAATTTGCAGTACCAAATCTGGTCATGGACATTTTTCAAGGAGCCTTGGCACACTTATTTTCTAGTGCTTTCAGTGTGTGACATAAAGGAACATAAAACAGGCTACATGCCCTATTGAAGAGTTCATTATCAAATATGTTAAAAACATGTGTAAAGTTAAATAGTAATACTAAATAGGATAAGATAAAGCTCGAATAAGACTAGCTATTCATCAATGTAGTACTAGGTAAATAAATTATGGAACATCCATATAATGAGATACTGAGTACTGCATTAAAAAGAATAAGGGAGCTCTCTATGTATTGGCATGTAAAGGATCTCAAGACATATTTGAAGATTAAAAAGCAGAATAATAAAGAATTAGCTTACTTGTATAATTTTTTTAAAGAGAAAAGGATATCTATAAATATATGTGTATACTTAGATAGGCATCTGTTAAAATGTCCTATAAGAAATATGATAAGAGTCACTTTTTGGGAGATAGACTGGGAAAAATTATGGTAGGTTATAATTGTGTGAATAAAGGAAGGATTACTTTCATTTATACCTTTTGGCATGTTTTGATTTTTTTCTACCATTTGTATGCATCTATTTTTAAGATGTTAGCCAATTTTAAAAAGGCATGGAAGAGGTGGATGGACTACATTGAAAATAAAATAAGGTGGTTATTCATTGTCAATTTAATGTTATAGGCAGTGAGCATCAGAAGGGATAGGAAGATCATGAGATGAACTTCTGAATAATTACTATAGTTATTCCATTTACGGAATTGTATCAAGACAATATTTAATGTATTTCTATCCATCGCAGATATTACGCTTATTGATGCTCAAATTATCCCTTCTCTGGCCAGTAGAAGCCTCTTTAAGTTGGCTCCTGAGTCCTTTTATACAACCTCAGTAATCTTGGATAGCTTCTTTGTTTTCTGGTATGACACATGTTCTGGATCATCTTGTTTATTTCCTATCCCAGACCAAAATCGCACATTTCTCTAAAGTACTCTGGTCCGTTTTAGCTGGAAATGGTATATAGAGAGCCTAGCTGGACACTTGTGGTGCTTATTGCTACAGGGCTTGTCATTTTTTTCTAAACTTTTTCAGTGAACAGATCTAGAAGCTGTGTGTGTGTGTGTGTGTGTGTGTGTGTGTGTACATATTTATTTTCATTAAAATACACATGAGGTCACCCTGATATTTTCAGTTCATATTCAGAGGTTTTCTTAACTTCTTGGATCTTATTTATCTCTTTTTATTCACATTGCAAATTCTAGTTTTCAACTACACCAACATAATTACAAAACAATCTCAGAATAACAATACCAAAATGACTACTAATATAACTGCCAAAAACAGTTATAATTAGTGAAAACAGTTGTCCTTAGAGTATCTCTTACTAAGAACATATAGTCAAATAATTGTAAAAGTCATTTGGAATAGTTCCTCTCTGTGAGGTGCCAACCACTGGCTACACAGTGAGGTTCATGTTTCATTTTACTTTCTATTTTTAAGAGACTGTATCTTAAAATTTAATTTTGTTGAGTAATTATGTAAAATATTAACTTGATTCTCAAGTAAATCTGTAAAGCAAAATATATTTTGAAATGTCCCTTGCCCTATAGGTAATCTTTCTAAAATTTTTGTTTTATGATTTGCCTTTCCCTTATTTTATTTTAAATACAATCAAATGGATATTCTTAAAGAAATGGAAACATTTAACCTAACACATCACAGAGATGACACCATATTAGTAGGTAAAGTTATCCTTCATTTCTTTGTGTTGTATCCTTCGTAACTTCTTATTACCTCTAAAGGTAATAGCTCTCTTTCCATTTAATTATGTTTCTTTACTTTGGCTTATTTTTCTAGATAATTATCGCAAATTTTTATTCACATACTCCCCAGTCATCTAAATCTTTTCTCAGTGTATTTAAGCACATCACTATTCAATCAAGTTCATCTTCTTTGATTCACTCTCCCAGCATCCATTGCTTGCTGTAGTTTAGATGGACAACTCCCCTGACTTACTGAGCAACTGTCATGCCTCCCTTTCCCATCATCCTGAGAATTTCCCACTTTTTACTGCGTTAAATCACCTGTTGCCTTGTTTCTGCTTTACTCCCTCATTTTGATAAAGCAGTTGACTCGTTTAGCTTGATACTATGATGAGGTTCGTAATTCTTATTCTCTCTGCTTCATCTGTCATCACCCAAAGATGAAGAAATCACTAGACTCGTTATTCTAATTACTTCTTAATACCAAGTATGTCCCATGATGTTCTTTCGCGCAGCTCTTAAATCATGTAATATATAAATGTTTCACAACTTGATTCAGTCTACTCCTACTCAATAAGACTTAAGGCTGTCTCCACGACAATTACCTAGAGAATCATTTGCTCCAAGTTCATATAGCTCTTTTTCCTACTGCAGAGCAGTTTCTGACATATTTGAATCGAAGCCTCTGACAGCTTGAAAAGATTTGCAAACTCTTTTATGTACATAGTAGAAGTATGAAACCCAGCCTAAATGGAGCCTTGAATGTATCTGAAGATCTCAGAGTATGACTGTTTGCACCAGATTATCAGTGTATTTGTGGGGCCCATGAGAATCTGTGACAGATATTGTATCTTCATGCCAGTGGAGCATGATTCTCCATTCAGGTGAAAACAAATTCCCAGGACGAGTTTAAAATAATGAGGAGTTGAAGCTACTCGTGTTTAAAGCAAGCAAGAAAATAAATAACACTCACGAAATTATTTTTAAATGAGAGATGTATGCTTGCATGCATGGCCAGATAGAGCAGAAAAAAGAGAAAAGAAATTCACTTGCAGGCTTTTGCGTATGTATTTCCGTAATGTACAGAGTTTGTGGTTTATAACATCACCAGAGTCGTACAATGGCATTATATCCCTGAGAGTTGGGTAGTTCTCTCTCCTTTCTCTTTCTTTTCTTTGCGTATAATGGGGGATCTAAGCCTGGATCCATGCCCTACCCAGGGCATTTCCTCTTTATGGCATGTGAGCGGTTACCAAAGCTAAGATTTACTGCTTTGGGGATCGGTTCAGAACAAATGTTCCAAACAGCCGTCTGCCTTGGGCAAGGTAATTTTGGACAAATTCAACAAGACTTCAAAGGAAGCCACCTACTTCAATGCCTAAGGAGGATAAAGACCTGATTTAAATGAATGTATTGCAATTAGTGGGTATTTACTTTATATGTTGCCAAGTTCTGATAGCTTTCTCCAACCCTCAGGGAAATAATATAGATGTCTACTTTTGGTGAGCTGAAGAAATGGGATATGTGCTTCCCAGAGAGACAGGTGTTATGAACATACACAGACCTAAAAAAGAGAAAGGACAAAATGTCCATGAAAGCTGGAGACAAAGAATAAATGCAATGTTTGTTTTGAAGCAAAAAAACCAAAAAGGTGAGTGTAAGTGGGGTTCTCCCAGCATCCCCCTCCCTGGAAAAGAGAGAGACCCTCTTCTGCAAAATCTGTCATCTTTGAAAATAACTTGTTAACCAAAGGAAGTAAGGAGGAGGCAACATTAAATATCAGTAAGTGTGGAAAAGCCACTGATCTATTAAAGGAGTCTTGGACCTCAGTCTAAGCTGACTTTGGTATGTCCTGAAGAACTGTGAGTTTAACTGAATCATTCTGCATGAAGCATTCCAGCAGTAAAGGAAATTAAGGATTAAACTGTGGTGGAAGAATGAGAAAGTAAGATGCTGGATCTACAGTTGGAGTGGACTTTAATCAAATCAAGTCAGAAACAGACCAAAATGGAAATCTGATAGCCCTATGTTCTCATATTCATGCCCCAGTTTCATTCCAGATCTTACCCTTAAAAATTAGGTTAAGTGTAAGATTTGTTACAGGAAAAGACCAGCATGTTCTCTTAGTATTTCTCTTAGAAAGAAAGAAGGCTGAGAGAATCAGCCTCAAATGTAGTCAAGAAGTACTGGATAGAGGCTTATACTGGGGATCAGGGGGTAGCAGATGGAGCTACATGCCAAGCAGTTTCCTAATCTGACTTCTCTTTGCCCTGAAGAGCTCCTCAGAGAGGAAACGCCAAATAGTTCACGCCCATCTGTGTTCCTATTTATTTCAGACCATGCATAATTGAGCAAATAATCTCTCATTGAAAAATCTAATCCAAGACACAGATTTAACAGCAGGTCTGGAGTTAGCAGAAGTCTGCCTTACTCAGATTCTCAAATCTGATTTATCTAGGTAATTGCCAACCTTTTTTTCCACTGGAGACATAACCATATACCTCCATCATGTATATATGAACACCTTCCTATTTGGGACTCAAACAAAATCATATTTTGAGGTCTAGAATTTTTTTCAACATTTAAAAAAATTAAGTTATCATTGATTTATACTCTTGTGAAGGTTTCACATGAAAAACATTGTGGTTACTACATTCACCCATATTATCAAGTCCCCCCACCCCATACCCCATTGAAATCACTGTTTATCAGTGTAATAAGATGCCACAGAGTCACTACTTCTCTGTGCTACACTCTCTTCCCCGTGACACCCCCACACACCATGTGTACCAATCATAATACCCTTCAATCCCCTTCTACCTCCCTCTCCCCTCCTCCCCAACCCCTCCCCTTTGGTAACTGCTAGTCAGAGGTTTAGAATTTATCTGACAGATGAAAACATTTTTAAAAACTGACCTCTCTAAAGGACTGCTCAACTACCCTTTTACAACCTATAGTAAATAATGTTACTGTCTTTTGCTATCTGAAACACATTTCCTGATCTTTATCATTAGATATTCTGTGAACCAACGGTGTGGTTTATGGTCAGTGACCGTATTTTCTCTTTGATGTCCTGTTACATTCCTAGTCTGGAAACTGCCATTGTCCCTGAATTTCTGAGATCTCTGAGACTGTTGGTATCTGATTCCTGGTGTTTTTGAGGGAGTGGGAAAAGAGAGAGAGACTCATTTTACAGATGGGAGTAGGGTGTCTGATGGCACGAGACTATTTATTTCAGTCAGTTTTAAACCATTCTGACATGTGCTAATGGTTGACATGTAGGTGTCTTTTAGGTGTGTGGCCTGGTGTTCTTCTCCCTGCTGTTTACTTTAGCAGCTTGTGTGTCTGAAAGTAATGATACCACAAAACCTCTTCAGGGTCTCAGAGCATGATGCAGCATGCAGACTTCGGAAATCAGCCCCCAGGGCTGGCCCTCTAAGCCGGTGCAGGTAGAGCTACAGAGGTGTGGGCATGTAAACTTCCAGGGGAACAATGAGGAGGGGAAAAGGTGAACACAGCCTGGCTTCACCTGGATGTCCTGAAACAATTAGTCAACTTTTATCCTAAAAGGCTCTTCTTTGGAGAGATAAAGGGAAATCTGTTAAGTGACTACTGTCATGTTCTGAAATGCCACATGATGCTGTTTTTCATTTCCTGGACTTGCCATTTCACCCAAATCAGATTTTGTGCAGTGCGTTTGTTAACAAAGTTGATCCCATTGATTGGTTGCTTTTAAGTAAGGAAACTTTCTAATTTTTAAAAACACATTAGCAAAGCAATTTATTCTCAGATAAGGCAGAGTGAAGTGGCAGTGAAAACATATGACTTAAAGGAAAGCAGCTTTTAAACCACATGCATACACTCATACACACATAAAGGCAAGTAAGAGATGTGAAATAATTTCTTTAATCTGGTAGTCAGACTTTGGCAAACATATTTTTGCCTGCATCATTTCTAAAACAATTACTTCTAACAAAATGTAAATAGTTTCTCTCTCTTGGACAGTCTATTTTTGTGTTTTTTATTATGGAGGTAATATACAGATATAGTATTACTGTAAAAGATTCACAGAATTCTTCCATCCCCACCCCTCCTTGCCCTCCCTGCTCAGACACAATCATGTGCTCCGTCTTTCTGCCTCTCAGAGATAAGAGACTACTGTCAGAAGTATGCTCTGTATCCTGTGAATTTCCATTCACCACATTTACATACAAATAAAAATTCTTTGGAAGTTTAAAAAATACACATAAATAGCAATATGTCTACTTTTTTTGAAATTTTCTTTTTCTACTTAAAAATGTATCTTGGAGAATTTTCCAAGTTGGTACATAGTTGAGTCTGCATTTTTAATGGCTGTATCATATTTCTTGGTGTGGTTACCATAACCCCTTTACCTTTTCTGTTATTGTTGGGAATTGAGGCTTTCTCTATTTTTTTCTATTACACTTAATTTTCAACTTTCTTCCCCTCACATAAGTGTGAGTGATTTTTAGCTGAAATTTCTATCAAGTGGAATTATGGGGTCAAAGATACCAATTTTGCAGTCCTTTTCTAATAAAACCCATATTTTAATTGACAAATCAATTGATAGCATATATTGTAACCTATGTGCATGGGTCTTTAGGCAAGACATAAATACATATGTCTTAGTAGGGGTTACATATGATTCTCATATGAGACAAAAATCATTTTATTTATTTATTTATTTATTTATTTATTTATTTATTTATTTATACTAAGATATGATTGATATAGAATTTTATGAAGGTTTCACATGAGCAACATTGTGGTTACAACATTCGCCCATATTATCAAGTCCCCCACAGTGCCCCATTGCAGTAACTATCCATTAGCATAGTAAGATGCTGCAGAGTCACTACTTGTCTTTTCTCAAAAATCATTTTTTAATTAACTTTGCTCTCTTTGGTCACAAGACTGTCCTCTAAAGTAATTAAAAACTGTAGGTCTTTGTTGTAAAGTTAACTGAGACTATTTTATTATGATACAAAAGTTTTCAATAGGACCTTGCACTGACAATTTGTGATTGACTTTGAGATTTCAAAGGACTGTGGCTTTTTTTTGCCTGGGGATTCTCAGCCACTGCATATCTAGATATCCCTGATATTGTGGACATCAATCCCCAAAATCATCAGATACTCTGACAGCCAGCCATAATACCTAGCAGACTGGGTCCTCTCTCCGGAAGAGCCTGATTAAGATAGGACACCAATTCTGGGTAAAGTAATTTGTCTGTAGCTAGTGAGGAGCAGAGCAGGGACTTGAATTCAAGTACCTAGACACCAGAGCCTGAACATTCAACTATTAGGTTATCCTGCAACTATTAGTGCAGAATGGAATTGCTACCAGTACAAAAACCTTCAGAGGAGAGAGTGTTTGCTATGGGCTAGGAATATCCTGAAGGACATTTAGGGAGGATCTGGGATTTGAATGGTTTACATTGTGTTATGAGGAGGAGGAAAAGGGGGAAGATGAAAGGCAATTCAGAAAGGGAAAGTTATAAAGATATGGAAGGAGAAAATCTAAAAGCAAAAGACTCACAACACTAACAACCGTAGTAATAGCAATAAATTAACATTACAGATCATTTTCCTTTTTGGGCTTTACTAAGTGCTGAATAGGAAATATGTTTATTTAACTCAACAGATTCTGATGAGATTACACTATTCCTTTTTATAAATGAGAAATTGGAATTACCTATATTGAGCAAACTTCCCAAAGCTATGGAGCCAATAAAGATGTGCAGCCCAAGAAGTGGACTGGTTGAAGGGCAAGGCACATGGGTGGGAGGGGCATTGTGGGGGGCACAATGTGGGGACAGGTAGCAGAGGGCCTTGAATGACCATGCCAGTAGGCAATGGGGGAATGCTTGAAAATGTTTTGACCCCTGGAGTGACATGATGAAAATGTATACATGATAAAATCCTTTTGTTTTTATTCATGAGCCACCTCCACACTCTGATAAGAAGCGGAGACCCCATGTCACTCTAGGTTTATAAATGTGTGCAGTGATGGCATATGGTGATTGCAAAGATGACCTGAAGATAAGAAAACCTGAAGAGTGTGGTTTTTCCCCTTTTGTGTCTACCTTGGGGAACCGATGCTGGACCTAAAATGGTCTAATACACTTGAACGCATGGCTCAGAAGAGCACTACTCCAGCAAAAAGAATCTGGGTCCTGGAACCAGAAGGATCTGGATTCATATCCTGGCTCTGCCACTCTTTAGTTTTGAACAAATTCCTGATATTAAATCACCAGTCTGTGGGATCCAGTGGGGAGACTGAGACCTGTTCACAATGTAAAACACCTGGCTCTTGGCTCTGTTAGAATTTTTTGGATAGCGAGTGAATGGAGCTTTCTGAGTCCTCATCTCTTCATCTGTAAAATGAGGATCAACAAACCTACTTTATAAACTCCTGCCTCCCATTAACCAAAGAACTGGAGAGACCTGTATTTCTTCTGCTACAATATCCTGCTTTCTGTGACTTTGGTGACTGGAGAGGAATGATCATTCCTGGTTATCTGTTGTTTCAAAAGAAATTTGTTCCTCATTATTAAAGTGCTAAATATTCATTTCATAGAGAATTTGGAAAACTTCAGAGAAGTTAAAAATAGAAAATGGAAAATAAAAGTATTACCAAAATGGATATCAGTGTTCCTGTGTTGGCCAATTTTCTTCCAGTCTTTCATTTTTCTTAGTATATATTTTACATAATAAAATTGTGATCATACTGAATCACCTGTTTTTTTTCAAATACCATTTTGTCATGACAATTTTCCCAGATCTTAAATAGTATTTGAAAACAGGATTTTGAATGTCTGTATAAAATTTTATTATATGAACACCCTTTCTTAAATCCCTTTCATATTATTGAACAGTTACTTGGTTTGCATTTTTTTAGTATTGTAAAGGACGTGGTAATAAACCGCCTCATGAGTGGTACCCTGAGATTGGTTTTAAGCAGACAATGTTAAGAATCACTCAGGTAGCTTTTAAACTGGAGACTTCTGCCTTGGCCTGGGGATCCCTAGCATCAGGCTTACATGAAGGGTGGTGGCTTTCAAAGAAAATAAGTTGGGCCCTTTAGATGATCCTGATGGAGATGAGGGACTGCTGATCTTGAGTTCCCTGTGGACTGGCCTTGTGCACTGCTAGGGTCCCTATGTCTCATGGACCTGGCACAGTGGGTGCTCACTAAATGCATGTTGACCTGATTATTCAGCCTGTTTTAATCCTAGTTTCTATTTCCTTAGCACAGAGTCTTGGAAGGAAAACTATTGGGTTAAAGTTATAATTAAAAAAAAAATCTTGATGGATATGTTTACAGTGCCTTCTAAAGAAATCAGTATGTTTCTTCTTTTAAAATAATTTTTTTAAAGCAATGTTCATAATGGCAGAAGTATAAAATGCAGATAAAAAGAAAAAAACCTAATTCTACCTTCTGGGATATATGTATTCTCCATTCAGTTCTTTTCTCCCATGTATGTGCATGTGAATATACATGAAAATACATATTAGATATAGTTCTGAACATAATGTTTTATAATCTGCTTTTTTTCTCCTTGTACTGCAATCAGTATTTTAAATCCTGGTTTGTATTTTTTGCACTTATGTTTCTAGCCTGTTAATAATTAATTCCTAGTCTGTTAAATCTGCATTCAACAAGGTTCTACTTTCATGGCTGAATTTAAATATTTCCAAAACAAATAGCAAACACAATTTGAAAATAATAAAATATTTTGTTAGGCATGGTGTAGACTGAACGTTTTTCTGCATTTTATACTTAAAGAACTGGTAAAATATTTTTTGGGGATCAGTATGGAATTGACATATGAGTAAAGACATTTAAATAACCTAACTACATCTACTACCATATCACAAAAGGAGTGACCCTTCAGTGTATAAATATGAATACATTTATTTTTATGAAAATTAAAACACACTCTCTGATGAGTGTCACCCTAGAACTAGAGACTTGTGCAGTGGGATGGCATGTAGCAATTATAAAGAATGAGTTGGGGAGATGAAGGATAAAGGTGAGAAGCCTGCTTATTTTGCCCCAGACTGGTGAAAACGTTGTCATTAACCAGCTCTAGCCATTCAATATCAGCAAAACAAACCTATGTCTTGCTTTTCAGCCAATTACTGCTCACCTGTGGGCTCCTGGAGGGGAGAGACCACATCTAATTTACTGCTATAGCCTTCGTGCTTAGGACTGTGCAGATGGAGTCAATGAAATAGTAGTACTCTGAGGGGATCTGCCTACTAGTGGATTCTGATGAGAAAGCGTACTGTATTTCTGAACTGCTTTCTTCTTTACTTTAGCATTCAGGTTTCCCAAAGTTGCTCTATAAGTTGGTGTCCACTGTTTGAGCAAAAGATTTATGTCATAGAGTTTTTATACAATACACACTTGATTTTCAAGCTCTGGCTATATTAGAAAAAAGTATTTAACATATATTATCTTTATAGTAACTTAAATCATAAAGAAAGTGCCATCTTTGAGAAAGCATTAACACATTGCACAGGTCCGACTGAAGCTGCTTTGCCAGTTTGGTCTCTGTTGCTTGCACACTTTAATGTACCATTGCTATTTTGTGTTTCTTTGGTATCAAAGGATCCATCCTTTACCTGCTGAACTCTCCCTCTTCTTTGAAAGTCCAGCTCAAATGAGCCTTTCCTCTATTGACCCCTTTCCTCCCTCTTTTGTGTCTCCCACTGGCCAGAATTAGTCATTCTCATCTTTGTACTTCCATAATGCTTTGTTCATACCTCTTTTTAACGCATTATTGTGCTTTTTCAGTTAAGTGTATGTCTTAGTCTAGTCAGGCTGCTGTAACAAAATACCATAGACTGGGTGGCTTATAAACAACACACTTTTCTCACAGTTCTGGAGACTGCAAGTCTAAGGTCAGGGTGCCAGCATGGCTGGGTGAGGGCTGTCTTCTGGGAAGCAGGCCTCTCATTGTGTGCCCAGGTGGTGGATGGAAGGAAGAGAGCTCTCTTTTCTAAGGGAACTAATCCCATTTGTTGGGTTCCACCCTTATGACCTAATCATTTCCCAAATACCCACCCTCCTGATACCATCTGCTTGTGGGTAGGATTCAATGTAGAGATAGTGGAGGACACAAATAGTCAGCCTGTGGCCTTGCATATGGGTCTATCTTTGTGGCAAGGAGGAACTTCCCATGGGCTAGAGGGGGTTATTATTTATCTTTGCATTCTCTGTCTCTGGTACAATACACGATTGTGGGTAGGGACTCCTGAACTTGGGCATTTCAGGGCCCTTCTATTCAGTATCACCAGCTGTAAACACACTTAAAGTTTTTTCTGTTCTCAGTGGCTGCTAAGCTGAATCTGTGATGATGCACAGCAAACTCAGGAAGCCCTTTGTGAATGGGCCCTGTTGGCTGGGTGGCTTCCCAGGCATCATCAGCCCGTGGTTAAACCCCATGAGGAGGTGCTGTGGGTGGGGTGGGATGGGAGTCTTGAAGCAGAGGCAGTACTCACACTCGATCTCTGCATGCTGTTACTAAGCAGAGTGGCTTGCCTCTCACCCCACTGGTCTTCCAAACCCAAATGTGTTTAATCACCTACAAGTCCCACTCATTAACTGCCCCTAAAAACAATAATTAGGTACCACATTTTAATGTGTAGTGATCCATGGGACTATTGTTTCCTCCACATAGTGACTCTCCCACTGCTGGTATTGTGACAGCTAAATAAAAAGGCCAGTAATATGTGGGTTTCTGGTTTTTGTTTTTTTTTCCTTGAGGAAACAAAGACTCCACTGACGTAATGAGATACTAGGAATCTCAAAAGCCAAATAGAACAATACAGATTCTTTTTTTAATATTATAAAGCCACCAAGAAGGAATGATTCAGCAGTGATATATGGGAGGCTGGTTACTGTTAGAGCTTACAGCCCATGACGGGGGCACCAACCCAGCTGTTGAAGGCAGCCTGTAAGGGGCTGGTGACCACAAGCGCCCGTAAGTTGTTAGAGGTGGCACTGTCTCCCAAAGGCAGACATTAAACAGCAACAGTGTGAAGAACTGGCTGTTGTACTTTTTCAACAAAACTCTAGTATGAAGCCAATTTTTTTAACAGAAGCAAACCTCTTTATTTAAAAAGTGTTCTGCCAAGTGTTAGCCTGTACAGCATGACTTTTGGAGCCCCGACTGAAAACCCATCTACTCGAATTTCCCAGGAATTTCTCCATTTCTTGGTTGGAAGGTTTGGAATGTGTCAGCACCAAGATTCTGATTCACTGCCCTGGGGAGTATGCTCTCCCCAGCCAGGGGGCCTCCCAGTGGTCTACATGGAAAAATCTCTTAACTGCCATAGAGTGCTCAGGGTGACAAGATGGACATCTCAGCATCTGACTGGCCCTGTGCCCAGGAGCACCATGGTTAGGAACCTGAATGTTCTTGGCTGTTGAGATTAAAACCTTGATGACTGTAACTGATGAACTGGCCTGTGCACTACCATTGAACGTCATATCCCTGAGAGAAAAGTCACCCAAAGTAAGGTGTTTTGCATGATAGGACAGACTGAGCGTCAGGGGTTGTCACTGGAAAGATGTGGTATTTCCAAGGACAGGCATTGGAACCCACCTGGACCCTGTCCCCTGAGAGGGCTCTGAGCCTTGTGAATGAGAAGATTAGGAAATAAAACTGTAAAACAAAACAGAGGAAGTATCATTTGGGGTCCCAGCCCCAAGAGAGAGTTGGGGGCCCTAAAAGGGAAAATGCTTTCCTACTGGATGGAGAGAGGTGTTAGGACTGGAGGTTAGAAGGCAGGGGGTGAGGAAATACAGGCAGTGGGGGAGACAGAGCACGGCGGCTGGGAGGCAGGAGTGGTTCAGGATGCCCCCACGGGCTTGGAGTTGTACTATCATCAGATTATCAGGCCCTGCTCTGGGGGCTGTGGGGATTTTTCAGATCAAGAGGTGGTTTTTCAAAGAGAGCATAAGCCATGTGAAAGGACGGGACATAATGACTGATGCTAGAGGACGGTGACTTTTTTTTTTTTTTTAGGATGGTGACTTTTTAAATGGCACCAGTAGTAAGAGCACTAGTGATGATTTAGAGGAAGAGGGGCCTTCTGGGAGGGCAGTCAGAGTGCCTTAGAGGAGATTTAACAGAAACGCTTAAAAGAAAGACAATATTTAGGTTGCTGGAAGGAGAAACATTAGGGGTGAGAAACCGTCCTCAGAGCTGAGATGTATCTTTATTCTGTCAGCACGTTTGCCACCTTTGGTACCCTGCCTATTGTGTTTACTTTGTTTTTTTCAGTTTTAAACTTCCTAGAAGTCAGTGTGAAGAGCTTGGACTAACTGGAGAAACCTACCCAGAAAGCCCTGTCCCCAAAATAGCTACCTCATTACCATGATTCCCCAAGGTGGGCCACCCCTGAGGAGGGAACAGCAAATGGAAAGCTGAAGCTCAAAAGCTCTAAAGATTTGTTCTAAGGGCTGTATCTAGGGTGAAGTTATATCCTGAAAGGGAATGGACTGTATCAGGCAGCAAGACGCCAGCTAGTAAATGAATTTTGTCAGTTTGGCTACTTGTATAATTGCACATTTTACTACCTGAGATGAATACCTTTAACTTTATCTTAGCATATGGAGTTGCTGTAAAATGGAATATGCAAAATAATTAGAAGGTTAAGGAATTTTCAGATAGGTGCTCATCCCTGCACCAGCCCTACTGAAAAACAAGGCTCTATACAACACACATTGGGGAATTAATATTCTAGGCAACCTAATTCTAATATTTTTCTCAACCTAGGAGACAAGAGTTTACTATGCAATGAAAATAATTTTCTTCTGATGCCATCATTGCCCTTTGGCTAAGTACAGCCAGCTAAGTGATGGGGTGAGTAGTAAGGTCAGGTATACGGCTTGACAGTCTGTTCCCAGGCAGCCTGTATAAGTGGCCACACGGTCCTGCACTGGAAGTCTCCTTTCCCCCTGAATCATCCAAGCTGGGTGTCAGTGCAACATGAACTCACGAATTCTTTGCCAACCTTTCATGTCCCTTGAAGCGGCAGGTGGATAAAAGCCTGCCTCCTACTGCAAACCTGATTCCAGTCGCGTCCCCTTCTTGGCTGCGCTTCTGAATCTGGAGTTTTAGTAGCCAGATATCAGAGGCGTGACAGGTGGGTATTTTTGCATTTTGGCTTCATGTTTGTTCCAAGATGTCATAAAAGGAAAAGTGTTTCTTTAATATTATTAAAAAAAATAAAAACAGCACCGCCACCATGGCAACTCTGCCATTCCCTACGAAAGGTTAGCCCCAGGCAGGCTTCTGGGGTCCAGGCCACGGGATATCAAAGACATTGCCCATATTATACTGCAAGCTGTGTTAGTCTATTTCATACTCTTCTTTAAGGCAATTTGATCAATCCTTCCTTTCTTCCTTTTCATTTTTCCTCCCTCCATGCCTCCTTTTCTCCCTCCCTTCCTTCCTCCTTCCTCCCTTCCTTTCTCCTTCCTTCCTTCCTTCCTTCCTTCCTTCCTTCCTTCCTTCCTTCCTTCCTTCCTTCCTTCCTTCCTTCCTTCCTTCCTTCCTTCCTTCCTTCCTTCCTTCCTTCCTTTCCTTCCTTTTCTTTCTTTCTTTCTCTCTTTCTTTCCTTTTTCCCCCTCTTTCTCTCTTTCTCCCTTATCTTCCTTTCTTACAACCCACAAGGACCTCATGGCTATACTCTTCTGTGATCACAGCCTGAGGGGGGCATCGCTATGAGGTGAAGGCTTGCTAGGAAATGTGCGTCCTGTCCTGTGGGCCTCCTGGCCCTGATGCATTTCAGGTGGCCCCCACGTGAACTGGAGGCCTTAGGAGAACCTTTGCTTTTCTGCTTCAGCTTCTCCTGGGCTTCCCACTCCCAAGTACATCTGTTTGGCCTTTTACATCCATTGCCTGATGGTCAAATGTAGAACCTGGGTGGTCAGAGAGGAATTAAGCCCTTACGCTACCTTCTGCCAAGGGAGATCAAGACCCAGTGGAGAACTGTGACTTAGAATAACCTTAAACTCCTTGAAAATCATGGGGTTCAAGGAGCTTAAGAGGGGTGATTACTGATTTCTCTGGAACTGTTATCTCCTCAGGGCTTTTAGGAGATAAGCTGAGTAAAATGTGTGGCTGTGTCCTCAAGTGCATGCAGCGTACAGCCACAAGCTTCAAGCTCTGTAGAGAGCCATTGGTCAGGAGATTGGACATTGTCAAAATGTTAAGTGAAACAGGCAGTTTAACATATAGTGGTGAGTTCACTTACATAAAGAGAAATATGTACAGATAAAAGATCTGAAGTTAACTGAAGTATTCACAGCTGCATGTGAGATTATAGTTGATACAAAACGTGTGTTGTTTTTCTCAGTAGAGGGTTAAAAAACGCTTTTAAGAAGAAATAATGTAGGGGTAGGAACTGTGCTTCTTTCATTTCAGTGTTGTGGCTAATGATTTCTACAGTGGACACCTGGCTTAGCACCTGGGTTATGATTCACTGACATGGCAATCTGGGATCTGCTCTAGGGCTCGCTGGGCAGCAAAACCTATGGTTTCTTGGCACTTTGGAAATAGGCCCTAGGATAAATCCCCAAAATGAATTCCCAGCCTATGGAGCCCCATGGGTTTATCATGGTAATCAAGTTTTGCTAATGGATTGCTAATTTCAATAATAGAATCACAAAGTTTTAGACCTAGGAGGATCTTCAGGAATCATCTATTTTGTTTTCTCAGTTATGTGGCAGAACCAGGATGAGAATTTGATAGTAAAAATATCTACCTTTCAGTAAGCATTTACTATGTGCCAGGAATAGTGCTAGGAAATTTATGTAGATTAATCATTAATCACACTGTCAAGGTAGATATGATCCCTACCTTGAGTTTATAGATGAGGCAGTTAAGGCATAGTGATTAAGTAGTTTTTGTCTCAAATCGTCCAACTAGAGTCCAGGATCTGTTCTGAACCGATATTTGGTTCCAAATTGGGCTCTCGGTATGCACAATTCTGTCTGTTTCCAGCATGGGCTACCTGATTCCCAGTCTTAGAATTTTCTTTATCTCTTGATATAGAGATATATAAACCCAGGTCTGTTTCAATCTGTGTTAGCTAGCAGAACAACCTCCAGATTACATCCCTCTTACTGGGGTGATCTGGTGTGGCGCGCCCACTGCCAAGGTTAAAGGCACACATTGGCTCTTCCTCAGAGCGACAGGGGCAGACCTTCAGCCTGAGCTCAGACTTGCTTCGGCCTGCTCCCCTGCTCCCTTCCCTTGGGAGCATTCCTGTTCACAGGCTGTGGGACTGCCAGGCCAGAGTGAGGGCACAGTGACCAGGAGACCCCAGCGCCCCAGCCAGAGGGGGATGCTGGGGTGGGAGCCTTGCGGTGGGAGCGTCTGCTGGCGGTGGTTCAGGCACCTCCTCCTGACCCTCTGCCTGTGGGGAGGGCCAGGCTGGCCTGGTCTGTGGAAGAGAGGACTTGGGGGACTTTCGGAGGTAAAGCTGAGGGGGAGGCAGGGCAGAGCGACATCTTTTTCACAGGAAAGTAAAGACTCCTAAATCATGAAGGGAGTGAACTAGGGTAAGTTTCCACATTTCAGCCTGGCCAGAGGCATCCTGGTTAATCAAATGTTCTTACCAAGGGTGATGGTGTGTGCTATGCATGGGTGGACACTTTGCCAGGAATTATAACACAATGAAGTATGGGTAAAACCCAAACTGCACTAGATATAATTAAATCTTTCTTTGATGATTCACAAGGCCTTTAGGATCCTGCAATGCCTTAGGGTCACCATTATAGTTGTCATCATCCTTGAGGAGGCAGGCAGCTGAATAAAAACACCAGATTTACAGTTGCAGGGCTCACTCCTCCTCTGCCTCGCTGGGTGGCCTTGGGCATGTGACTTGCCCTTTGAGCTTCAGAGTTCCCTCCAAAATGGGGGTGGCAAAACTACCTCACTGAACTGTCATATAGAAAACAATGTGCATAAGGAATATTGTTGTCATTATTACCATTATTATTACACTACTAGGACATCAAACTTCTGGCTGATAGAAAATTCTATTAGATTTTCTTCTAACATGCTTTAAAGTAATTCAGTTCCCTTTTAAGGAAAACATAGCTTTCCCAGAAACAGGGATTGCTAAGGAGTATTTAGTCAAGGGCCAATTAGAGTGCTTAAACAGTGTTTTTAAACTGCAAAAGTGGTACATACTTTTTGTGAAAAAATTGAGTGTTATAGAAGAACACATTAAGAAATAAAGGTCCCCTCTTACCCTGATTGTTGCAGTCTTCCCCAGAGATAAGCTTTATGTAGTTTAGTGTGTGAATGTATGTGTGTGTAAGATTTAAATTACCTTCTTCATTATTTTTCTATGATTTTGCCTTTTCTTCACTTAACAGCATATCTTGGGGATCTTTTCATTCTTTTTTACAGCTGCATCTGCATGGTCTTTCATGATATGGAAGAGTTTTATCTTGTTTAACCATTGCCCTGTTGATGAACATGAGGTCATTTCTAGTTTTCCTATGACAAACAGTGCCGCAATGAGCATGGGATGACGCTTGTATAGGAACTCAGTTGCAACCACTCAGCAATTTTTTATGACCCCAGGTTGCTTAGATCCACACTTCCTAAGACATAGTCCTCTTCACCTGTCTGCCTCTCAAAAGAGAGCATCAAATATGAAAAAAGTAAGTGACTTAACAGTTTGATGATTTTTAATAAATTTATATATTTGTGCAAATGTCCCCATAAGTCAGTTTTAGAGCATTTCCATTACCCCAAAAAGTTCCCTTTTGTATCTCTTGGAGGTTAATTCCCACACTCACCCCAGCTCTAGGCAACCACAGATTCAGTTTTGCCTTTCCTAGTAATCTCATGCAAATGGAATCACCACATGTAGTCTTTCATATCTGGTTTCTCCGACTTAGCAAAATGTTTTTTGAGGTTCAACCATGTTGTTGGATATATTACTTATTGCTTCCTAGTGTTCCATTACACAGATATACCACATTTTGCTTATGCTTTTGGATTGTTTCCAGTTTGGGGCTATTTTCAGTTGTTGGCTATTATGAATAATGATACATGAGTAATTGTGTATAGGTTTCTGTATGGACATATATTTCTATTTCTCTTGGGTAAATACCTAGGAATAGAATTACTGTGTCTTATGAACAGTGTATAATTTAAAAAAAAAACCTGCCAAATTATTTTCCAAAGTGGTTTTCCAAATTATTTTCATTTTATATTCCTACCAGCAATGTATGAGGGTTCTAGTTTCTCCACTTCCTCACCAACACTTTGCATTGTCAGTCTTTTCTATTATAGCTATTCTGTTGGTTTGCTGTTGTCACATTGTCATTTGAATTTACATTTTCTTAATAACTAATGATTTGGGGCACCTTTTCATGTGCTTATTAGTTGTTCATATATATTCTATGGTAAAGTGCTTAATCAAATCTTTTTGTTTTTTTACTCCTGTTTGTCTTTTATTATTGTAGGAGTTCTTTATATATTCTGAATATAAACCATATATATTCATACAAATGATTTCAATACAGATTCAATAGTATTAAATATTAAATATAGAGATACATGATTTACAAACATTTTGTCCCAATCTGTGGCTATTTTCATCTTCTTAGTGGTGTATCTAAATTTTGAAGAATGAAAGTATTTAATTTTGATGATGTCTAAATTTATCAATTTTTTTCTATTAAGGATCATGCTTTGAGTGTCATATCTAAGAAATCTTTGTTTAACTCAAGGCCACAAAGATTTTTCTTATGTTTTCTTCTAGAAGTTTTAAAAACAAGGTTATTTTACAAATTATTTCAGTAACTAGAGGAAGCCAGTTCTCTATAGGCCCTTCTTAGGGTCATAGGCTGAAACTAATAGGTCCATAGAGTTCAATATATAGAGCAGGTCTTTCCTACCTGTTCAGATAGTTTTCACAGGTTGCCTAGATTATGTACCTACAGATTCAACTATGGTGGCCTTTATTATTGACTCTTCAAAATGTTTTCCCAAGGAAAAACGTGAGATCATGTTCATTCCTTTAAGGAGGTCATTTTTACTTCCTGTACCATGAACAGAATGTTCTTGGTGTGCTGTATCATTTAGCAAGTATTGGGCAGTATCTGTCAAAACCAAAGCAATAAAGTAAATTCCAATTCCTAATGGTTTTGACCATGATTCTGGTTCCACTTGCTTTTCTTTATTCCTAATAACTAGTTTTATTTCTCCAGGTAATGAAGCTATTATTAATTAGCTCTTAACAAGGCTCTTAGTGTATGTGTGTGTGTGTGTGTGTGTTTATGTTCAAGAGCTACATTACTCTTGATTATTGGGAGAACTTGAATCTCTTTCCTTTCAAATCTTCATTGATCATAGCATATCAGGTACTCATTCCTTACTGAAACTCTTAGGCCAGATATGTTTTAAAATGCATGCATTTTTTATTTTAGAAGAATAGTACGGTGAATATTCTGAATGAATGTACTTTTTCCACAGAGTCAAGATGACTAGTATTTTATAATATGGACATATTTTTTAACATATTGAATATTTACAATATGAGGAATAAAGTCTATAGATACCTTCAGTCAGTTCAGATCAGGTTTTTTACCACTTGCATTCAGATCTGGTTAGCCCTTTGCAAATGAGTTATGAAAACTTTCTGTTTAGAGCTTTTCTGGATTGAAAGTAAGGGCTAGTGGATTTGTGTTGCCTCCTTGGTAGCATACTACACCAGCTGCTTACGGCAGGGTTTTGGGTTCCTTAATAATTGACCACTGCTGGGTCTGCGTTTGGAGCCACTGCAAGCTGCTGCACATTCCAGGACACATGGGAAGCACAGGCCTTGGTGGGCCTTGGTGAGGCTGTCAGCCTGAGTTTTCTGAATGAACATTTTTAGAGGAAGAATTTCCACTGTATACAAGACTATGGTTTAGAGTGTTTTCGAGGGGGAAGATATTTTGTCATTTGAAATCAATACATGCTTTAAAAAATAATTCCTCATCTCCCACTAATCTTAGTGCATGAATTCTTTCTGCCTCATGGCACAGGCCCTCACAGGCAGATGCCCAATAAAGATCTGTTATCTAGGGGGCCTGGATTCCTGGCTTGGGGTGAAATTATATCCTATAAAATGGAATTGAGTCAAGCTGTGATATATTTGAATCCCATTGAGAGCTAGATTACATGGTCAATGGCAGCTCAGAAGCATGTTTTAATTACTAGGCACTGTGGTGCTGACCTGACTGTGCTTGTGGAAATTTCTGGCCCATGTTCTTGAGGAAAATGAGAGCTTCTTTGGTACCCACAGCTTCTTTCCTCATGAATAGGAACCATTCTAGAAATTCATCTACTGGGACTTTATCAAAAATTACAGAAGCATTACATACTTGTCATGAAATATTTATGCACGTTAATCATAAACAGAAGTTTAAATAAGCATAGAGAGTAAAAACGTAAAAGCCCCTCAGTGCCACTGTCCCACACCATTCCTGTCACCGTCTTGAAGGCATGGCCACTGATAGTGATTTGTGGTGTGTAGGCCTTTTTCTTCATAACCATGTTGTGCGCACCCCCCCCCCCCCACACACACACACTTCACTGTCCTATTTATAACCAGATGAGTCATTCTCTTCAAACTGTCCTGTCATTTGCTTGCCTTAACCTATCGGAGACATCCTACTGGAGACACTCTCCTTTTGAAAGCTGCAGAACATTGTCGACAATGTATCTAACTGGCCCCCTAGTGAAAAACTTGCAGGTAATTTTTTGGGGTATTACAAATTATGTTTCAGTGACCTTACTTAGTCCTATATATTTTTGCAGATGTACATTTTTATAGAACAGATACCAAAATTTTCATGGTTTTTGGTTTATCTCCAGGTCTTTGGTTTATCTGCCAATGATTGCTTTTATTTTAGTAAGTGTGAATTTCTGCCTTCTCTTGTTCGTGCAGAAAGCCATTTGTGTCATGGGCTGTCTTTGTTGGACATGTGGAGGCCTCTTGGGGTACAGGGGGGTATATACAAAGAGGAAGGTTGTTTATATTTACAGCTTTTGATACTTTTGATTTTGCCTGCTGGCTAATAATGTAATGTCCTGTTCTTTCATTTCCACATATAAGACAGGTCAGATAAAATAAGAGCTTGCCTTCAGCTGTGTAAATTGTTACGATTTTTGGAGAACTCTTGACAATATCTACTAAAATTTAAAATGCTCATATCTGTTGATCCTGCAATTCTTCTGCTACTTGGTACTATGGGAATAACTTCATTTTGAGACCTGAAAGATGTTCGGATATGAATCTCAGCAGCTTTTAGAAATCTTTTTATTTAAACAGCTCCTGCAATGGAGTGAATGTTTGAGTCCCTCCCACCAATTCATATGTTGAAATCCTAACCCTCATGAATGGGGGGGCAAACACTTCTGATTGGGATTTGTGGCCTTTCAAAAGCCACCCCAGAGAACTCACTATCTTTAGGCCATGTGGAAGGTACAATGAGAAGTCAGTTGTGCGCTACCTGGAAGAGGATCCACACCGGAACCCACCATGCTGGCACCTTGATCTTGGGCTTCCAGCTTCCCCAACTGTGAGAAAGAAGTTTCTATTGTTTATAAGCCACCCAGCTTATGGTATTTTTTTATAGCAGCCTGAACTGACTTAAGTTCCTCTCATGCAAATGTCACGAAACCTTTATACAAATCCCTCTTCCAATTTACAGAACCATAAAGTTTCATAGCTCTGGAGTTTAAAACTGTGAGGACCTTTGGACACTGTAAAATGAGAGAACTGGATGAGATGATCTCAAATTTTCCATGCAGCTCTTCACTCTCTGTGGTTCTCTGGAGCCAGGCAAAAGGTGGGAAAGGGAGAGTGATGGCAGTGATTGTGTTGTGCTGGTCAGGGAACCTTTCTTTACCTTTTGGATAGGGCCTGTATTGCTTTGATTCCTAAAGCAGAGGTTTTCTCACTCTGTTCTTTATTATTGTGTGGTCTTTTGTGTATATAAATATTCCCATCAGCTTTAAAAATCCTTTGACCTGGTCTTATTGTCATAATTTTTACTAACAAAAGTCAATTAATAGAGATGTAACCTAACTAAGAAATTAGTTATCCTTTTGAATACAAAGAATAGCTATTTGTTAACTTTTAAATGCAAATAAGCAGCATTTTTCCAAGGAGTTGATGCTACCTGATGTTATTTCAGATAGGTGAACACTTGCTGAACTCAGGCATTACACATAGTGTGAACTATGAATCCAGGGATAAACAAGATAGAGTCCTTGTCCTCAAGAATATGACTTAGTAGATCATATTTTGGATTTGTTTCAACTCTGGTAATGCTGGGGACAGAAATGGGGTCAAAGGGTGAAATTTCAAGGCGATGGATTTAGCATAATTTAAATACGAGAATGAACCCAAACCCTATAAGCTTTTGAGTATAAATAAGGTCTTATTAAGATTATGGACCAACTTATGATGCCCTTTTATGGCTCCTCACATGACTATAGGACACCAGCTCTCCTCAACATCTGTTCCGATCTCCAGAGTGGGAGCAAATTCATGTGTGTTTCCGGGCTGGTGACCTGTGAAGTCCCCTTGTCTCTGGCCCAACTGCATGTCTCTGTGACAGCCCTGCTTCATGAGCACAGGTTCTTCTGCTAGGCTTTTAGGGGTCCAAAGAGGCGCAGAGTCTGTGGTGGAGTCTGGGGGGAAATCGTTCTTCCCCAGCCTCCAAGCATTTCATCCCCAGGGCCCTACAGCTGCCTTGCTTGTGCCTGAGTGATCCAGTGAGTGACTCTCATGAGAGAAAGTTCTACAGATACGAACTTCAAAATGTCCCTCATCATTGTGATGGATCTAAACCCATGTCTTGGACTGTAATGGGGGGAATGAACTGAAGTCAGGCTGACTTTTCATTGTCCCTTCCTGTTTCACCCCATTTTTCTTCTCCAGTCCCTCACAGGTACTAGCACTCTCTCCTTCAGAGGACAACAGTCTCCAGGCACATCTTTTCGGGCAAACAGATGCCCAGGGACACAACCAGACCACCAGTTGTGTTGATCATGGGCGACTTTGTATCCTTAGTGTTAGTTCAATGTTTGCCACAAAAATGGACCTTTAATCCTCGTTGAATTAATGAATCAATATTTGTTAAAGGGAGATTTCAATATAATTTAGGGATGTGGAGCAGAGATCTCCCAACCTCATGGTCATGCCCATGGGAGAGGCGAGGATATGTTCGTTAAGTGAATGAACCACTGGTACTGTCCATGTTCCAGAGTGAATGATCTCATGATTTGTTCTGCCCCATCCCTATATTCTTACATTGTCATCTTTGTGGCCAAGGGGGTATATTTGCAAGACATTGGGCCAAAATTAAGACTATATATTGTCGGGCTTTGTAAAATAGTTTGAAAAGATTAATTTATTAAATAAAACATGTGCAACTTAAGAGCACAACAACTGTTCTAGGCACTAGGAAATTATCAGTGTTATAGATAGTAGCAAACACATGGGTAAAAGGAGACAGGGATCCTGGATGGCACGGGGAGAAGGGGAGACAGGACAAATAGTGATCAAGGACTCATACTGGAACTCCTGGCCATCTAGGTTCCAAATTCTAGCACAGGCACTGAGGTGAGAAAGTTCATTTTTAGTTTTATTTTTAATTTTTAAAATGGATGTTTTTGGAGTAGGTACTAGAGTCATGTGGTTAACAATTAAGAGATCTCAAAGAAAATAAATCTTCCTTCCACCCATTTCCTCTAGTTGCCTGGCTCCTGGAGGGACATTTTATATTTCCCAATGCAAATTTACCTCAGATTGGGGTCAAAGAGAAGGTAAAGAGAAACTTAAAAAATTTTTAGTCCTTAGGCAGTCAGAGCTGATTGACTTGTTCAGGAAAAACCTGTGATCTTGGTTCTTGTGTTCTAACAAATTGAGCTAATCAGCCTGGACAGGAGCCCCTGATTGTTCATAAATCAGCAAACCTTCTGAAGTCTTGCCCTCTGGTTTAAAATTTTTAGCAACATTTGAATTTGGTGGTCGGGTTCTGAGGAGGCTGTGACCATGCTGGGAGGGTCTCCCTGTGACGGTGCAGAAGCCACTCAGAGCCAAAGGCCAGGAGGGAGAAGGGAAACTCAAACACCAGAAAACCAAGCAGAAACTGGCTGTGCAGAGGGTCCCAGGCAGGTAAGTGGGCAAGTGTGTGTGTCCAGATCAGCTTAATGTGTCAGAGTTCATTGGGGGAAAATATACCTCCAACATATAATTCAAATGCTGAAAGAGCTAAAAGAATTTAAGGGACTCCCCAGCAGTAGAGCTATGTGCCCGAAAAAAATGTTCAGTCATCAGTAAACTTCAGCTAATTTTATGTAGTAGCACAGAAAAATGATTGATTAGAAGAAGGATTAACACTTTGCAAAAAGTGAGCGATAATTGTGATTTTTCTCCTAGTGAATAGTTTATATTTTATTGTTTTTTAATTTTTTGTTTGCCCTGTGTTATTTTCTGAAATATAAATTTAATTTAGATGTATTAGTAACCTGATTGCATTTTAATTTTTCAATTAAATTCTTAAAATTTAAAGTTCAGTTCAATTAAAAAGTCACTATTTCTTGCCCTCAAATAGCTTGAAGGATTATCCTGTACCTTTTCTTCTTGGCACTTACCACATCTGTGAGTAGCTATGTTTGGTTTCGTTGCTGTTTCTGTCATTAGACCATAAGCACTCTTGTGTTTATTGCAGAATTTGGGGACAGTTCAGGAAGGTTTTTAAAAGCCAGAACAATCATCCACAATCCTACCACTCTAATCCAAACATTGCTGCCATTTTTATTTATTCCCTTCCAATCTTTTCCATGCATTTTCACCAGGTTGGGAAGAGACCAAATGAGTGATTACAGGCTCTGTTTTTGCACCTACAGAGAACTGGTCCTTGCATCTGTCCCCAAATTAATCACTAGAGTGGATCTGGAAGATCTAATTGCCTAGGCCCCTTTCCTCCCTCCCTGCTCCCTGGGTGTTTTTCCATATGAAATTATTTAATTAGAAAGAGATAAAACTTCTCATTCACTCATTCAACAAATATTTATTAGTTGTCCACCATGTGTTAATTGCTAAGGGATGGGGCAGTAAAGCAGACACTTACCATCTCATGGTGTTTGAATAGCGTCATTTGCAGAAGGACTTCATTCATCCCATGGTATACAGGCATTGCACTACCTATTGGACCTTACAGACAAGCTTTCAACTTCATTTGTATGACTTTCTCACTTAATATTTCCCCCAACATTAAAAACTCTTTAGAAATGTTACTCTTAATGGATGTTAAATATTTATTTTGTCTTTTCATATCCACCCCCGCCCCCAATGATAACACTGACAGAAATATCTTTGACATTTAGCTTGGTCTATATTTTGTACTATTTTCCTAGAATTGATTCCTAACAGAGAAATTTATCAGGTCAAAAGATATGAGCCTTTTTAAAACACTTAGATACCTATTGTCAGATTGCTTTCTGGAAAGGTCCTACTACTGTAAACTCTTAACAGTGCTGTACAAAGTTGCCTTTTTCACTTGAGAGAGAGTTCATTTGTTTATATGCTGAGTTGACTGAACCAGGATAAAGGGAAAAGCTGAAGATAAAGATGGAACAAGGTACCTGAGAAGTAGTATTGATAAGATCTGGGAGTGCTTAGAAGGTAGTTTTTAAAAGAAGACAGAAAACTCTCTACTTTTTGAGAGAGGAGTTGAGACAAGTTAAGGAGGCTGTGGCTACAAAGAGTCTGCGTGTGTGGAGAGGGGGAGTTGGGAAAGTGCCTGGCTGATGGCCTCTGTTTCCTACCCAAGCTGGGAGGCAAGATCATCTCAGCAGGAGCAGATTGGGTAAGGGGAAGGAGGCTAGTACCTTGGGGAGAATGAAGAGGGTTTGGAGGGGCTACATAGTAAACAGGACACCATCTAAAAGGTGCAGTTGCCCAGATAAAATGTAATGCTGCATTTTGCTTATAGTCATAACTAAAAACTTGATCATCAATACTGGGACTCTGTTTACAGGGTATAGTGAAATTGAGAATTGGTGATTATTTGATTAATTTGATGAATCTTCCAAATTAGGAGTATCAGATCAGGGTATGTTTCCGACCTATTATACAGTGCAGTTGTCTGCAGTGATCAAATTAACCAGCTGATTGCCAAATCTCTATTTCTCTCTGCTCCCTGTGGACATTGCTTAAAGAACTAATAAGTGAACTGGAGTCTGCCCCAATCTATTTTGGAATAATTGATGTCTTTGTACTCATATTCCAGCAGCTTGGTATTAAACACTGAAGCTTTGTGAAGAATATGTCAGTAGGCGATTTACTACCTCAAAAAGCAGTCTGTCTCTTGTAAAGCTTATCAATCAGAACTTTGGGGGGAATTTTCCAACTCCCTAAGAAAAATTATATTTTATTGCTATGGAAAAATATTTGATTCTGTTCATTTTGCTTCATTAAAATGAATTTGTTTCAGACTCTGAATGCTTATGATTTTTGTTTCTGTCTTCATGAATTACACTAAAGCAATATCAGTTTTACACTTCAATGGTTTGGTTCTTAAAAACGTTTATGTTCACCGGAAGTTGGCCTTTTTTTCCCAAATGAAAAGTCTCAGCGATTTTAACCTCTTAAAGAATAAGGAAAATAATTATGGAGAAGGAACATTTCATTCCTTACTGTTTGAATATTTCTTTCCTAAATTGATGGTTGATGTAACAGAAGCTCTGAAATGAGTGGAGGCAGTTACTGAGGTAACTTGTGCTCTGAATCCTGTTTTGTGAAATAGTGAAATAATTTGAATATTTCAAGAACTGACCTCAAGCTCTGAGCTTCCTTTGAACGCTGTTAAACCATAGCTGTGACATGTCATTTACTCATGTTTGAAAATGACTAACAAGTGGTTACTCCAACTTCGAACTCTTCCCCTCAGAGACCCAGCCCACCTCCCCCGCGGTGGGGGTGGGAGGGTGACACTCAGGTACATGTCACCCTGCAGAGCTGTGATGGGGTTAGATGATGGTGTAAGAGCACCTGGTTTCCTCTTCTCAAAACACTTATAACACTTTTTGTGGTTTGCTAGCAGACCCAGCTCTAACAACCAATAACTCCGTTTCAGTTTGAATGTTGTGCGGACTGAAATGTGGCCCTTTATGCTACACTGGCTGTTGGCATCACAGATGTGTTAGGTCTCTTACCAACTGTGCATGGATAAACAAGCAGGAATTACAAATGCAGCTTTATATCCTTTTGCATCTGGATTTTACTCTGTTCCTGGTTCCAGGTCTCAGGATTTACAAGAACGACCAGCTAGACTCTGCCTAGTTGCTTCCGCAATAGCTCCAAGGAAAAGAACTCAGTTGAGATGGCCTGGGGAAACCTCCCCTTCCCCGGGTTCAATCTCTCACCTAGAAGGGAAAACCTCCAGGTCGACAAGCCCAGAGCCCAGTTTTTTTGGGGGGAACACTACATAATCTAGACTTTTTTCAGGAAATCCGCTGATTTCTAAATGTGAGCTTCTCATACATACATGTTGGCCTGTGGTGCGGTCCTGCAGTCAGCCTGAGGCTCTTGGTCTGTGAGCTCTGATTGAATGGCTTCCAAGCTCTGATTTTCTAAGTAAAGAGCCAGACTTTGCACTCTCTTTAGAGGTCAATGCTTATGTCACTTGAGGTGGAACACTTTCCTTTCCAGCACTTATTCTGCTCAGGTCTCTTTTTAAGTTTCAAAGAAATAAGAAGAAACTAGTACTTGAATAAAAAAGGAAGGCATGATGAAAATAAGGCATACTACACTGTTTAATTTCCTTAGAACTCTCTGTTTCAATTTTTTTCTGGCTAGATTATACTTTAAGAAAGAATTTGCTACATATTTTATGGCATTTTCTTTGTAATTTTTATTTGCTAATTTCCAAAGTCAGATTTTGTCAATTGTTTTAAAGAAGAAAGGAAATAACTTATTTTGGGTAATACCTATCTAAGCAGTAGTTTAAACTAAATAATGGTGAAATTTCACAAGGTGAGGTCTTCATTTATCCTGGGAGGTGTAACACTTGCTGCAGGAGGGCAAGTCTCTGATTTAGGTGTGAGTAAAATGATTTTAGCAGCAGGATCAACTCATGCTGGAATGGAGTCCAATGTGATCACCCTCTCTGAACCAATATATTTCCATAAGTCATACCGCCAGGGACATATCAAGGTACTCATTTGTTTCAAGTGGTGAATACCTTATGACCTGTTTCTCCCTTCATGAAGAAATGTGGTGCATGCAATAAGCTTCTTGTTATATTAGAATGATACAAGATGAGATGTGTTGGTGAGTGAAATCTGCTATACTGACTTTGATTCATTTTTAAAGTAAATATTTATTGGGAACCTTAGATTTTGATGCAATGATAAATCAACAAAATAGTTGACAGTTGTTCAATTTATAGTATATATGTGACAATTAAAATTGCATTTTCTCTCCTCTACCCTCTTGCTGGTAGCAAACTATATCTTTGAGTTGCATAATTGGGGATTAAGAGAGAGAGGAAAAACACTTTGTCGGGAAGCTCTTGTTTCCTTTCTAAGCCTACTGAGGTCTGTAAACACTGTCTTCCACTGTCACTTGGCTTGTAGACAGAGCATGGAAAAGAGTTCCTGAATTTCTCATGCTTGAGGCCCCTGGAATGGAGGGAGCCACACCTAGATGCTGCCATCAGAAGGTAGAGTATAATAAGAAAAGCAGAGACTAAAAGCCAAGCAAGGTTTGAACTTTGAGTGTAGTAGTGAGTGACAAGGGAGAGTAGTAGCAGCTGACAAAAGGTCTTGAAAGGTAGAAGGGGAGCATTGGGCAAGGAAGGAAAGAGAGGTAGTTGATGGGCATGACCTTCTTGTACATCGGATTAGCTTTGTGTTCCTGGCTCTTTACTCATTCTATTCCTGGTCTTGTCAGGGTTGGTCTAGGTAGATGCTGGTCCCAGTGATCCTAAGAACCTTCATGTGCACATTTTGAAACCAAACAATACCAGGTAGGTATCTTTATTAAGTAGACATTCACTTCTCTCTGAGTGGGATTTTTGAACCATATTTTGATGCGCATTCCCCTTTTCCCTCTTTTCTTCTTTGTGCCTTCTTAGTGACTGCTTTTCCTTTCTTTTTTTTTTAAAGGGCTTTAAATAAGTTCTTCCAGATGCTGGAGCCTAGGTGCCTCAAGTAAAAAATACAGGTATGCCAGGAAAATTAATACATGAATTTACTGGTTCAATAAATATTATCTCAGACTTTGTGCTAAGTACAAGGGACATGGCTGTGAACAAGTCAAGGGGTCTGCCCTCCTAGGATTTATAATCTGGGGGACAAGAGTTAACTTTCTATTTCTATTCTTTCACAGTTCCTACCAAGCAAACCTGCATGTTTTAGATTCACTCATCTAATATGGAAAGTTCAGAAATTCAGTGGGAGTAGTGATGTAGGAATTGAATTTGTTTCTGCATCCAGAGACAAATCACAGAATTCCCAAGTGTACCCTCTCTTTTTGACAATGGGATAGGCTTTCAGGACCAGATGTCAGTGTTGCTAAACCAACAGACAGTGACTCAATACAGTGTCCTTCATATTTATGGGGGAACATAAAGGTTAATCTCTTTCCCTATCTTCAGCACACTCCATGCAATGCAGGCATACTTTCAGAGCTAAAACATAAAATTATTTCTCTGTTTACTCCAGCTCTCATAAAAAGTTGAGTGAGTCATTTTATCCAACAACTTCATTTCTCAGTGTTAATGAAAGTGAAGTACAGAAAATTTAATTTTGAAGCAGGATAAGAAATAAATATAATGAAGTTTCTGAAATCAAAGATTTTATTGTTTCCATCTCTCTAGCCTCAGCCCTCTCTAGCCAAGTCCTTATTTTAAGAAGATTTTTGAGGAAGACACTTATGATCAGCTTTGTAATTTCTATCTTCACTCAGTTAAAAATCTACATGTGATTATTAATAATCATTTATAATCATAAAGTGAATTTTTCTGATAGTTCAAGGTGATTTTAAGAGAGAAAACTTTTCCAACACCTAAGGAGGTCCTCATTATAATTTATGAGACCAACCTGCCTTACCCTTATTGTTCCATGTTTTCTCTTTAAATCATGCTTGATTTTTAAAACATGATAAATCTTCAAAGCCTCTGAACATAACATACATTATGATGAGTCTCTCATCATAATTTGGGCCATATGGCCCTTTTGCATTCATTGAGCTAATTAATTAATAGTTTAGCTTAAGAATTTCATTTAAAATAGCTTTGCAGATAGTAACCGCACTAGTGGGGGTGTGGATTTAATAATATGGATAACTGTTGAACCACTGTGTTGTATACTTGAAACCAGTATAAGATTGTATATCAGCGATACTTCAATTTAAAAAAAATAGCTCTGCAGGTAGAAAGAATAGAAGGATCTGTTACCTGGCATTTTTGTTAGGCTCCTCCATTTATTTCAGGAGTTGCTCTTTCAGGGAACAGCACTGACAGAGTAGGGTGATGTATAATGAGTGTTGGTGGACAGAATACTATGGGAGGGGTTGAGGAAGGCAGGCCCTGGCTCTTTGTCCTGTCCTGCTTCTACCACAATCTGGTCAGACAGCCTTGGGCATATTTATACCTTTTTTTTTGTGAAGGAGCTCTTTTTATCCTGTTTCTGTAGGTGTGAACAGGGGTCCATCTAAGGCTGTTGTGCAGTTCGGAGACTGGCTTCAGGGAAATGGTGTCTGTAAATCCCCATAAATAGTATGCAAATTTGCACATACGACATTATTTTTTTCTTAGGTCTGTAACTTTATTCAGACTCTCCAGAAAAATCTGTGAACTTCAAAGGAGCCTCTTCTAGAGGATCACTCAAATCTTTTCAGTAATAACATTCTGTGGCCACTGGCATTCTGTCTTTATGTGTGCATGCTTTCATCACCACCACAAAAATGTGTTTTGCTTGTCACTTACTTGGAGGAAAGATTTTGACTAGGACATTTAAGAACATGGCTTAGAGATGCTTACTAGAGGCAAGAAACTCTGATGCTAAGGAAGCTTGGCTAGAAATCCCAGCTTCAACACATGTGGCATATGTAGACATACACACACATACATGTACAGGTATACATATGTACACATGTATGTACACACATCTATAGAAGTACCACATACATTGCACTAAAGACAATTCTGGTCCAGTTTTTAAAAGTGGTTACTTAGAACATCAGTGTCTGGAATGGCAAAGCTTTAGCAACTGCAGGTTCCATATTAAGCCAGTACGTATTTCAAAATCCTGTCTAATTGAATTAGGCCACATAAATAAGAATTAATGCAAAGGAATGGCACAGTCATGTTTAGAGGGTTAGATGTGTTAATTTAAAGATGCAGTAGGCCCCATGAAATACCAAGACCACAAAAAGAACACACAGAGTAGGACAAAAAATATGTACAACTTGGGAAAGAGAATAATATTAACAGAAGTAGAAAGAAGACAGATAAATCCAACCCCTTTTGTCTCTACTGGAGCATGGTCTCCAGACTAAAATGTAGGGTTAAGACAGAATGTATTTGGCTAGGGTAGAATAAGAACCAGAAGTCCCTCTAAATAAGTCCATGCCCTCAAATAGAGTCATGCCTCTATTTTTGAATGATACGTATGGGACACTTACTGAGTCTACAGATGTGACCACCAACTCACTATTGATAAAACTTAAGGAGATGTTGCCAACAGCCTGAGCAGAGCCGGTATACAGGAAATGAATGCTTGCTATTGCTGTTAACAAGGGAAGAAAGAGCTGGACAACTAAATTTTAATGCTGATTGTGGGTAATAATTGAAAACTAATTATAAATCTAATGACTTCTAAGTGCCTAATAGGAAGTCAGAGTTATTAGTTGCTTTTGGTTTGGTTAAAAAACCAAATGCATTGCCAAGCTGTATCTTGCTCTCAGCAAGACGACAGCCTCCCCTGGAAACCTGGATGGGAGGAGAATGGGGTGGAGCTAGGAGTGTGCCTCTGTGACCCTGGAGAGTCTTTAGAAGAGGGAGGGGTCTGAACCTTGATCCTGTTCTCTTCAATGTCTTTGTTAATGACTTAAGTGAGGGCATATGCAATATTCATGAAATCTGCAGAGAAGTCCAGATTGTGAGGGGAAGTTAATAGAACAGAAGACAAGTGTAAAAAGATAACCAATTCCTGGAGTAATGGGTTTAAACTAACCCGATTGAAAATGAACAGAGATTAATATAAAATTCTGAATTTAGGTAAAAAAATCAAATCAAATCAAAGCCTACAGAAAGGGAGGGGAGTCTGTCATATGAAAAACTGGTGGATCATCTGAGTTGCTCTATTTCCTGTCTCATAAGAAGTAAAAAGTTATCACACTTCCCAACAGTCAGAAAGCACATTTTGATTAGAGTGTTTATTTTGGAGAGGAAAGTAGGTGAGACTCATGACAATTCTTAAAGCTAACTGCAGCTGGTGGCTGGTTGAATGGCTGGACCTAAATCCAACAGCCCAGCTTACCTGCAAAGTATGAACAGACAAAGGCTTTTGCACTAGTAACATCCAGGAACAAATACTGGCCACACTGTTGGGTGTCTGTGTTTTTGGAGCAGTCCCATAACTTCTGTGAGTCTCACTTTCCGTGGCTGAGAAGTGAGGATAAAAATACCTCCTCTGCAGAGTTGTCATAAGGATTATAGCTGTGTGAGAGACTTAACCCAGCACCTGCCACCTAGTATGTGCTTGGTAAATGGTTGCTATTAGTGTGATAATGATCATTTACCAGTTGTTGGAAGCAGATGCATGTGTGGACCTCACAGATGAGGATTCCTTCATGGCTCACTGGTCCTCAGGAGCAGGGCCATTATAAACAATATTAAGGGAAGTATGAGGACATCCTGTTTTTGAAGACTGCACTCAGGATCGGACTTGAAAATTTTGATCAAGTGGTCACTATCGGCAACAAATGTTATTCGATGCAAACATCTTAAAGGAAGACAGCTCCCAAGCTCTGGGATTTAAGGCTGCAAATGATGGAGACTGATTGGGGGCTAAGTACTAATGCCTATAGAGATTTAATGGCTAAGGATTTTTTAGGGGTTCTTAATGTTTCTACCAGTGCTCTATTACAAAATTCTACAGATCTTGAGTGGTCTGCCTAACACTATTTTTCCCATAAACTTTTAGTTTTCATGTGCAATTTTGCAGAAGGCAAGGTTTGTTTCAGTGACACATATATGTATTATAGTTGTTAGTGAAACACAGGAAAATAAATAAAATGTATTTCCTTAATACTTTACTCTTTAAATCAATTCACAAAGAACACTTGACCAGGAATAAACACAGAAAGGGGTGTGAAGGAGAGCCTTGGCTTAGGCCTTTGAGCTGCTGGGCCCCAGCCTGGGTTCTTTACTCACCAGCTGTGTGTGACAGGTTGAATTGTGTCCCCCAAATCGTAGTCCTGACCCCTAGTACCTCACAATGTGACTATTTGGAGATAAGGCTTTAATGAGATACCTGTGGTTAAATGAGGTCATTAAGGTGGCCCTAGTCCAATATGATGTCCTTAAAAGAAGGGATTAGCACACTGATAGGCCCAGGGAAAGATCACGTGAAGACGCGGGGGATGGAGGCCAGGAGAAGCCAAAGCGAGAGGCCTGTGAAGGAGCCAGCCCTGTGGACACCTTGGTCTCAGGCTTCTAGTCTCCAGAGCTGTGAGAAAATAAATTCCTGTTGTGCATGCCACCCAGTCATGGTGCTTCATAATGGCAGCCCCAGCAAACTCGGGTACCATGTAACCCTGGGTATTTAACCTCTCTGAATTTTCATTTCTTGATCTGTAAAATGGAGACTATGATTTTAAAAAGTAATATGATAATAATAAGTAAAATAACCTATTCCGTATTGGGAGAAAAGATGACAAAAAAAAATTGGTACTGGATACTGGATCATGGTAGCTTTTTTATTTGTTTCTTTAAAAGCCTGAAGGATAAAACTGTTATATCCTGATGTGAGCAGACCAAAAGCACTTTGTTAGAACTAGCTAACTAAATGAGTGAAATATTTACAGGAAAAATTCCCTCTAGTATAATGCCATCAATTAGAAATTACTCCAAGGGAATTTCAAATATAATTTGATCCCCTCTCCCCCCACATTTCAATTTGCATTAACTCTTCAGAAGCATACCTATTGCATAAATTAGGACACACCTGCACTTGTTAAATACTTAAGGTTTGGTCTAATAAAAGATTTCAGGATGCTCAGAGCAGTCCTAGGCCTGCCATTATTGTAATGCATGCATAGGCTGCAGTTGATAATCAGAGCTGTGTTGGGCATTCCACTTTGCACTTCCTAGGGCACCAATTTTCAGAGACTGTTAGAACCCAATAGAAAAATCTCACCTATGATTCATCTGTGAGCTAAATTGCAGGAGAAGCCATTATCATTCATTTTAGATGCCATCTTGTTCCAGGCTGTTAACGAAGCACCTCTGGGTCAAAGGAAGGACTTTGCTAACTTTGAGAATCCTGAGAGTTGAAATGGTCAACTGAGGTACCTCATTGTCCTTTTGATCAAGAAATAACTCTAAATTGAACCACAAGGACATGTGGAATCCCTATTAGATGCCTGGCCCTGGATGTCTGAGTTCTGGAGTGGGGATGGAGGAGCAGACATTTAAAATCTGATTGGAAGAAACCAAACAAAAACAATTAGAAATCAACGAAATGTTAAGTGAAAGGGAATTTCTGAGATGGGCACAAACAGTGAGTTTGGAGGAGTGCATGTGCCTGGGGTGGGAGGTGGGAAGGATTTGGAAATGGGAAGCTTAAAGAAGAGAGAGGATCTGTCGGAGGTTATTTTGGTGTAGGTGCAATTTGAAGGGAAGGGTGTGTGTATTTGTGTGTGTCCTGCATGTTTTGCATACTTTCTTGGGAGTGTTGAGAGAGAGATGGCATGAGCAAAGGCAGCATGTTACGTGGAAGAATGTATGTTGTACACATAATGCACATAAAGAATCCAGCTACGAGAAAAAGACATGCAATTCCACCCCGTTTACTGTCAGGATTAGGAATATGGCATTTCTAAATCCTGAGAATAGCCTACAGTAGTAAGTATAACCAACCTCAGTTTGCAGATAAAGGCCCTGAGGTTTAGAGAAGTTAAATGACTTGCCTTCAGTCACACATATTAAATGCCCCAGCCTCTGAAGTCTTCACAAGTTTGTCTAGGCATAGTGGGATGTCCATGAGTCCACATGGGTATACCAAATCAAGTGATGCTGTTGGTGCCCACAACACAGCATCTACTTTATTAGATGGTATACCCAACCCTCAGTTGCATTCATTCCCTGGGAGGGTAAACTCCTGCAGACCTTGGCCAGTGACCATTATGCATGGGATACAGAAAGCCAGCCCCTTACTCAAGCTGGAACTCACTTTGTGCTGTGCTTTGTGTTCCAGAACTACTCCGGGGTCAGACAGAAGCTCATCTGAAGCTGAGGTCACATTCTTGCTTCAGTTCTGCTCCTTTCTCCTTACACACTCTCCCTTGCATCCTTTACTCCCGCTCCTGAGAGCACTCCCCCAATAAATGAAACCATACGTAAGGCAGAAACATTCCCCAGATATGGTCCCACACTGTGTTCAATGTGAATAGTGTGTCACTGCTACAAGCAAGAACACAATGCTGTGGAACTATCATCTATCATTCAGCACTGTGCTGAGTGGGTGGTAGGAACAAATGATGATGACCTCCACCATTCGCCAGTAGGTACCTGTTAAGCACTTTTCCCACATCATCTTACCTAAAGCTTATGACAAAACTTCTAAGTTAGGTTCTATGATTATCCCTCTATTTACAGTTCAGGAAATGCAGGTCAAAAGGATATATTATTTGCTCATGATGGCATAGTTTATAAGTCACACAGTCAGGATTCTAGCACACCTGTGTCAGCTCCAAAAACTAGTTTGTGCATACTGGATAGTTTGCAATAATCTGTGTAGTTACTAAATGTGAAATGTTTAAGAACCATGGCCCAGCACATTCGGGACAGTGAATAGCTCTACTCAGTGTTGAAGGGAGCACCGAGTAAATGAAGGAACCAGTTTAATCCCTTAACTGGGTGCCTGTGAACACAAAATGACTTGCGATCTGCTGAGCATACACAAAGGTGGCAAATTGGACAGAGGAGTTTGAAGTAGGTAGGAGGTACAGTGACCATATAATTAATTACCCAGATTGGAACACTATTGAGGAAGATTGGAGATACCATTAGTAATTACACAAAGATAATATGTATAAGCCAGGACCACTTAGCAAACCAGGATGTATGATCACCAGGGTGACGGAAGGTGACAAGGACCTATAGTAGGTTCCCAGACAGGGTGTGAAACAATTTTTCTGTCACTGGTATACAACATGATTTAGAAGAAACCTTGGAGGCTGAGAAAGCAGCAAGTAGGAGACTGTTCCACAGACACGAGTGTGTGATCGGCCTGGGTTTCTGTCGTGGCCCCAGGTTTGTCCTCCAGTAATCCTGGAAAGGGTCATCCTTTCTGACCTCAGCTAGAGCCTATCAGCCAATCTGCTTGTCCCAGGGGATCAGAACTCTCTGTGGTTCTCCCAACCCTGGTTAGATCCTTTGTTTAATCCAGATGGACACTTGTCTTGCAATCAGAACATCCTTATTCTGCTGGCTCTACTCCTCTGGAATATCTACACCTCCACAGTGTGTCCCGTGTGCCACGGAGCCTTGTGATTTGATTTTCCCCATGGACACTTCTGGATGAACGAAAGGGTGGGGATGCACGCCTGCCAGTAAGATATTCAGGGTTTCTGTCTAGGTAGCTGCATCCTAGAGGGCATCTCCCTCTGGCTACTGCAAGAAAGTGAATGGAAAAGGTGTACATGAAAGGCCCAATTTTTTTTTTGTCATTATGCATCTCAGAGTTTGCAGCAGTTCTGGGTTACAAGACAAGCCTGCCTATCCTCATGCAGGACCTTATGGCCTCTTGTCTCCTTGCATTTTAAACACAGTGTATTACCTTTATAGAGGTAGGATTAAGGCCGATAGTTCAAATCATGTTGGTTTCAGAGGGGAAAAAGAACAGAGGACCTATTCTTGATGGAGAGCTCCTTTGTAAAAGGGTGTCGGATATGGACTTGGAGCATCAAAAAAAGAGGCAGAGCAGGAATGGTGTCTCCAGCAAATCTCCAGGGTCTGGAGAGATCCCAAGGGAAAACTAAACATGTAGTTTGTGTCTTTTGAAATGGAAACACAGGTTCTTTCACGAAGCAGTTTTCTGTGCCCTCGTGCTCCAGAAAGTACTGCCTCTTGGTCTGCTTGTGTGGGGCGCTGAGCTGAAACTGGGGAGGAAGGGGGTCAAATCCGGGAAGAACCGTCATTGCGTGCGTGTGGGGCTTCCTCGGGGCGGGAGGGCCGTTCAGCCGTGAGGAAGTTGAGCTCATGAAATGGGTAGGCGGTGTATTATTAAGGTTCACAATGCAGCGAAAAACTTTGGAATGACACACACCTGGGCCCCAATCCTAGTTATCACTCAATATTTATAGCACTTTGAATAAGCCCACTAACGTCGATGCCCTTTCTCACACGTCTCTAAGAAGTCAGAGGGAACTGCGCCCCTGAGGTAGTAAGGTGGTGTGAATGAAGTCCTGTCCCTTGAGTCTCAGGCACGGGGCCTGGCACTCAGTGAAGGGGAGCTCTTGCTGAAATGGTTCTTGTCCGACTCGGTGCCCATGGGCTGATTTCTGTATCCCCTGTGCTCCTGTGCTTTTATGCACAGCCCACTCTCAAGGCACATATCACACCATCTTTTACTTTCTTGTTTGTGTTTATCCCCCATCAGATCACCTGCTTCTCCTTGTATTCCAGGGCCTGGTACACAGGTGCTCAGAGTAAGGTCATTGGACAGAATTTCCTTTTTTATATTTTTTGGTAGCAGGAATAATAGCTTCAAGTCAGTACTGTTTTTAACATGTTGAATCGATACAGTTTTTGTTCCTTTCTTTTTGTTTGTTTTTAAGAGAAGAGGCTATCTGAAACTATAATTCCATTTATGTCTCTTAAAAGATACTCACTTCCAACTCTGTTTCCTCATCCATAAAAAGGAGAAACTCACAGAGCACCTTTCTCATGGGGTTGCTGTGAGGATTCAATGACTCACTGTGGAGGGCTTGGTGAGGCCTGACACTGAGCAGGTGCTTAGTAAGAGCATGTGATGGTTGTGTCTGACTTGCTGTGTATTTTCTCCACTATACAGATGTAGAATTTGAGGTCTTTTATTTTTTATTTAAATATATGCTTATATTATAAAACTAACAACATGCTCACTACTAAAAATTTGGAAAATAACAAAAAAATACCCACTGCTCCTCTTAATGATTGGTGTCTTCTTGAAGCTCTCACGGAATTGAGTCTGTGACCAGTGATGCTCTTCCCGGAAGCCATGAGAGAACTGGAGACCAGAACTGGGACCCCCAGACAGTCCTGCAGATGCAGAAGTCCTCCAGCCCAGGACCTTGGTCTGGGGCTGGAGCACATTTCCTGGTGGGGTTCCCAGATTGGTTTGGAGAAATTACTAAGGATGGGCCCAGCCACGTGGCACCTTTCATTGCCGCCTGCGTTTCTGGAGCTGTCTTAATGCAACCAGAGGACTGCTCTGGAACTTCTGCCATGGGCTCGATTGTCCTTCTGCTGCTGGAGACCGCATCTGGACTCAGACTGCCGTGGCTGCTGGTCCAGGCTTCCCAAGCCCGATGCCTGGTTTGATGAGGTTTGTCTGATGTTGGTTTGTAAAGCCTGTAGGGTCAATTAGGCTCTGCCCACATCTGTGACCACACAGTAGTCTCATCAGCTTCTTTAAATCCATTCTCTCTTTTTCAGCCTGCCAACCACACGTGGACCCTGTCCTCTTTCCCACTCATCAGCCTGACCCTTTAGTAGTGGATCCATGGCCTGCATATGGAAATGGTCCATATTAGCTGTGTGGCTCACTGTCCTCCCATGCTTTCCACAGATGAGGAGCATTGCTCAGGGTTCCCTTCTTTCAATTTCAGGAAGAGTTCCGAATTGGCCCTTTCCTACCCACTGCCATTTTTTAGTCTTCTTGAGGCCCTAGAAATGTGTTCAGGCCATCCTACAAAGCACCATCAACCTAGTCCCAACCCTCATTCCCAGTCTCACTTCCTGGAAGACAATGTGGCCAATATCCAGCTGCCCTAGACATTTTATTGCCCAGGAGTCTATCACAACTGTCCATAAGTCCAACTCTCCAATGCTGTTTTCTTTGCCTAGAATATTCTTCTGTTTTGGAAAAGTCCTGTTCATCCTTTTTTGCCTTATCTGAATGTCGCCGCAGTGGCTTCCTTTGTGGACATGCTTGCAGAGCTGTTTGTACGGCCTTTAGGTTGTCCTGTAATTGTGCATTTACACACCTGTCTCCTGCCACTGGGCTGAGAGAGTGCAGAAGGCAGAGAGCTCGTATTCAGTGGTGCAGCCTTACAGCCTAATACATAGTAGGTGCACAGTGTTGGTAGGAGGAACGATGAGTGACTGCATAAAAGGTTCTTTAATTTGTGTAAAATGACCTTTAGGCAGTACTTTAATGTAGAATGAAAAAGTTTAAAGGGAAAAACTTTCCTGACCTGTTGCAACATACATCAAGAGATTTTATTGCTTATTTCTGTTCTCATCTGCCATATGGCTTTCCATTCACAAACTGCTCTAGCGAGAATTACTTTTGCAGGTAATTTTCTAATGATTGTCTTGGGATAAACAAATTTATCAGACTTGTTTGGCTAATGTATTCAAGGAGGTTCACAGGGGAAAAGATTAATCATCTAAGAAGCAAGCCGGTGTCTGTCATTAGGTGGAAAGGTGCAGAGATGATCAGAGCTGAGATGGTGGTTGCTATGACTGCAGATACCTTTCCTCTCCTTTGTGAGGTCAACGGCAGCTCCCAAGCTGATTGACTAAAATTAGATTATCCTGCTGACCAGCCACAGGGAGTTAATTTCATCAGGAAGAGAAAAATGGTGGGAAATCCTGCAGTGATGCTACAAAGGAATTTTCTTTAGAAACCCACAGACTCCAAGTTTACTTTCACTATAATTAATTTGTTCCTTCTAATAAAATAATTTAAGGGAAACAGACAATAGCATTTGCCTATTATTTTGTATATCCATATATGCTTTAATCTGGTTTGTCCTCAAACCAACTTTCAAAGTTAAAGTAATCTTTATTTTTCTGTAATACCTCCATAATGGAAGACTGTCATCATGTACAGGTTTATATAATCGGAGATGAGCTAATTGTGAAAAAGACGAAAGGAAATGGCACAGTTAAAGGTATTTGCTTGCAGGACTCTTGCCCTCAGGAAATAGTGGGTGCAAAACCTTTAAGTCGGATTACTTATTTCTGGCTTGGGAGCATCATTCAAATTGATTTTGAAGGGAATTCTGCCTTCCAATGGGTTCTTTCCTGAAAGTCATAGGTGGCCTGTCCTCTGGCTTTCCATCTGGTACATCCTTTTTTCTTAGGAATTAATTATGATTATTACATTTATTTCTATATGGGAAAGATGCTGAATTAGTTAATCTTGGAAATGAGGCTCTCTGCAGGCTCTGCTGAGTTGTAAAACCAAGTGAAAGTGGAAAACTTATGTGACTATGGAAAAAAATATGATTAAGGGAGAAATAGAAAAAGAGCTAACACTGATTGAGTTAGGGACAGCCTCCATGCTTCCATCTGTATGATCTGTATTATTGCCAAATTAACAAGTATTAAAAATCAAATTAACTTGTGGTGCTTTCAGTTCTGTGCTCAAGGACCCATAGGGACCCAGAGGGCCCAATTCCTGGGAGCCATGTCAGGGCAGTTGGGGATTAATAGATACAAATAAAGGGTGATGATAAACTCCAGACAGTATGAAAACACTGCCCAGCAACAGGCCAACTCTTGCTGTAGGGCAAGAGGCACTATAGGAATTCCCGGGAAGAAGGAAGAGAACAAGAGCAACAGGAGCCAGGGCAACCCAGGTCCAGGCCTTGCTCCCCAAGGAGGGGGAGAGATGAAGAGATCATCGTCACGCTGTGTGCCCTCAGTATGTCGCCCAGGATTTAGAAGACAGCGATGAGCACCCGCAACCGTAACTATCGAGTGCTTGTCCTCTCCTTACAACACTCCTAAGGAATTGTTTATTTTATTGTTATAATCATCATCATCATATTATAATTAACATGAGGAAATTGTGCCACAGAGATTAACTCGCCTGAGCTTACATAATTTATAAACCGGATAGCCAGAATTCAAACCTAGTTCCCCTGTTAACATCTTCTGCATGAGTCTCTGTATATTTTACCACAACGTGCATGTTTTACTTTTTTCTCCTTGTGTTATATAAATTTTAATAATCATTTTTGATAATTACATTACTATTTCATTGAGTGGCTGGACCACCACTTACTTCACATTTCATTACTGCTGAACTTCAAATATTTTCAAATTTCAGAAACATTTTCTATAGAAGACTTTTTTGCTGTCCACATTTAAGCTATTTTCTTAGCATAAGTTTCTAGGACTGAAAAAGTATGAAGGCTCTTTGAGAAACTATGTTGCCAAATTCTTTCTTGTCAAGAATTTGAGGATGCTCAGTTTGTCACATTCCTGTTAGCACTGGGAAGAATCACTAAAAACCCAAAAACAAAACCCAAAAAGTGTAGATTAATAGGCCACAATTAGCTTCTTGTTTTGATATACTTTTCTTGACTGCCAATTAATTCATTTATTTGTTAAAAACATATTTATTGAACACCTCTTGGTCTTGGGATATCAGTGAGCAAAATGGGTGAGTGATGACATACTGTTTATTAATTCTATTTTTATTATAATTATACTAGAAAAAATATTTTTATTAGAAATACCACTATGGCAGCAGGTGAAAGGAAAACTGATTAGAGGGGAGAGAGTTTTGTCGAAAGGAGTCCAGGTCCAGATGCTCTCTCAATAAAATGACTAAGATAAGTCTTCAGCAACCTAGCTGTGACAATGAGTGGCTTAGAATAGATAGTATCACAGGCTCTTTAGTTCTAGTGGAATTTTCTTGTAATGAAAATGTTATCAAAAGTCTCCCTCCCAGGCAGTTACATTTGATAAGAACTTTGCAGGGAGAAGTGAGAGATTATCAGAACTCACCTTCATGTGTATTTCTCTTCTAAACACTTAAGAGCAAGGCTGTTGGATTGTCACATTGCTTAGCTCACACTTAGGTAGCTTTTCAAGCAGGAGACGTGTTGGTGGTGAGAAATGTTGAAATTTGAATTTTGGTAGCATAAGAATAAAACTGAAATAGTTTTGTCCCCTGGCTGCCTAGGATGGGAGGGCAGATGGGCACCCGTCCTCCCATTTCTGGCTACAATGCTAGCATCATACAGTAGATAGTTTGTCCTAGGGTGTGGCTGTCTCACGATTAATGGCTGCTTGAAAGCAGTCATCTGGTAACAGAATTGATTATTGCCATCTGAGAGAGAGGGCCATGATGAAACCAATCATAGTCTGTGCTTCAGATGCCATTCATTATTTGAGATAAAAATAGCTTGCAAAACAGAAAATGTGTTTATTCTGCAGTCATGCATGCTAGGTATTTGGCTCAGTCCCTGGTATAAAGTAAGTGCTCAGTAAATTTTGCCACTTCCATTATTATTACTAACTTAGGAAATTTGTTGAAGTGAGATTTTTTCTCTCATATTCCAGAGGTACCTAAAAGTGGAAGGGAAAGAGGAACAGCACCACAGATGAAAGAGCAGGCAGGATCAAGGGGGGAGCTATTTTTAGGGTGGGCTGCCGCTTGGAAGTGCAGAGGAAGGAGCAGGAAGAATAAAGAGGCTGATGAGGAGGGCAGAGGGGAGATCAACGGTTAACTGTGTGGAGTTGCGGGAGCAAATGAAAGGTCCTGGGCAGGAAGAGCAGTTCAGTGGAAAAACCAAAGGAATGTTAGCAAGTCAGGGCTCTGAAATCCCTTAGGAACTTAGCTGCCTCTGTCTAAGCCTGGTTCTGTTTCTAGAGCCGTGAGGAACTGAAGGCCAGGGTAGTAGGGTTTTCAGATGAGAACAAACTGCTCTACTGATAGAGAGAAATGAAAGGCTGATGCAAGTTTGGGGACGATGGGCTGAGGGACCATTATTTTGCTTCTATTAAAGCAAAATTAATACATAAATGTGAGATTTCAGTCTGTTAACTGCACATAGGGGCTACTCCCTGTTATGTACAAGAACCAAACTGAAAGTTCCAAGATTTGGATCCTGGTCTGACAAGGTGGCAAGGATCAAGTGTCCTCCTGCCGAGTACTTCCTCAGGAGGAGAGGATGCTTACTGACTTCATCTGACAAGTTGGCTGAATGTTTAGTTGAGGAGGGAGGAGGCATCATCTAACTGGCTCGTGGGCACACAGGGTGGTCAGAGCCTCCAAAGAGGACTGGTGAGTGGAGTGCCCACAGACCAAGCTGTGCCTGAGCCAGTCCGAGGCACTGCCAGAGTCCCTGGGTTTGTAGTGGTGTCAGTGTCTGCGGTGGGAGAGATACACACTGCAGGGTGGGGGGAGGGGGTGGCCCAGACCTAGGTCACTGCCAACCAGCCATGTGTCCTCGGGCAAGTCCCTTTACCTTTCTGCACTTTAGTCTCCACATCTGTAAAGTGAGGGCACTGGGGAAAGAGCCCCCTGGGCACAGGATGTGGGCCTGATGAAGCATTACTTCCATAGAAATTTTGGCTCAAATAGGAAGAATATGATCATTTTCAATTGTATTTTCTCTGGCTCAGGACCAAGTGTTGGTTTAAGCCTTTCCCTATCTACTTTGGGTTATAGTCTAGTAGATATTTTTAGTGAGCTTTTTACAGTTGTTATCTGTCTTGGCTGGGAGCTATTTAAGGACAGGGACAGTTTTGCATAAGTAATACATTTACACGATTGAAAAAGAAGAAAAGGGAGCATAGTGAAACAAAAGGGAACAAAAGGGGTGCTTCTTCCAGCCCCTCATTTCCCCTTCCTATTGGCAACCAAACATCACTGTTTTTTGTGTCTCCTTCCAGAGTTGTTTTATGCATGCATAAACAAATGCATATATATTTCCCTTCCCCCTGCTCCCAATCTCTTTTGTGGAGAAATGGTAGTGTACATACACATTTTCCACTTAACATTATATTCTGAAACTGAGTTTCCTAAGCCTTTTCTATAGCTTCATAGTATTCCATTTTGTATACGTGACATGATTTATTTAAACAACCCCAAGTTAATAAATGTTTAGGTTGTTTTCAACCTTATAATATTACATATAATACTGTAACAAACAACTTTATTTGTAAATGATTTTACAGATCTGTGTGTGTGTGTGTGATTTGGTGCTAATGAGAGAAGAGGTAGATGCAATTTTTGTGTGATTTGGGAAATGCCAATGGGGTCTCTCCCACCCAGATACTTATCCCACTGACTTAATTCTTTTTTATTAACAAATGCTTAATTCCACCAATTTTTCCAAATTCCACTTTTGGATTAATTACTTGGCTTAAGATTTTTGTCTCTTATCAAAATACCAACCAATTAAGTCATCAATAATTTGTACTCTATTATGAATTATTAACCCCCTGAGGGGTATTACTGCAAAAGAAGTCAGGGAGAACATGGAAAGTAAATGTTCTGAAAAGGAAACCTAGAGGGAAATATTAAAATGTCATATATTTAATAATTTTAGCTACTTCTACTCTGTTAACAGGAAGACCTCTTTACAGCCTGAATATGGTCATATTGCCCCTACTTACCATAAATCTGTAGCCCCACCACCTTCAGAATCAAAGACATTTTGGTATGGTGTGCAAGGCTTTTCACAACCTGACCCCTGCTTATGTTTAGAGCTTTTCCTCTCTCAACCTTGGATTTTCAAATTGCAGCCATACTTAACTGTAGCCTCTCAAGTGGGTGGTGCTTTCTCATCTCCAGGCTTTTGCTCATGGTGCACCTCTACTTGGATTATCTTCCGCACTACCTCTAGACCCCGTAATGCCTGCACTACGTCATCACTCCCCCAGGTGTCCTTGGCCAGCTTGCTTAGTTTCATTTCAGGACCATCTTGTAGGTTCCCTAAGGCTTTTGTGCTTATTACATCCAATCAGAAGTTCCTTAGGATTGCAACTGCCCTTAACTCTTTTTTAAAATCCCTATATTTTAATAGACTCTAAGCTTTTTATAGGCAGGCATACTTTTTTGTCTTTTTATCTCTAGTGACCATAGCACAATAGGGACTTACAGTAAGTTTTTGGAGTGATAAGTGAATGGATTGTCCTTCAGCACAAGGGAAGAATTAACAGTTAACTAATTAAAAGGGAATATTCAAAACTGGATGAGTATTTAAAAATATACACTGGCTGGAATCTCTAACAAAACTAGTGCAAGAGAGTTGTGTTTTACTAGTTCCTTCACAGAAACACTCAGCCGCAGGGATCAGCTCTTTCTTTCAAGCCCCTGTGGGCACTGCTGTCTAAGGTAGATGGCCCAGCATGGAAGCCATCCTTCTGGCTGGCACTGCCACAGTGAAGAGGAAGATGCACACTGGCTTTTCTCCTTTGCGGTCATCTAGGGACTGGGAAGGGAGTAGAGGGTAGAAATGAGCCTGCCTCATCCGGCATGGCAGAGACATGGCTGAGTGAGTCACTCTGATGTATGGCCCAGGGTATTTGGCTTTGAGATGTGGGTTTGAGTTGGGAAGTTTGTTTTTATAGACCTAGGTCACAGAGATGCAATATGCGAGTAGGTTGTCCACATGTCCCTTAGTGCGGTAGGATTTGTCATGTGCATGTGCTGAAGTTTGGGATGTATTGCTGCCTTGGATGTGAGACTGGTGGGAGCTTAAATAAGAGAGCATGGCTTCCAAGAAGGCCGATGGGACCAGCCCATGTCATAATTCTCTGGGCATTTTGTCCTAGACATTATTTCCTTGATTCTTTGAGAGCTGATGGATTGTTCCCAATCCTTATATGCAACTTATCTGGCTCTCAGTTAAAACTAGGCAAGCTAAGGCCCTAAACATCTTCAATTTGCAGTGTCATGGTTTATCTAAGCCCACAAGACCTCTTATCATGTTGGTACTAGGATAATACGTCTTTCTTCATTTCATAAAATATTAATGAAGTTTCTCTGTATTTTTGTATATGTGTCTGTGATAATGTGACCCGAGTGGTGGCCAGGACACCTGCTGAAATTTACAGCAATGTCAGCATCAGGTTAGGTTGACATATTGCCCAGACTGCCTGACTTTCAATTCTGGCTTAATAATGGCTTTATGACCCTTGGGAAATTAGTTAACATTTCTGTCCCTTGTATTGTCATCTGTAGAATTGGTTGATGATAATACATTTATGATATAGTTTGAGGATGAAATGAGATACTATATGTAAAGTGCTTTGACTGGTGCTTAGCACATAGTAAATGTTTAAGACATGATGGTGATGATTACTGTCAAGCCACTCTAGGGGATATTGGGAGCACTTAGCGGATGAGAAATTGTGGTGCATATGGATCCTGGCTTGAGGTTTGGTGTTGAAAACCTGTAGCAGTTCTCACCTCTCTCTTCACCTCCTCACCTCCTCAGGGAGCCTGAATGAACAGCCAGACCACGGTACCTCGGATGCCCTTCTGGGAGGGGCAGGTCCTGGTGGATGAATGCAGGCTGTGGCAGCAGCCAGGCCTCAGGAGAGTCTAGGTGCAGATGCATCAGCATGGAATGCTCAGGCCCCTGGTGCCAGTGCCCCCGCTGTGGGGCTGGGGTTCTCAGTGGACACTGACAAGAGAAGGCAGATTGTTGGGCCCAGAGAAACTGTACAACTCTGGACTCAGACAAAGGCCCAGTTTTTTACTCTATAGTGAGCTCTACAGGCCAATTTAAAAAGCCCCACACCCCATAAAAAGTGAACAAAGCATATGGACAGTTTTCAGAAAATAAGAGAAATGGCTCTTAAGGTCATGAAAAGCTACTCAACCCCACTCATAAGAGGAAAAATGCAAATTATAATGACAGTGGTATTTCATTTTTCACCTATCAGACTGGCAAACATTAAAGCATGAACCACTGAGAAATGGCTGCCAGTGGGTACAGTTTTTATAGAGAGAAATGTGTTAATATAGATGAATTTTAAATGCAGCTGCCATTTGACCTAGTAGTTCCACCTATGGCAGTGTATCCCACATATGTATTCTCAAATGTGTGCAGTGAACCATGCAGGAGATAGCAGCAAAATTTTCAGAATATCCCCAAAGTCTACCAAGGACTAATAATTATACATCAATTTAATGAAATACTCACAGCTGTAAGAATGAGGGAGTACCTTTTTCACAGATATTAACTCAAAGATTCCTTGTTAAATGGAAACATGAAGTGCAGAAGAGCATGTCTACTGGGCTACTATTTGTGTTTAAGAAAGGCAAAAAGACAATATATGTGCTTATTATTATATGTTTATGTGCATATACATAAATAAGAATTTGCCTGTTGAGAGGGGAATTGGAAATTAAGGCTTAGGGGATTTGTGAGAGAGAAACTTCCCACTTTGTACCATTTTATAGTATTTAAAATTTCTCAGTATTTTAAATGTGGTATTTACCATTTCTCAGCATTTTGAAGCATATTAATTCATTACCTGTTCAATTTTCTTTAAATACATAAATACTGAGTTGTGCTCTCTAATACAGCCATTGAATTTCATGTGAAAAAGTGTTTTATAAAATATAATTACTTAATTCCACACCACCCTACTCCTGTTCTGTTTGACACCCACCAATGTCTGAATAAATCTGATGCCCAGGAAGATATTCCAGGTTTATCCTATAGGTCCCTACGTCCCTGATGCCCACAGTCAAGTACTGTGGGACATGCACCTACCTCAGCATGAGACAGTTGTAGTGGCATGTGCAAGGTTTTGGAGAAGATCAAGCTGAGTTTGAATCCAGCCTACCTTATTTATTGGCTGTGTTAACTTCAGTTGTCTTACCTCTCTAAACCTCGGTTTCTTGAACCTGGACACCACATATTCCTCTTTCAAGTATCTGCAACTTCTTTACTAGAATACCCCCTCCATTTTACATTCTTGATATGTAAAATGGAAATAATGACTGTTAAGTGTTGCATCACGAAGTTGACCTTGGTTGCCCTGATGTGCCATAGGATTTCAAACATTCATTAATAACAATAGCTTTATTGTGGCCCACTGCACCGACGTCCCAATGGCCTCTGTGAGAGCCACCATAGAGCTGGCCAAACTCACCTCAGCACCTTGTTTCACTAAGTCAGGCAAAATAACTTGGGCCCAGTGTTTTTTGGCCCCTGCGGTCTCCCCGGAGTTAGTCTTTGTTCTTTCCAGGTCAGCCAGTTCACCCTCTAAGGCACCCTTGGCTTAGTCCTAAGAATGCACTTCTTTCCCTCTTTCCCGTCCACAGTCTCTGGCTGCTTTTTGGACAATCTTATTTATCTTCTCATGGTTGAGAGAAAGGGAGCTCTGTTAGTGCTGGGGTAGGGGGCCGTCTAGGGCATTCAGGGCACCAGCCACACTCACCTTGTGGGGGGTTGAGCCAGGGGCATAGCTATAGGCTAGTCTGCATTCTCTCCTCTTCCTCATCCTTCAGCTCCCACCGACCCAGGCAACTTTCAGACCCTATGCTAACCCTTCATCAGCATGGTGTGATTTGGCCTGGTGTGATTTATAATCAAAGTACATACTATGTAGCTACGTCTTGCTGACTGTTTACCTAAGCAACTACTGAGACCTGCTACCAAGAGACATCAAAGCTCTGAGGTGGTTGTTTCACAGTCAGTCTAAGAAATGGTAGGAGGTTCAGGTTTATATGTACTCATATACTTTAATGGGAGAGAAATTCATATATGGTTAACAGCTTAGTTGCTATGGAGAGAGAAAATGCTTTTTGAAAAAGTTTCTCTTTAAAGTCAAAGATTAATCACTTTCAAGGCAGAGGGAAAACAGAAGGAGGAAAAAAACCCAGACTGTGGTAGGCTAGATTTCCCCCAGATATTATTGCTGCTTCTGTCTCTACCGCCGAACATAGCAGCTGGTGAGCAGGGAGAAACTGGAGAAAGATCTTTTTTTGCCTTTAATCCAGTGTGCTGTTTTCCTGTGCCCGTTTTACTGTAATTCTCAGTGGCCACGGGACAAAAGCTGTTGACTGATACATGCAATTACCTCCTCTAATATTGCTCTCAACTGTCGGCCCTGACTGACAAAAGTGGATGAGGTTTAGTTAAGGTCTGGGAAAACACTCTTTTAATAAAAGCCATACCCATCTCTATGATCACCTCCCTCCTCAGACCTTTTCATCTTTTTTCTGCAAAGATAAGGCCTGGTGATGGAAAGTTTAAAAGTGGTGCTGAACTTGGATGTTCACGACGCCACCATTCACCTCGCAAAAATTCGCAGCAGTGTGTGTGTGTGTGTGTGTGTGAGCATGCATGCACACAATTAGCTTTAAAATGAGGAAAATCAGTTTAGGTTTTTGGGCAAGGTTTTCCCAGAAAGAATAAGAGGCTATTTTAGAAAGTTAAACCAGATCCTTATTGGTTTCAGCCCTCATTTGGTTTTTGTCCGCAGAAGAAAGCCTTGCGAAGGTGTTCCCCTCAGGGTCCTTCCATGGATTGCTGGACTCGGAGCTCCAGTTGCTCAGAGTATGTGCACAGCAAAGCTTCGTTTCGTGAGCTGTAGATGGAAACCTCCTTTCCACTGATCCAGCACTGTGAGTCCTGCACTACTCACTCAGCACCGCCTTCAGAAGAGCTGTGAAATCTGGTGGGGAGCCCCCAGCCCCAGGGGAGAGGAGGGGACTCTCTAGGGAGAAGTCCCGCCCCCAGCCCCACCCCCTGCCCATTCTTTGGAGGAATTCTTAGTTCACACAAAACACGGATAAGATCACAGAAGTGAAGACACCGCCTTATTTACGAGTGCGGTTTTGAAGACTGAAGTGGGAAATATGGCAAGATGTCCTTATAAGACCCCAAAACTGTGTGGATTGGACTGTGACCCTGTCTTTTGAAAGGCCTGCTGGTTAGTCTGAAAGCAAGCTGCCGGCCATGGTGCAGATTGAAGCCAGTTCCGTAGGAAGCCTGGCAGCCCTCAACAGTTCCTGTGATTGGGGCTAAGGTGCAGAGGGGGTTGGCACTGAGGAGGTCGCAGTTTGTCCACATCCCCGGAGGGCAGCTAACTTAGGCCCAACAGAATGAGGTACTTCGTTGTACCAGTTTTCCCTTGTGTTGACACTCAATTTTCGTAATACAGTTTGTAATGTGATAGGCCTACACAGTATTAATAGTAGCAATTGCATGGCAAGTTTTTTCCTATGCAGTTTTAATAAAGAACAGAGGGCCACGGTGCTGATGAAGTGAAATTATCTAGGATTTTAGAACCTGGACACCACATATTCCTCTTTCAAGTATCTGCAGCTTCTTTACTAGAAAACCCCCTCCTTTTAGAGAGAAACCTGCCTCCTGCATCCTCCCCACCCTCACCGATATGGAGACTACACACCAAGTTAACACTTCTTTGCTTTCTATAGGAGTCTCAGAGAATGTGGGCTAAGGTCAGGTGGGGACAGGAATCTGACTCAATGGACAGTTATTGCACTCCTGCTGGGCCAAGAAAGACTGAAATCCGGAGCACGTAACTGGGAGGTGGAAAGGCTGGTGGCCAAGGAACCCCGCCCAAGAGGAGAGAGAGAATTTCAGCCTGAGGAGGTGAAATGCTGATGAGCTAGGAGGGAGGTGAGTGCCTGGAGTCCCTGGAGGAAGAGGAGAGATTTAAGTGTGGCTTGGTGGGGGAGGGCTTTCTGGAAGAAAGAGATGTCTATGAAATAGAGAATTTGCATTTCTACTAAAAAAAAAAAATGGAACAAGTAGCAATTAATTTTGTAACACTAGAAGTGTAGGGGTGTGTGTGTGTGTGTGTGTGTGTGTGTGTGTGTGTAGGTGTGTCCCTACTCAGGGTTTCAACAGAGATAGCAAAGAACTGAAGTTCAAGTCCTTTACACATTCTCCAGGGTACACTGGGGATCTAGCTGCCCCAGGGAAACAGAGACAGAGGTGAGGTGGCAGCCCTGTGGGGACATCAGAGTGGCTGCTGCCGTGGGGACTGGCATCCCAGCTCCAGAATTTCCATCCCTCTTGGCTTACGTCCTGCAATGCAACGCTGCCTGCAAGGCAGGCTAGGCTTCTTAACTGAGTGTCGTTCACTGTCACACTTTACAGGTATGCAGAAGCCTCTGCTCTATGTGTAAGACGCCCCAGGAATGTAGACAGACATGTAAAACAATATTGGGGGTATGGGGTAATTTCATAGTGACGGGACTAGGACACTGCAGAGGCACAGAAGAAGGGATGAGCTAGCACCAGCTTTAATGCCGGAGAGGGGCTCACCTGCTTTTCCTGCTTGTGCTAATGTCCACTGCTTTGCCAATCCAAGCCTGGCTCTAAGTGTTCTGGGCATAGCAACACATGTTATCTTCCTACAACCTATCTGAGGAAATGGAGGCAGGGAGAAGTGCCCAAAGGCACACAGTTGGAAACAGGACTTGAACCTGTGCTGCCTGGTGTCTGAGTTTGTTCTAGTGACCATTCACTACCCACCCTCCAATGGGGAGCAAGCTCCATTCAGGCCTTTGCTGGGGCAGGGGTGGCGGGAACCATCTGAGCCTGGTGTCTGGGGAAAAGGACAGGGAAACGTCCACATAAGGAATACTGGGAAGGAGGAATTTCTATTCTCCTTGGGATCCTGCCCTCACCCCCAACCCTGCCACACACAATCACACAAGCACTCACACTTTCACAGCACACATGATTTTCCCCCCCGTCTGTCCCAAATCTACCTTTGCATCAAAATCACCAAGAGCTTTAAATAAAATACAGATGCTGAGGCCCCTTCCCAGATGTATGAAGTAATCATATCTGGGAGCAAATTTTGAGCATCTGAAGTTTTCCAATTCAGAAAAAAATGAAATGACACGTATGTCCAAAGTAAAAATTCACAGTACAGAACAGAAAGCCTCTCTTCATCCTTTCCATCTAAACCTCAGCCTTTCTCCCCAAAGGCAAATGTTTCTCACAGTTCCTTGCGATCTGTTTTCTTCTAGGAAATAATGTTCACACATACCATCTGTGTTTTTTTTTTTAACCTCTGTAGATGACTGGCACACAGAGTTTGGTGAGACTCCCTGACCAGGGCCCTGCCCTGTCAGAAGGGCCTCCTCAGAGACGCACCTTCTGTGGGAAGGACCGCCGGCAGAGGAAGGCTAGGGAAGCAGAGGGCGTTCTGTGTAGGTGAAGCAGATGGGAGAGCCAAAGAGCAGAGCCCAGAGAGCGCCTTGGCAGCATGGCGACCGCCTAAGAGCGATCAGAGGTGACAGTTCCTCCGACAACATTGAACTAAGAAAGGCACAGTGGCAAAGCATTGTCAGAATTGAGTGGGGATCAACAAGGAAATGCCTTCCAGAGGAGATCTGAGAAATCTCAAAAATAAGAGGAAAGGTTTTCCTGGGTGGAAAGAATCGCGTGGAATGTGAGTGCTCACTCACCCATTTTTCCCAGGTATTTTTTTCTTCTGTCCTTTGGGTTGCAGTAAGTGGAATCTCAAGAGCATGCACTGTGGCATCCGGCTGCCTGGGATCATAGGCGTTGCTATATATATATATATATATATAGTAGCTGTGGTGACTGTCATTCAGGAGGCACTGGGGAGAGAAAGGTGAAGAGACATGTCCTTACCTTCAGGCCCTGGGGAAGACAGAAACCCAGGTGCAGTGTGATGAATGTTTTCTTAATGGTAGGGAAGTGCGAGATGTGTGGAAGGGTGGAACAGGACTAGAAACTCAGACGGTTTCCTTTAAGAACAGAAGCAGGACTTCATTAGCCAGTCTTGAACTAGGTCATATGGTTTCTCGGTCACTGAATTCTGAAGGGGTTGAAAGTGATCTGTCCTAGACAAAACTGGGGGCCATCTAAAGTTTGTTTGACTTTGGCAAGCACTTGGCTATAGCTCTGTGCCTGTTGCTTTCCAGAGCTTCCAGGAGCCCACAAGAAAACGGGCCATGCACCCCATTCTGGAATGGTAGCCTTTCTTCTTCCAAATGCAGGTTGTCTGGGTTAGCATTCAAAGGCTTACTTAGTTTCATTGCTTTCAGGACTTTTACAATTGCTTTTCTATCTTCCTGCTAATACATTTAGGTGTGCTGAAGACAACATATATCTGAAAAGGCTCATTATGTTCTCAAATCACTTTTTTGGAAAAACAGATCAGAAAGAAATTGTGGAGCCCACATTGATCCATGTTGGGCTCCAGAATGTTTTTTGCTGAGTAGCCATTTCTGCAATGGGAAGGACTGAATCTTTTTTTTTTAAACCTTGATGGACTTTTGACAGCTACCACTTTTCTTTTTCTCTTCTTTTTAAAATCCCTACTGTGTGCCAAGTGTGGCTGCTAGTCCTACATCTTTGCAGCAACCCTGCAAGGGAAATACTCTGGTCTCATCATCATTTGATGGATGCGGGAAATGAAGAAATCAAAACATTCAGTATTTTACCTCAAGACTTGTTCTGACAGAGGGCCAGGCTGTATTTGAGCTTGGGTATCTCCACATGGAAGTCAAGCCTCTCATTTAGCAGATGAGCCACTAAAGTCCCAGGGCCGCTCACCTCATTGGCTACAGGTCTTGGAGTCCAGGGCTTCTGAGTTTGTGGCCAGTGTACTTTGTGTGACAAGGGTTACCCCTGACAAGGCCACTGGGCCTCTGCTTGGGTCTCTTCCCTTCACAATGCATCCTGCATACAGCCTCCCTGTGACCCACACCCACTTACCACCATCCCAACACAGATTCATGCTTGTGGTTTCCCCAAAACTACACATGATAGTTCCAGACTCAGGACCTGATCTCTAACATCTCTGGCATGGATTCCACAGTCCAGCCAAATAATCCAGTCCTATAGCCCCCTGCATAAAAAAAAATACACGCTTTCCTGTCTCCATCTTTATTCACCATTTCCCTCTAGTTTACATGACCTCCTCTTGCTAGACTACAGTCCCAAATGCCACTGTTGGAGGGAAAAAAAGATGGTGTGAGAAGTGAGGCAGAAATCTCCTCCCAAAACCACATATAATATGAAAATACAGCAAATACAACTATTCCTAAAAGAGTGACCAGAATTAAGATTATACCAGCCAGTCTACATCTGGGAGAAGAGAACATCTCACAGAAAAGGGTAACGTAATAAAGCCGTGACCCGGTGGGACCCAAGCACTCGCCTAACCCCAGCTCACAGCAGGAGGAAGAGAATCAGAGCAGGGAGGGAGTGGAAGCCCAGGACTGCTAAATACCCAGCTCTAGAAATCTGCTCTGGGAATACAAACCCAAATGCCACTGTCTTTCAGGTCCATCACAAATGCCACCTCCTTCGTGAAGTTTGTGAGGTCCCAGAATTGTGCAGGATCTGTCACTTTTGCTGAGGGTGAGTGTCTTGTCAATGGGTTTCAGCCCCGGGCAAGTTCGCTATTGGTTCAATGTGACCAAAGAAATCGACAGTAAAACGTTCTTGGAGTGAAAGGGTTACACCCAACTTTATTTCCAGGTGGCAGGCCAGTCACTAGAATCCCGTTCACTCAGAGCAAGTCTGCATGCAGCAAGCCGGTCTCTGCCTCTGGGCCCCTCTGTCTGCACAGCCATCCTATGGGCCTCTCTGCCTGCACAACCATCCCGCACAGCTGTCCTCTGGGCCTCTGTCCTCAGCGCTGCCACCACTCCAGCCTCTGCTCTGCTCTCCTGCAGCCTTGCAGCCCTGCCACCATGTCATGACCAGAGCACTGGGCAGAGCTCTTTATATAGAGTCAACAGCCATGTATTGCCCATAGGTGTGCAGTGAGCTAGCCAACCAGGGCCAGGTGAGAATCCTGGCCACAGGAACTCTCATTTTATCCACAGAGAGAGAGAAATTGGGGAAGAAAGGGCAGGAAGCAAATGGGTAGAACTAAGGATAGTAGGTATGAAGCTTGGAGATGGTGCAGCAATGGATGACCCCAAGGCTACTCAATAGCAGAGCAGCTGTAGCTTTTTGAGTGCTTACTGTGTCTTGGGACAATGGAATATCATCACCTCCTTAAATCCCCACAGCATTTCATCAGGTTACTGGAGCTGGGAGTCAATCAAGCCTGATTCTGCCTAAAGTCAAAGCTCATACTGTCCCCTTGCAGTTGTGTTGTCTCCCAAGACAATCGGTTGTGGAGCAGGAAGAAAACGGAGCAATCCTCAAAACATAGGATTAAAGAGATGATACAAAATTGGGGTCATGGATTGAGACAATGAAGCAAGGAACACTGGAATTGGAAGAGCTGAGAGAGGGGCATGGACAGAGTGGGGCTTTCTTAAAGCTGAGGCCTTCAGTCCCTGTGACTTTTGTCAAAATGAGGCAACTCAGCTTGCAGTGATCACCTGCTTTGATCACGGGGTTCCCTGCATGGCTCTGTCCTAGGGCTTTGGATTCCCAAGCGCAGGGAGTGTGTCTATGCCTTTTTAATGTAGAAACAGTACTTTCTACCATGTGGCCACTTGGGAAGCGTAGAGGGACAAGTACCAGGATCTGCCCAGCAATGTGCAGAGGCTTCACAGAGAGATAAAGGGTCCAGGAAGAGAAGGGGAACTGGGTACGGGAAGGTCAAGCCAAAAGGCAGAGCATAAGTTGAGGGAAGAAAGCCTGGAAAGAAAGGCATGGCAGCAGTGCTCGGGGACGTGTCCAGAGTGTAAGTCAAGAGCAAGCAGTGGGAGGAAGTAAGGCTGGAGGGGCAGCTTAAGGCCGGGCACAGGTGCTACAGCCAATCCCCCGCCCCATATGCTTCCACCCCACCCAGCCCAGACTGCTCCCAGCTCCCTACCATTTGACATGTTGCTGTTTCTGAGCCTTGTGGAGACTCAGAATACCCCTCCTTACTCATCTAGGGACTTCTACTCATCTTTCAAGGCACTTTAGGTACTTGTGTCCTGTGAAGTTGGCCTTGGCACTCCCAGAATTCACCTTCTCCTGGGAAGTGTCTTTTCTACCTCTCTGTTCTAGCACTGGTCATAATTATTTGTCTGTCTTCCCTACTACTGTGAGGGCCTCATGGGGAAGGAATGCCAGTGTGCAGATAGCCATAGTGCAGCACATTTTGATGATGGCCTGACTCTGACTCAGCATTCATGCTTCATTCAGGCAGACAGAGTGAGCGGTCAGTGCAGCCCTGTGACTGTGGGAAGAGCACAGGGGCATTTTCCTTTCTGCGCAGCATAGGTGCTGCTCATTGTCATGACAGGACCGCATCCTGCTCACCCTGACTCCCTTCAGCCTCTGGCACCTGCCTACCAGGCCAGGTCATTTCTCTGCATTTTTCTCCTTTGCTACTTTTTTTTCTTTCCTGCAAGGAGTACAGCAACCCCTCAGGAGTTCGATTATATGGCAAGATGAATAAGACCTTCGAATTATGCTATTTAAATGAGTCATCTCAACCCTAGTGTAATTGTTCGCCCCCTGTCGCATTAAACGTGACCTACATTTCTAAAAGAGCTCTTCTGGCTGGAATGGGGAATTGCTGCAATTGCCGGCTGCTGTTCGCTGGCTTATCATTTGCATCACAGGGTGTGTCTTTTGTTTCCCATCTGGGCAGGGGCAGACTTTTCACCAGTCACTCACTATAGCCAGCAGAACAAGCTTGCATATAATTACAGAAAGAAGTCGAGCTGATTTTCTGGATGTCTGGATGTGTGTGGTGTGTTCGGAGGAGGCAGACAGCCGCAGAGGAGTGCAGGGTGGTGCAGAAGATGCTGTCTGGTCTTGGCTTAGCAGTTTGTCAATATATTGGAGGGTTTAAGCTGAGCAGATTTAGATTTTGGACTCGTGGTCTGAAATCTCCTTGTTTCATATCTCCTTGTAAAGATCTCCAGTTGCTGTGAAAATGAAGCCTGCATTGATGTTCTCAGGATGGATCATGCAGGTGGCCCCATCGTGCCTTAGCATTTCTTCATCTTGGAGCTGAGCTGTTGGACAAGATTCTTTTGCTCAAATGGAGTGGGACACATTTCCCTTCATCATTCACTTCTTTTAATGAAGGGAAGGTGATTGATTGTCAGACTGTCAAACCTAACCATCTCCAAAGACACTTCTCCAAATCTGTGAAGGTCTCAACTAGAACTGGTGGTTCTGTTGTCTCACATATTTCAGTTATTCAGACCCTGTGAATTTGAATCATAGCCCACTGGAAAGGCCTACACTTAGATAAAAAAGAGTTAAACTTTCCAAAGGAAGGGTGAGCAACATTACCACAATAATAGATAAAGTCAGATGTTGCATTCATTCAGCAGATACCAATTGTGTGCCCAAGAATCAAGCATATGCTCAGGGATGGGTAATACAAGAGAACCAGGCTGTTAAGGCCCCTGCCCTCAAGAAGTTCTCAGTCAAGTGAGGTCTAGTGAGGTTGATGGGCATGCAGATGGTTACAACTCCATGAAGCATGTAAGAAATGCTGTGGGAAAAGAGGACAGCAGACTCTGCCTAAGGAAATTGAGCAAAGTTTTAAAAAGGGAGAGAGGTGTTTGTGCTGGAACTTGAAGGATGGGCAGTGGTGTTTACCAGGCAGGACAATTTTGGGAAGGGCATTCTAGGCAAGGGCTAGGGTAACTAGAGCCTCATGTATGGTGATGGATGAGGTGGTTAGAACATTAAGGGCCTTGGGTACCCAAACAATGTATGTTTTATACTGTATATATATTAGGATGCATTCATCTGTAAGAAACAGAAACCCCTATCACTCTACTGGTTTGAACATTGAAGAAAACATACTAACATATATAATATGCTCAAAGGCAGGGAAGTTCTCAGATGGCTGAATTCAGTGGCTCCACTCTGTCATTAAGGACCTATGCTCTTTCTACTTTTCTGCTCTGTCATCCTTGGTAGGACTATTTATCCTCAGTCTTGTTCTTCTCCTGATCACAAGATGACTGAAGAGCAAGAGAAGTTTGTTTGTTTGTTTTCTGCCTTGATGTGTGTTTTCCTTAATCAGTGAAGAAAAGCTTTCTGAAGAAAACCCCTTCAGGCTCATCCTCATGCCTCAGGAGCCAATACTGAGCCCCATGCCCAGTCCTAACCTACTCGCAGGCTAGGGAAACGCGGCCACCATGACTGGCTCAGACCAGCCCTGACTCCCCACCCAGCAAGGACAGACCCACTGCTTCTGAGGTGCCTGGCCAGGTAGAGGATGCTGGAACAATGTTTTTTGTTCTGATGGTGAGTAGAAGAAAGGGGACAAATGGTTGCCAAGTTGGTGACGGTGTTTGCTGCAGTAGGTGTTTAGAAACTATTGCAGATGATGGAGCAGGAGTTGGCATAATCAGCTTTGATGTTAAAAAGATCACCCTATTGTTAGTATAGCGTTTAGTTTTGTAGTAGAAAAAGTGGGGACAAATGGAACAGTCTTATGAAAAGTCAAGCAATAGATTAGCATATATGTGGAACAGGAGCTGAAATTTTCCTTGAGCTAAGTTCTCTACCTTAACACAGGGTTGGGGGGCAGGGGTTGTTGAGAGGTGGGGAGGTAGCTAGTGCAGGGAGAGGTTTTCCATGCTGAATACATCAAGAAATCCTTTTTTTTTTTTTTTTTTACTGCAGCAAGCATGCAACCTCTCATAAGTCCAGGTGGTAATGTAGTCTACTCAGAGTGGCCATTGTATCATAGATTCCTGGAATATTGGAGCTGGAAGTGACCTTGAAGTCATCTAGTTCAAGACATTATTTTTACAAATGAGGACACTGGGACCTAGATTTGCAAAGCAACTTAAGTGCTTAGGTCTGGTACGTAGTTGAGCTGGCACCACACCCAGAGCTTTTCTTAACTCCCAGCCCTGGTTCTCAGGACCACCTTTTATGGATTTGCATTCCTGAGCGCTAGAAAGGCTTTGCAGGCCCTCTCCCTGTGTTTCTATTATCTTTAACAACAATCCTATTTTTGGAATTAAAAAATTATATATTGGTTTGGTTTCTATAAGAATGCAAACAATACTGGTAGGTATAATGTTTAAGCTCTCTTACTATCCTTTTATAACATGATCTTAGAGTGAATGTGTCCTTTTGGTTTTTTTCTTTGAAAGAGTTTTAATGGGGAATGAGATGAGACCTCTGGGGCCTTGGAAACCTGAGAGAGGAAAGGAGGCCTTAAGAAGAAGCCCTGAGATGTGGAATGGAAAGCTTGAGGGCTCATTACATTGCTGAGGGCTTTTCCTGTGACACCAAGCCAAAGCAGGAGGTAAATGAGAGCCTTGGTGACTGAGTGGCGATTGATGTGCTAGCGTGAGGTGGAGCCACTGGCTCATTTTTCTTGGCAACTGAAATACCCAGTCGCAATGATCTGTCATTCACTGTCCACTCTTTCCTTCAACCTTCAGTGTTCTGTGCCCATTCCCCCCAGAACATACACATGTGTTGACTAAGACTCTTACCCAAAAACCTTTGGAACTTCACCCCTGTAGACAGAGCAGTACTTTGAACAGTGGACACCAAGAAGAAAAAAAAACTTAGTAACATCTAGAAGTGGTTTTCAATCCAGATTCTGACAAAGCGCCATCTGCAAATCACCAAGTTTAACTAAAGACTGACCTGTAAAATTCATTTATTTCAACTTTGTTTTTGGAAATATTTCTAACGTGTATTAGTTTTTTTTTTCTGGTAGTATGCCAAGCATTATAAAACTGTTAGTTCAAATACAGATGCTCAGTAAAGACCCGACTGAGAGTATCATATAGACCAGGGCATCTCTGGATACTGTATAAAAGATAATCCCAGTTTTGTAAAACAAATAATGAAAAGAGGGAAAAAAATCCTTATTACGCATATATGGTGTGTCTGTATATGATTATTAAACCTGGAGAAACATACGGAAGGAGGTATATGGAGCTGCTGATGTGGTTACTTTGCCGGGCCATGCTGACGTGGGTGGGGAAGAGGGCTGGGGCAAGCCACACAGAATGTGAGAGAAGAGGGGCCAGAAAAGGCACACACAGGACGGTATTTATACACATTGATCTTTGCTTGTGGCTACATGTACAAAGGATTGAATATATGCTTTTAAAAAGTGATCTGGAAAATGAGAACACAGAAGTGACTCTAATCCTCATGTAGATCTAAATTCATGGTATGCTTCAGATGTTTGGCTGGTTCGTAGGATCAGTAAGGGGTCGTCAAGCTGGAAGTTTTATAGTTCTCTAAATTAAAAGTGGTAAAATGTGACTGGGAATGCTGTTCCACTTGAATTTACTTTTTACTTGACTTTCATCCACTTGTTATGTTGTTTTTCATCTCTACATTTTTGCCATCTTTGTATCAGTGAAGTCAATTATAATGAAAAATATGTATTATATATAATTATAAACCTTAGTTATGTCTAAGTTTATTTCAAAACTATATAATTTTTTCTATAGTGTGAATTTCTTTCATCATAAAAGTTCTCTAGTATTTTTATAATGTCCTGATTTCAAGGAATCCTTCAAAATATGGCAAGAACCCTGAATGAACTGGTATCACCTGACATTTTTAACTGAGCTCTTGTGAACGCCTTTCAAAAAGTGTACCCATTGGACTGTAACTGCTTTTGGGGCCACCCAGTACATTCTTTTGGCACTTTATTTATGGAAATGCTAGGAGCATTCACCCCCAACTCTCCCAACCCTGGGTTCCCCACCTTTTAACACACACAGGAAGGCCAACATTTATTAATCTCTTATCATGTGTTAGAGGCTTTCCTCACAGTAAGCCAGCAAGGGCAAAAATTTATGCCCATTTAAAAATCAGGAGCCTGAGGCCCAGAGGGGTTAAATTATTTATTCAGGGGTGAATGAGCCCATTTTTAAATACTGGGCTCTTCAATTCCATAGGACAGCTCTGTTTGTTTGTTTGGTTTTCTCTTACATTACACAAATGGTCCCACCAGAAGGAAAGCTGGAAGGACTCCCTTCCTCTGAAGACTTGACTTTCTCTGATTCATTCTCTGCTTTTGAGATGTGGATGAGGAAATGGAAGAGAAAGAACAGGTGGTGAAAGATGGAACATCTATCTACATAATGCCAGGTTTTCCTAGGAGAAATGGCTGTTCTAGAATAGCTCAAATTTAGAGTAACCTCCCTCTAAGAACCTTATTTGTTTATTCCTGGAACTAATGCCTAACATCACTCACCTGGCTTCCTGGGTATTCTGATTTTCTAAAACCATTTCATTCTTACCATGTTCAGACAAATAGGAATGGAGCTTGGAAGTGTGCAAAGACACAAAAATGAGAATAAAAAGAGGAGGGGGTCTTGATCTAAGTAGACTAACCTTCTTTCCCAAATCTCATTTCCCTAGGGGTATGCTTCCTTTCATTAAGCAGCAAGACTTGAAAGAAACTTCCAGTAAAAAGAACACTCACTATAATCTCCTATGGCCTACAATTAAATGGAAACAAGGCAATGTGGATTTTTCTTTTTTCTTCCTTTTGGACCCTCAGCAATTCTCAGATTTAACTGAACACAAATGTATTTGTTGTGTTTATTTCCTTCTGAAACATACACTTGAAAATTAAATTACTCTTTTGAGTTTGTTAAGGGGGAAAATCCAGGGTGCTTATTTGAAAGTTTAAGTCATTAATTATTGCATAGGTTTCATCAATTGTTTAAGCAGAAAGCTTTTGTTTGCTTCCCATATATGTAAGGTTTTTTTCCCACTTTTAAATAGGACAAAGTAACGGAGGGCTAATTTTTACTTCCTGTTGGATCACACAGGAAACCCAAGCCAGACTTTGATTCCTCTGTGTTTGATAGCTTTGAGAGCAACAGAGCCAGGTATTCTGAGTGCAATCCAGTAGGTAACAGCTGGAGAATGTGTAGCAAAAGAAACCACAGAACAAAGGGCCAAATCATGGTTTTCATCTGTTACTGAACAATTTAGAATAAACTAATGCTTAACACGTATATAATATGTGTTACTGTGTATATAACCACACAGTTATGTTCTGCATATGATTGCTCAAATAATCTATTACTAATTTGGAATGGATATCATTAAAATAAATATATTTTGAATTTTTAGCAGAAAAAATTGTATGTGAGACAGGGAATTTGTTTAATACAAATTAAATATGAGGTTAGACTACATATAGTTGTAGTTGTTTGGGGTATATGATACTAAGGGTTCTATGTCCAATTCCAACATGTGGTTTTTTTCGCCCACACCAAGCAATGCTCCAAGACTAGCTAGATGTCCTATGATTCCGTTCAATAAGTTCCTGATGCTGTCTACCTGGATATACTATCTACCTAGAGATGCTATCTACCTGGAGATAGCACCAGATTCCACAGGTAAGCGCTCAGTGCCACAGGACTGCCCTCCACTTCAGATAGCAAGTCAGCAAGTCCAGGTCGTTACCTTTGCTTCTAACTGGCTGGCTATAAATCAGATGAACAGGTTCCCATGATCCCACTCCTTGGGATCAATTAATTTGCTAGAGCAGCTCATAGAATTCACAGAAAGATTTTGCTTAGTAGTCAGTTTATTGTAAAAGGATATAACTGAGAAACAACCAGATACAAGACACATAGGTCAAAGTATGGGAAAAAGGCTCAGAGCTTCCATGCCCTATCACAGTGTGTTATTTTCCCCAAATCTCCTTGTGCTCACTAATTAGGAAGCTCTCTGAACTCAGTCCTTTTGGGTTTTTATGGAGGCTTCATTACATCGGCATGATTGATTAAATCACTGGTCACTGGCAATTGATCCAATCTCCAGTCCCTCTCTTCTCCCTGGAGGTCATGGGGGGTGAGATTAAAAGTTCCAAACTTCTAATCACATGGTTGATTCCACTGGCAACCAACCCCCATCCTTAGGTGCATCCCTAAGCATGACAGAAGATACATTTATCACTCTTACCACTAAGGAAATTCTATGGCTTTTAGGAGCTCTGTGCCAGAGGCAGGATAAACACCAAATATGTATTTCTTATTATTAATCACAATATCACAGATACCCACTTAGGTGTGCATTTCATAATGAAATAACTAAACTCTTCAATAATAAGTTATTCATTCAGACATTTTGAAGGACAGGAGAAAGATAACCTGACATTTCAAAAGAAAAAATAATAAAAAAAGCAATTATAAAGTAGAAATAGACAATTAAACCAATAGTGATCTAACCTTCAGTTGACTTCTTTTGCCTTTTGACTGGTTAGTTAAGGGATCTTAAAATGCATCTCTACCATCTTTACCAAGGAATTGTCAGTGTTCTTGTGGATAATATCCAGTTGTTGTGATCTGTTACTCTCTAGTTATGAGCATGGCCTCAGCAGCTTCCAAGACACAGGGTAATTGGAAACAGTAATTTTTAAACTCTAAATTCAAGGAAACTAATTAGTAGATACTTTAAGGGTAGGGAGGAATAACACAACATCTTACATTCTCTTTTACATGAACATCAAGGGCCTACTGGTACCAAAGTTTATTCAACCAATCCCCTAATTTCTGAATTTGGGTCTCAATCACATGCAAAAATGGAATGTTAAAGCCTTTGAAAAAATTCCTCATTTAGTCTTGCCTCAGATTTTGCTTAATTGGCATGGATTCTAAATTCTGAACCACAGAAAATAATGCACTTCCTATTTTTAAATTCAGATATAATTGACATGCCATAAAATTCATCCTTTAAAATGTACAATTTACTGGTTTTTCATATATTTAGAAAGGTGTGCAACCATCACCACTATCTCATTTTGTAATATTTTCATCATCCCAAAAAGATACCCCATACCTATTCGCAGTTACTTCTAGTTCCTCCCATTCTAGTCCCTGGCAATCTCACATCTATTTTCTGTCTGTATGGATTTGCCTATTCTGGGCATTCCTGCCTTTTTTGAACTAAGTCCTACTGATTGTGCTTGTCCCACCTCTTCTGTCAAGAGTCATTTACACTCTCCTACTATATATTATTTCAATTTTGAAAACCTTCCATGTGCAAATATCTGATAAAGAATTTATTACGACTTTATCATTATATCTTTCTGTCAAATCCAGGTTATTAGTTTCAGGAGATTAGGGAAAATGTCTTAAGGCTGAGCATTTATTGAGGAATTCCTGTCTCATCAGGACTTGATGTCACATATTCGTTGGGTATCTACTGTATGTGAGGTACTGTGTTTTGTACCAGGGATTCATTCTCTATCTCACTACCACCTTAGATGTTTCATTGTCATTACAATCTCATACACAGCGAACTTAAGGTCTGGGTTTTCACAACTAGTAAGTGGAAGAAGGAGGATATGAACATAAGTCTGGACTCTTCCCATCTTACACTCTCGCAAGTATGATCCCAATCATAATCTTCACATGAAAATTTGCCGCATACACCTAATTCAGCACCTAGTGCTCAGTGTAGGGCCATGTTAAGTGTTGATGTTGATGTTCTTTACACATACCTATTGTAGATCATTTAAGAGTTACTATATTTTAAGAAATAGAGGAAAAATGTTTAGACTCACAAATTATTAGAGAAATGCAGAGCTTAAGGAAAAGGAGATACTGTTCTATATCTGTTAGTAAACATTTTTAAAGTGACAATATTCCAGTGCTTGCAAAGTTTTGGTGCAGTTGGTACATCCTTATATTTCAGATGGAAGTGTGAACTCTTAAAGTCCTTTGGAATGTAATAGCTGTCCACAAAGGAAAAATGTTCAGTCTCCTGACTTACTGAAGTAATTTAATTAAAGAAATAATCCAAGGGAAGAAAGTATCATGAATGAAGATGTTCACCTTAACATTATTTCCAATATTAATGCATTATTTAAGTGTCCAAGAAAAGTTCAATGAATAGTAGAGGTATAGTAAGGCAGACATTCTTGAATGGAATATTATAGAGCCACCAAAAGAGAGAATCATGAAGACTTGAAAAATGTTTAAAAAAACGTGAAAATTTGAATATAGACTCATATTTAAGCCCTGAATACAACTATATAGCAATTTATATATACAAACACATTTTTAAAACTTAGGACTATATCTAGCACATAATAAATAGCAATGATTGATTGAATGAATGAATGTCTACAGAAATAAAAAAACTCTCTGCATGATACATACTCATATCCTCAGAGGTTCCCAGAAGGTTTAAATAACATATTCTAGTTGAAGTAATGTATTTTTAATAAGACTATAGGTTATATAGTGACTTAGGAAATGTCAATTGTTGTGAAAGATCATTGCAGTTCTAGAAAATACTTAATATTTTTGATGACACATGTATTATGATTTATAACAAATAAAACTTTAGAATATTTAGAGAATGGTAGTGATTATATCAAGGATCATAATAGCCTTTTGAAAATGTATAATAGCTTCTATGTTTTAAAAAAATAATGATCTAATTCCAAAGATAATATAGATTGGCTAATAATAATAATAATAATGGTAATAAAAGTTTTAGGACTATCTATTTTTAGAGAAAAGGACCAAACAGGGGCAAAGTCAATTGTGCATGCTCTGGAATTCAGCTGCTTACTACAACTGACAGTGACAACCATGGGGAAAAGGCCCATGGTGGGCTGTGTAGCAGTCCCTACCCCTTACTGCATGATGACTGAAGTCTCAGTTTTCTCCTCTGCTAGAAACATTCTCTATGTTATCTTGTATCCTTATGGAAAAGTCCAGTAGGTATGGGGGCTGTCTCCAGAGCCAGGCTGCTGGGATTCAGTAAATCGCTTAACTTCACCTGTACAATGGAAATAATAATAGTAGTATTCACCTCCAGGATGGATGTACAGCCCAATGGTCGGCACACAATAAAGTGTTCAACGTTAGCTATTCTTATAACTTGGAAAAAGGTGTTAGTCCTTTCTTATAGAGGAGAAAACTGAGACTTCTAGACATTAACGAGGCAAGATTCAAACCCAAACACAACCACCTGCAGAGCCCAAATACTTTCCACCACATCTTAAAGCATATTGCTGACAGGGGCATGTCCATTCTGATGAGGCAGCAAAGAAAAACAAATCCTCTGTACAGAATTTTATGCATTTGATGATTGGAACATTTTTCCACAGACCACCTTCTAGCTTCACACATTTCAAACTATGTTCCCTCTCCTTACACATAGACTTTTGGTGCCAGGTTCTGTAGGACGCATTCGTTTCAGGGTCCAACATGTGGTCTTGTACCTTTGGTTCATGATATTGGCTGAGTCAGTGTAGTAGGTGTAAACCAGGAACCCACTCTTTATACTATAATGGCTAGCAACGCATAAATATGTCCCATTAAATCTACACTAAATGTATCACCTGGTTAACTTCCCCTTAACCAGGCCTCACAATTACATCCACTCTAAGGCTAGCTGACACAGGGAGAAACATGACAGAAAGGAGGTCAGTGAACACACTGCCCTGAAAGGGGGCTCTGGGAGTGAGAGGACCTGAAGTTTAAGCCTCATTAGCTTCATGATAAATACGCCTTTGAATGTCACACCCCCAAGGTAAAGGTTAATGACTTTTCATTTTTCATCTTCTCATGTAGTTAATGCTTAAATGGTACAATGTAAAAGAGCTTATATATATATTTACACATGAATTATATTCAAGGCATATATATATAAAAGTAAAACTTGTGTCTATTGGAAAAACATTTCAAAATAATACTTCTAATTTCAAAATGGTATAATCTAAAAAATATTTTGTTGCATACATAAAGACGTATACATGTCATGGATTTTGGAGGAAAGTGCCTTATTCACAGGGCACTGGGAAGGTTACAGAACATTAACTAGCTCTGGTAGGAGGGGAGCTGGTTGGGCCTCATAGCCTCTGGCTCTTCTTTCATCCTCCATCTGGGACATACGTGCCTGAGCCTCTCCCCACTGTCACCAGTGAGGAACCTGTCCCCACAGCTCTTCAGTCCTTCAGCCACGATTGCTAGCATGCTCGACATCCAGTGACCCCATGGTCACTGGGAACAGCCACGAAGAGATGCTGCCCTTGCTTTGCCAATGCACTCTGACCTGCCCAGGTTTAGCTCAATCCATAGCTTTAAGTTAGCTCCTTGCTTCTTACTTTTCTCAGAGTAGAAATTAACTCAAGTTGTTGGAGGGGATAGAACTTTAAATTGTAGTACAAAAATAGGCTGTCAAGTCAAAGGGAAAGGAAGCTGTCCTAATTTTGGGGCACTGCAAATACATTAAACCACTTATTGAAGTTTTCTTGGTGCCTTAATATTACATGGCCTCATGGCCTTCATTCCAGGCACCCGAGATTAATCAGCTTTGTAAGGAAGGTAGACAGGCTCAACTAAACAGGAAATAGGACACCTCAAATCTGGGGACAGTCACTGTGAGACTAGAACATAACAGCACATCTGAATTTTGTAAGGTCACAGAACAGATACTTCTATTCAGGAATCCTTCAGTTACAAAAGAAGGCGGTGTGTGGCGAGTGGAGGGGGGGATAAAGTAGTGAGTCTCTTACATTGATTGGCAAGATATATGGACTCTGGCAGTAAGACATGTGTACAATAGATTTTTGAGGGGGATAGTTAGCTCTTTAAAGTTGTGGCTTTGGGACGAGATAAGTAGGAAGTTGTGGCTTAGTTACTGGTGACCCAGTGGCAGTTAATTATGGTACTTCTTACATCCAGATAGTCTGTTTTACAGACTGAGTTTTATTTGTCCTCAGTTATTTTTAAATGCAAAGTAACGTTACCTTTTACTGGAATATAGAGAGGACCTTAATCAACTGTAGGTATTTCACTTTTAGATGCCGCTAACATGAACACCATTAAAACAAAAACTCTTTGGCTTCAGCCCTCAGCTGGGTTCACAGGAGAGATAGTTTCAACAACTTCTGGCATCTGACCAGATAACCATATGTACCTTCACTCCCCCCTTCCTCCCCTCCCCCCGAGAAGAAGAAGGATTTAGCTAGAGTTGCCTCTGGGACTTGATACAGATATGTAGCCATATCAGGTCTGGGGTCCTGGCATCACCTTGGCTCCTAGGGGTGCATACCTCAATCAGCTTGGGGTGTCCATCACTGAGTCCCTGGAGGGTGAGGATCTCTCCTCCGTCGAAGGTAAACCCTCGGCCCTTCTGGTCTTCATCCCACAGTGTGTATACCACACTCCTGTTCTTCATACCCAACTTCTTCTGCCAGCCATATAAAACCAGAAACAGCTCTTACTGTATGTCACCCAAAATGCAGCATCATTGGTGGTTGATTAAAAAACGGCACTAGTACTGTCTGCCCACTGCACCCAGAGAGGAGCAAGGTGGTGCTTGCTGTGCCCTCCAGAGGGATCTGTCGCCCTTGTCAGCTCTGTTTCGTGTTGACCCCAAATCCAGAAGGAACATCTAACATGGTGGATGGAGGCTGGTCTAGAGTTCATTGTGTTTTGGGGTGGTTTCTTTATGAGGATCATTCATGTTGTGTATGGTTCTTTTTATCAGTTCAAATTCTCCTGGCAGAGGATTAAACTTGAGCCCTACAACATGACCTCATCCAGCAGAATTTGCTTTTTCTAAATTGGTCCATTTGATTATTGAGGCAGCAGAAGGAAGTAAACAAGAAAAAAAAGTGAAGAAATTGGCCTTTCCGTAAGCGAAGGGCCCTTGGCCATGAGACTTGGTATCTGTACCACAGACGGGACCATGGATTGTTACTCTTGGCAGACTCGGGACATCATTTGGTGGCTTCATGGAGGATCAGATCCATGAGTTCAGGGAAAGGTAAATGGCAAATTGGAAAGACAGTGACTCATGGAGAAATGGAGACAGTGATGGAAACTTTGGTCCAAATGTAAGTGGGCTTATTGTATTCTTTACATTTCACCCCGAAACTTTCTACGAAGTTCGAGATTTTTTTTTTTTTTTTTTTTTTTTGAGAGGGCATCTCTCATATTTATTGATCAAATGGTTGTTAACAACAATAAAATTCAGTATAGGGGGGTCAACGCTCAATGTACAATCATTAATCCATCTCAAGCCTAATTCTCGTCAGTCTCCAATCTTCTGAAGCATAACGAACAAGTTCTTACATGGTGAACGAATTCTTACATAGTGAATAAATTCTTACATGGTGAACAGTACAAGGGCAGTCATCACAGAAACTTTCGGTTTTGATCATGCAATATGACCTATAAACAATCAGGTCAAATATGAATATTCGTTTGATTTTTGTGCTTGATCTATATGTTGATCCCACATTTCTCCTACTATTATTATTATTTTTATTTTTAATAAAATGCTGAAGTGGTAGGTAGATGCAAGATAAAGGTAGAAAACATAGTTTAGTGCTGTAAGAAGGCAAATATAGATGATCAGATGATCAGGTGTGTGCCTATGGACTAAGTATTAATCCAGGCTAGACAAGGGCATCAAGACATCCACGGATGCAGAAGATTTCTCTCAAAGCAGGGGGGGTGAGGTTCTGAGCCTCACCTCTGTTGATCCCCAAATTCTCACCTGATGGCCCCCCTGCGACTGTGCCTGTCTTAGGTTGTTCCTCCCTTGAGGAATCTTACCCGTCTCTGGCTAACCAGTCATCTTCCGGGGCCATACAGGGAAATGTAAAGTTGGTAAGTGAGAGAGAAGCCATATTGTTTGCAAAGGTTAGCTTTTTACTTCTTTGCAGATTTATGCCCTGTGGCTTCTATGCCCAGCACTTGTCTCGAGGTATCTTTACCACCTGGAGGAATTATGATACTCGGTAAATTCGATATGAGGCACGAATTCTATTTAAGGGTTGTAATTAGGAAGGAAGAAGAAAAGCTATAGATGTAGCATACGAAGGAAGCTTGGGAGGATTGATTATTTCTTTGACATATCTTCTTGTATAGTACCTTAAGTATGTATAGGTTTTAAACTACTAACTAATTTGCACACATATATTAACATAATAGGAATACGGTGACATAAACAAAGCAAATCTATAATTACCATCCATCTCCAGTGAAGCCAAGAAAACCATTTAGGCACCCTAGGCATTTGTGAAAATTTATCTATGATATGATGGATATTGTCCAACTGTACTTGAACCATCAGACAAATTAAAGCAGCCCATTTCTGGGATCTGTTCACATCCCATATGTTCTTTTAACCATAGATAGTCTATAGTCATGAGATTTTGGAGTGCTACAACTTGCACCCCTCCCAACTCCTGGTTGAGTTCCAACAGTACAGATCCGGTCAAATTCGTTGTCTCACTGTATGCACATGCCAGCCTAGACATCTCCCTCCTCATTCTTATGGCAAGTCCAGGAGATGGTGGGCTGGATGCAGCCACAACCGCAGCATCGTCTGGATCCCTGTGGAGGCTTTTTGATGATCATCCCCCGGCACAAGTCCTCCAGAGAGTGCTGATGCCGGAAGCTCCTCCTCATATCGTATCTTAGTTCATTTTCTGGGTATCCAAGCTAGGCCTTGATCTCCTGCATAGAAACAAACAGACCCTTTGCCCACACTTTGACATGCCCTCTATACCACTGTGCAGAACTCATTGGAGGTCAGCACACAGGGACTGCTTTTTTTTTTTTTTTTTTTAAATTAAGAGAAAGGAATATTATCAGAAAAGAGTACCTCCATAGCTGATCATCTGACACCCTTTAAGTGATCAACATTAAGGATATTTAAAGCATGCATTGATCTTTGATTTACCAATAGTTTTATCCTGTTAAGGAGTAATCCCCCTTTTCCTTCTTTCTTTCTTTCTTTTTTTTTTTTTTTTTTTTTTTTTTAAATTTTTAATCTACACTTACATGAAGAATACTATGTTTACTATGCTCTCCCCTATATCAGGTCCCCCCTAACAACCACATTACGGTTACTGTCCATCAGCTTAGCAAAATGTTGTAGAGTCACTATTTGTCCTCTCTGTGTTGTGCAGCCCACCCTCCCCTTGCTCCCTCCTCCCCATGCGTGCTAATCTTAATAACCCCCTTTTTCTTCCCTCCCCTTATCCCTCCCTGCCCACCCATCCTCCCCAGTTCCTTTCCCTTTGGTACCTGTTAGTCCATTTTTAGGTTCTGTAATTCCACTGCTGTTTTGTTCCTTCAGTTTTTCCTTTGTTCCTATACTCCTCAGATGAGTGACATCATTTGGTATTTCTCTTTCTCCGCTTGGCTTATTTCACTGAGCATAATACTCTCCAGCTCCATCCATGTTGCTGCAAATGGTTGGATTTTTCCACTTCTTATGGCTGAGTAGTATTCCATTGTGTATATGTACCACATCTTCTTTATCCATTCATCTACCGATGGACATTTAGGTTGCTTCCAATTCTTGGCTATTGTAAATAGTGCTGCGATAAACATAGGGGTGCATCTGTCTTTCTCAAACTTGATTGCTGCGTTCTTAGGGTAAATTCCTAGGAGTGGAATTCCTGGGTCAAAAGGTAGGTCTGTTTTGAGCATTTTGATGAACCTCCAAACTGCTTTCCACAATGGTTGAACTAATTTACATTCCCACCAGCAGTGTAGGAGGGTTCCCCTTTCTCCACAGCCTCGCCAACATTTGTTGTTGTTTGTCTTTTGGATGGCAGCTATCCTTACTGGTGTGAGGTGATACCTCATTGTAGTTTTAATTTGCATTTCTCTGATAATTAGCGATGTGGAGCATCTTTTCATGTGTCTCTTGGCCATCTGTATTTCTTTTTTGGAGAACTGTCTGTTCAGTTCCTCTGCCCATTTTTTAATTGGGTTATTTGTTTTTTGTTTGTTGAGGCGTGTGAGCTCTTTATATATTCTGGACGTCAAGCCTTTATCGGATCTGTCATTTTCAAATATATTCTCCCATACTGTAGGGTTCCTTTTTGTTCTATTGATGGTGTCTTTCGCTGTACAGAAGCTTTTCAGCTTAATGTAGTCCCACTTGCTCATTTTTGCTGTTGTTTTCCTTGCCCGGGGAGATATGTTCAAGAAGAGATCACTCATGTTTATGTCTAAGAGGTTTTTGCCTATGTTTTTTTCCAAGAGTTTAATGGTTTCGTGACTTACATTCAGGTCTTTGATCCATTTTGAGTTTACCTTTGTATATGGGGTTAGACAATGGTCCAGTTTCATTCTCCTACATGTAGCTGTCCAGTTTTGCCAGCACCATCTGTTGAAGAGACTGTCATTTTGCCATTGTATGTCCATGGCTCCTTTATCAAATATTAATTGACCATATATGTTTGGGTTAATTTCTGGGGTCTCTAATCTGTTCCACTGGTCTGTGGCTCTGTTCTTGTGCCAGTACCAAATTGTCTTGATTACTATGGCTTTGTAGTAGAGCTTGAAGTTGGGGAGTGAGATCCCCCCTACTTTATTCTTCTTTTTCAGGATTGCTTTGGCTATTCGGGGTCTTTGGTGTTTCCATATGAATTTTTGAATTATTTGTTCCAATTCATTGAAGAATGTTGCTGGTAATTTGAGAGGGATTGCATCAAATCTGTATATTGCTTTGGGCAGGATGGCCATTTTGACGATATTAATTCTTCCTAGCCATGAGCATGGGATGAGTTTCCATTTATTAGTGTCCCCTTTAATTTCTCTTAAGAGTGACTTGTAGTTTTCAGAGTATAAGTCTTTCACTTCCTTGGTTAGGTTTATTCCTAGGTATTTTATTCTTTTTGATGCAATGGTGAATGGAATTGTTTTCCTGATTTCTCTTTCTATTGATTCGTTGTTAGTGTATAGGAAAGCTACAGATTTCTGTGTGTTAATTTTGTATCCTGCAACTTTGCTGTATTCCGATATCAGTTCTAGTAGTTTTGGAGTGGAGTCTTTAGGGTTTTTTATGTACAGTATCATATCATCTGCAAATAGTGACAGTTTAACTTCTTCTTTACCAATCTGGATTCCTTGTATTTCTTTGTTTTGTCTGATTGCCGTGGCTAGGACCTCCAGTACTATGTTAAATAACAGTGGGGAGAGTGGGCATCCCTGTCTGGTTCCCGATCTCAGTGGAAATGCTTTCAGCTTCTCGCTGTTCAGTATAATGCTGGCTGTGGGTTTATCATATATGGCCTTTATTATGTTGAGGTACTTGCCCTCTATTCCCATTTTGCTGAGAGTTTTTATCATGAATGGATGTTGAATTTTGTCAAATGCTTTTTCAGCATCTATGGAGATGATCATGTGGTTTTTGTCTTTCTTTTTGTTGATGTGGTGGATGATGTTGATGGATTTTCGAATGTTGTACCATCCTTGCATCCCTGGGATGAACCCCACTTGGTCATGGTGTATGATCCTTTTGATATACTGTTGAATTCTGTTTGCTAATATTTTATTGAGTATTTTTGCATCTACATTCATCAGGGATATTGGTCTGTAATTTTCTTTTTTGGTGGGGTCTTTTCCTGGTTTTGGTATTAGGGTGATGTTGGCTTCATAGAATGAGTTTGGGAGTATTCCCTCTTCTTCTATTTTGTGGAACACTTTAAGGAGAATGGGTATTATGTCTTCTCTGTGTGTCTGATAAAATTCCGAGGTAAATCCGTCCGGCCCCGGGGTTTTGTTCTTGGGTAGTTTTTTGATTACTGTTTCAATTTCTTTGCTTGTAATTGGTTTGTTTAACTTTTGTGTTTCTTCCTTGGTCAGTCTTGGGAGGTTGTATTTTTCTAGGAAGTTGTCCATTTCTTCTAGGTTTTCCAGCTTGTTGGCATATAGGTTTTCATAGTAGTCTTTAATAATTCTTTGTATTTCTGTGGAGTCTGTCGTGATTTTTCCATTCTCATTTCTGATTATGTTGATTTGTGTTGACTCTCTTTTTCTCTTAATAAGTTGGGCTAGAGGCTTATCTATTTTGTTTATTTTCTCAAAGAACCAGCTCTTGGTTTCGTTGATTTTTGCTATTGTTTTATTCTTCTCAATTTTGTTTATTTCTTCTCTGATCTTTATTATGTCCCTCCTTCTGCTGACTTTAGGCCTCATTTGTTCTTCTTTTTCCAGTTTTAATAATTGTGATGTTAGACTATTCATTTGGGATTGTTCTTCCTTCTTCAAGTGTGCCTGGATTGCTATATACTTTCCTCTTAAGACTGCTTTCGCTGCATCCCACAGAAGTTGGGGCTTAGTGTTGTTGTTGTCATTTATTTCTATATATTCCTTGATCTCTATTTTGATTTGTTCATTGATCCATTGATTATTTAGTAGCATGTTGTTAAGCCTCCATGTGTTTGTGAGCCTTTTTGTTTTCTTTGTAGAATTTATTTCTACTTTCATACCTTTGTGGTCTGAAAAATTGGTTGGTAGAATTTCAATATTGTGGAATTTACTGAGGCTCTTTTTGTGAGCTAGTATGTGGTCTATTCTGGAGAATGTTCCATGTGCACTTGAGAAGAATGTATATCCTGTTGCTTTTGGATGTAGAGTTCTATAGATGTCTATTAGGTCCATCTGTTCTAGTGTGTTGTTCAGTGCCTGTGTGTCTTTACTTATTTTCTGCCCGGTGGATCTATCCTTTGGGGTGAGTGGTGTGTTGAAGTCTCCTACAATGAATGCATTGCAGTCTATTTCCCTCTTTAGTTCTGTTAGTATTTGCTTCACATATGCTGGTGCTCCTGTATTAGGTGCATATATATTTAGAATGGTTATATCCTCTTGTTGGACTGAGCCCTTTATCATTATGTAGTGTCCTTCTTTATCTCTTGTTACTTTCTTTGTTTTGAAGTCTATTTTGTCTGATATTAGTACTGCAACCCCTGCTTTCTTCTCACTGTTGTTTGCCTGAAATATGTTTTTCCATCCCTTGACTTTTAGTCTATGCTTATCTTTGGGTTTAAGGTGAGTTTCTTGTAAGCAGCATATAGATGGGTCTTGCTTTTTTATCCATTCTATTACTCTATGTCTTTTGATTGGTGCATTAAGTCCATTTACATTTAGGGTGACTATTGAAAGATATGTACTTATTGCCATTGCAGGCTTTAGATTCGTGGTTACCAAAGGTTCAAGGTTAGCTTCTTTAGTATCTTACTGCCTAACTTAGCTCGCTTATTGAGCTGTTATATACACTGTCTGGAGATTCTTTTCTTCTCTCCCTTCTTATTCCTCCTCCTCCCTTCTTCATATGTTGTGTGTTTTGTTCTGTGCTCTTTTTAGGGGTGCTCCCATCTAGAGCAGTCCCTGTAGGATGCCCTGTAGAGGTGGTTTGTGGGAAGCAAATTCCCTCAGCTTTTGCTTGTCTGGGAATTGTTTGATCCCACCATCATATTTAAATGATAGTCGTGCTGGATACAGTATCCTTGGTTCAAGGCCCTTCTGTTTCATTGCATTAAGTATATCATGCCATTCTCTTCTGGCCTGTAGGGTTTCTGTTGAGAAGTCTGATGTTAGCCTGATTGGTTTTCCTTTATAGGTGACCTTTTTCTCTCTAGCTGCCTTTAAAACTCTTTCCTTGTCCTTGATCCTTGCCATTTTAATTATTATGTGTCTTGGTGTTGTCCTCCTTGGATCCTTTCTGTTGGGGGTTCTGTATAATTCTATGGTCTGTTTGATTATTTCCTCCCCCAGTTTGGGGAAGTTTTCAGCCATTATTTCTTCAAAGACACTTTCTATCCCTTTTCCTCTTTCTTCCTCTTCTGGTATCCCTATAATACGAATGTTTTTCCTTTTGTATTGGTCACATATTTCTCTTAGTGTTGTTTCATTCCTGGAGATCCTTTTATCTCTCTCTATGTCAGCTTCTATACGTTCCTGTTCTCTGGCTTCTATTCCTTCAATGGCCTCTTGCATCTTATCCATTCTGCTTATAAATCCTTCCAGGGATTGTTTCACTTCTGTGATCTCTTTCCTGACATCTGTGATCTCCTTCCGGACTTCATCCCACTGCTCTTGCATTTTTCTCTGCATCTCATCCCACTGCTCTTGCATTTTTCTCTGCATCTCATCCCATTGCTCTTGCATTTTTTTCTGCATCTCTGTCAGCATGTTCATGATTTTTATTTTGAATTCTTTTTCAGGAGGACTAGTTAGGTCTGTCTCCTTCTCAGGTGTTGTCTCTGTGATCTTTGTCTGCCTGTAGTTTTGCCTTTTCATGGTGATAGGGATAGTTTGCAGAGCTGGTACAAGTGACCGCTGGAAGAGCTTCCCTTCTTGTTGGTTTGTGGCCTTTTCCTGGGAGAATAGCGACCTCTAGTGGCTTGTGCGGGGCAGCTGTGCGCAGACAGGGCTTCTGCTTCCTGCCCAGTTGCTTTGGGGTTTATCTCCGCTGTTGCTGTGGGCTTGGCCTGGCTGGGGCTGTTCCTCCAAAATGGTGGAGCCCCTTTGGAGGGGGAGCGGCCAGGAGGCTATTTATCTTCGTAAGGGGCCTCTGTGCTCCCTGCTGCCCAGGGGGTTAGAGTGCCCAGAGATCCCCAGATTCCCTGCCTGTGGTCTAAGTGACCTGTCCTGCCCCTTTAAGACTTCCAAAAAGCACTCTCCAAACCAAAACAACAAGCAACAATGAGAGAGGGAACAGAGAGAATGGGAAAAAAAAAAAAAAAAAGGAAAAAGCAAGTGATTTTTTTTTTTTTTTTTTTTTTTTGTCCTCAGGTGCCGGTCCCAGGCACTCGCTCTCTGGTCCTGCTGCCCTGTCTCCCTAGCACCAGGGTCCCTGCCCTTTCAAGGCTTCCAAAAAGCACCCACCCACCGGTCCCGCAGGGAAGGAACGCTCGATATTCTTTGTCCTCAGGCACTGGTCCCAGACACCCGCTCACCAGTCCCGCCGCCCTGCCTCCCTAGCACCGGGGTCCCTGTCCCTTCAAGGCTTCCAAAAAGCACTCGCCAAAAAGAGAGAAAAAAAGGGGAAAAACGCGCGATTTCTTCCGTCCTCAGGTGCCGGTCTCAGGCACCCACCCACCGGTCCCACAGGGAAAAACGCAGGATATTCTTTGTCCTCAGGCGCCGGTCCCAGGCACCCGCTCACCAGTCCCGCCACCCTGCCTCCCTAGCACTGGGGTCCCCGTCCCTTCAAGGCTTCCAAAAAGCGCTCGCCAAAAAGAGAAAAAAAAAAAAAAAAAGGGGGAAAAACGCGCGACCTCCTCCGTCCTCAGGCACCGGTCTCAGGCACCCGCCCGCCAGTCCTGCAGGGAGAAACGCGGGGTGTTCTTTGTCCTCCAGCGCCGTTCCCAGGCACCTGCTCACCGGTCCCGCCGCCCTGCCTCCCCAGCAACGGGGGCCCGTCCCTCTAAGGCTTCCAAAAAGCGCTCGCCAAAAAAAAAAAAAAAAACCGCTCCGGTTTCTCTCCACCCGCCGGGAGCCGGGGGGAGGGGTGCTCGGGTCCCGCCGGGCCGGGGCTTGTATCTTACCCCCTTCGCAAGGCGCTGGTTCCTTGCAGGTGTGGATGTGGTCTGGATGTTGTCCTGTGTCCTGTGGTCTCTATTTTAGGAAGATTTTTCTTTGTTATATTTTCATAGCTCTATGTGTTTTTGGGAGGAGATTTCCACTGCTCTACTCACACCGCCATCCTGGCTCCCCAAAGTTCGAGATTTTAATGGGGCCTTTGTCTCTACCTCTATACCTACCACCTGTAGACCTCGCAAAGTTGAGAGGGAGACCTGGAGTCTGATTTGTAAGCTTGCCATCCTATGTCCTCCACAATTTGGAGGGAGAAAGGAAAAATTATATACTAGTTACCTCTAGTTTTAATCTCGCATTAAAAATTCTGGGTGAAAGTGTCACCAATCAAAATAATGAGTTTTTCTGGTTACAGTACAATATTTCATCCTACCCCTCAACACTTTGAGGATTTTACTGATATATGAAAGTTCTGGATTTGGGAAAAGGAAACAGAAGTCTCTTGTAGCAGAGCTCAGACAGGGGATGCTTCATTACAAAGCAGGAAGTGTTTGCAAGTACAGAGAAAGCAGGACACTTATCCCAGTCATGTGTGGTCAAAACCACGAGGGAAAGCACACAATTCTTGTCTGGGACACAATTTATAGATGCTTATTGGAAAGAATATAAGCCTTTAAGTCAGACTGAATCTTGGTTTCATTACTTAATCTTGTATAACTTGGGCAACTTGATTTATCTGGTTGTTCTTAAACTTGAGCCTGCATAGAATCCCATAGAGAGCGCTATATATACACAGATTGCAGAGGCCTTTCCCAAAGTTTCTGATTTAGTAAGTGTGGATGAAACTCAATAATTTGCCTTTCTGGCAAGTTCTCAGGCACCAGACTTTGAGAACCATCAGATTAACCCAACCTTCATCTTTTTCTCCCAAACTGTCACTTCACAGGATTGCCATGACAGTAATATCCAGCTTGTCTTGGCACTCACTGTGTGTCAGTCAGACACTGTACCAAGCAGGCGACAAGCTTTATATCATTTATTTTTCACAGAAACCTCACAAGGAAGGATTTACTATCATGAAAGTGGTAACTGACATGGAGAATTTGCTTAAGGTCAAAGAGCTAAGAAGCAGAAGAGGCAACATTTGAACTCAGGCAGCCTTGGGACTAGAGCTTGTGCTCTTACCATGCCCCTGGGTCATCTTTTGAAATTAAATGGGATCATATGTAAAGTATCTGTTACTGTATCTGGCTTGTTTAATAGTGTACTAACTGGTAGGATTGTGAGCTGTTCTTTCTCAAAATGACCTAGAGGCAAAAAAAAAAGGAATAAGGTTCGGGAAGGTTCCAGAAGGTGATGTGCCTGTTCTCCCAGGGGCTTCTTCAGTCGTACAGTGCCAGGCTGGTGGTTTGGCTCCCTGACCCTCTGTGCCTCCTCTACTGAGCAGAAACGGGTACCTGAGAGAACAGGCAGGGTCAAAGGAGACTCAGTCAGTCTTCAGGGGTTTCACTCGACCGTTCTGCCACACTGAAAGCCCTAGATTTCTCTCCCTCAGGTTGAGACAGACCCTCAGTCCCAGAGCAGTCCTTCCACTCTGTGTGCACCGGCTCCAGCCTGGCCTGAGGGAGTGTGCTCTCTGAGCCTCACCGCAGTGCTCTAGCTGGGACCTGAAACCACTCAGGTTCCAATACATCTCCCGGGGCCAGTTTGACTCTCTGGCTAATGTAATAACAACGGTCCCAGGAATTTTGGGGGAATGGAGCCACTTCCAGGACAACTGCCTCAGGTTGTCAGTAACTTTCCCTAAGTCAGTGCTCATAAGCTTATAGGCCTCATAGCCCCAAACCAAATACTGAACTTAAAAAATTTCTCTAGTTCAGTGCTTAATAAGTGTCCTCAGCAACAGGATAAATGGTGACTTATTACGGATGTATTTTGATGGGCATCTTTTACATTTGGTTGTATTTGGAAAATAATGCCTTTGAACTCAAACAAGGCTCTCTAGCTTGCTCTTTCTGAAACTTCTTTACTTGCACCTTAAAAAAAGTTAGTCATACAGGTTGAACAAATTCAGTGAAACTTACATTGCAAAAATCTGACACTTAGAAAGTTAAAAGAGGATTTTTTTTTCCTGAAGAAGGAGATAAACCAAAATCCAATTATTTTTGGTTATAACTGGGACTGTTTCAGTTACTCAGGATGTAACTACTATTCCCTTGAGAAGGCAATATGGAATATCAAGGATGAGGGGAATATGATGGAGGCATGGCTTCTACTCCTGTGACTACGATCATTTAAAAACTAGCATATATAGACATACATGCATTCATACATACATACATATATTCATGTATATCTACATCATACATTTTTTTATTAGTGATTACAAATTGAAAACTAAGAATGGAGAAATTCAGAATAGAAAACACTGACAAAACTGGACCCTTGTCAGAAAAACAAATGCATTTTTCTGACCTTGCTCTGAACAAGTCGTCTTAGCCCTGCGTGCACTGTGTTTTCCCATCTATATCCCTTCCCTCAAGAAGGGGACATTATGAGGATTATCAGGACAGATGTTAGCAAATGTGTGTAGAGGTCGCTGGTAGGAGGCAGCACTGGAAATCAAAGCAAGATTATATTTGGCACTTTTAATTATCTGAGGTCTACTAATTTCTCTGACTAAAGCTTCCTATACAGAGAAACACAAATATCAGATCCTAGCACCTGTAAAAATTCCATCATGTTACTGCTCGGTATGCATTGGCTGGAGACCTTTGATGTTTTCTATCTACAAAGTTTCTAACCTTTCTGAGAAGTAAATGAAGCACTCATTCCTTTACCGTTTACATTTGGGGCTTTAATTTTGTAATTCCACCTTCCCCTTCCCCTTTCCTTCCCACTCAGCAGATCTCACAGGTGTCTGGTCAGACCTGTCAGGTGGGTCTCTGTTTGCCTGTCATTTGGGAAGCTGATGGTCTTACCTGGGCACGGCTAATTGCACAAAGCGGAACAGGGGTAGTTAGAATTGCAGGTGTGAGCAATCAGTGTAGATCAGCGCTAATCCATCAGATATTAGAACTGCCACGCTGCTGCAGACACCGCAGAGGGAGCCAAGTGCTGAGTGTGACGGTAGGTGTCTGTGTGTGTTGCTAACGGCTTCCAGTGCTGAGGCATTTTATGTTTGCAGAACATGGACTCCCTGATTCCTGCAGTGGCTCTTCCTTATTGAGACCCCATTATGTTTGCAGCTGTGCAAGAAACCATGATGACAGGAGACAAATAAGAAACTGATCACATCTTCAAGTAGTTTACAACCCAGAAGAGAGACAGGAATGTACAGCCTAATGGGTAAGAGCTCAGATTGTAGAATTCTGAGTTCAGATACCGATTCTGTCATTTATTGTCTGTTTGATCTTGGGTAAGTTTTTTGTTTTCATCAAGCTTCATTTCCCCATGTACAAAGTAGGGATGATACCTACTTAAAAGAGTTGTTTTCTCAGATGCGTAGTAGGTATTAAATGCATATCAATTGTTGTTACTGTTATTTTTATTATTATCGTTAGAAAGTGGAAGGCACCACTCCCAGTCTGGGAGACCAAGGAAGCTTTCAGGAAGGGTGGGATGTGGGGAACCTGAGCCCTGAGGATACAGAAGGATAGCAAGGAAATGGCATAACCAAAGCTGGCATGTGGCTTCTGGAACCCGCAAAACGTTCATTTGAGTTGATGGATAGAGATGAAGGTCCAAAGGGTCCAGTTCGTCAAGGACTGTGTTCTTAAGGGGTTTGTCCTTTCAAAGCACATTCTGAGATGAGCTCTCCAGCCACCATTTATCAAAAGGTTTTGTTGTAAATACTGTCACTGTGATCCACCTATCATGCAGAACGTCAGGTCACAGACAAGGCACACTTCTTTCTTGCCAGTGAGTTTGAATGACTACGTGTGCATTGCTCAATCAAAGAATGTTTTAGACATAACTTCTGTATCTAGGGATGTTTTGCCTTTGATTAATTTCAGTACTGCAAACACAAGGGAGGACCCTCTGAGCTATGGGGAGGTCGCCTTGGGACCCTGGTTTGCATTTATGCTTCATATCAAGTCATGGGGCAATAGCTGGTGAGGTCCCAGAAGCCAAAGGCAGTGTTACATATGTAACAGTAAACAAAAGACAGATGTTAACTAAACTTAATGTGATAATAATTTCACAATCTATGTAAGTCAAATCATTATGCCATATACCTTAAACTTATATAGTGTTGCATGTCAATCATATATCAATAAACCTAGAGGTCTAAAAAGACAGATTCACAGAAAGGTGATTTGTGAGCAGAACAATCAATCACATTGTCAGATGGAAAGTAATAGATGTCACCTCATCTTCCAGGGCCTCAGTTGCCCCCATAAAATGAGGGTGTCACACTGATTGTGAGTGGAAACTAAATTTTTTATTTTACATTTTTCTTAGGGAACAGCAAAAGCCCTTTAAAGTTAATGAATCCAATGCAGAATTGCAACATATAAAGGAAATTAAAGCAGAGCTGTTTTGGCTGGTGGGTGGATGGCCCTGCCAAGGTCTCAGGGTACTTGTTCCCCTGCCACTTCCTCAGCATTGGGCAGAGAAGGACATCTTGGCCTCTGTGAGGCATTGTGTCCAAGCTGATACACTGCTTGGTCACTGAGATTCTCCACACTTCCAGCATGCTGTGGTCCCATCTCAGCTTAAATCAATGTGATAGCATTATGTAATGTGATAAGAGTTTTCAACTTTCTTATTAACTTGACTGAAAAGTTTTAGACAATAACCTCATTTCTTTAGGCCTCCTTTTTAGCAGATTGAATAATATTTATTTATATGATGGTTTTTATCCACAAGACATATTTTGTTTTATTAATGAATGCCAGAACTCCCAACACCAAGTGCCCTAATAGGAAGGGCATTGAAAATTATATCTCATTGCAAGTTGAAGATGTTCTTATTCACATGGGAAGCTCTCTTTGTTAGGAATGATACATACATGTTTGCTGTAAAAATCTTGCCTGGCATTGAAACAGAGGAGAGGAAACCGAAAGGAAGAGATTTTCCTCAGCAGCAGGAGAGGCTTCTCTTGGGGCTGGCTGATGCTTGTCTACTGATGACTCGCCAAGTGAGAACTGCACAGCCATACAGAATGGTAAGTGCTCGGTCCCTGAGAAGTTTGGGCGGAAAGTGACTGAAGAACGCTGACATCCTCACCCTTCAAAGGTGTCCTTGTTCACTCTGCCCCTGTTAGCGAAGTTAGTACTAAGCTGGAGAGGTGGCTTGCAACACTGTTATCCCCAGCAACAGACCTTCAGTGGAGGAGAAAGCCAAGGCCTTGACTATGTCTAACACCACAAAACACTTGGACGGCACTACGGGCAGTATAATTAGGTACACACCTCCAAATCAATGCATCGCTGACTTAGAAATCAAGTCTATAGCCCGTCCCCAACTACTGTCGTCAAATACCTGTGGCCAGTTGGTGTGCTCCATCCCAGAGGAGTGGCTGTACAGACCACAGGACTCCAGTGGCCTTCTCAAGCCACTCAGACTTCCCCCTTCAGGTGGAGTGTCCTTGTGGCCAGCAAGGGGGTGGTATTTCCCTCTGCGTCCCTGTGCTTCATTCTGGCATATAGTCGGTGAGTGAGTTTTATCCTAAAAGCTTTTATCTTAAGCAAGTCCCAAGTCCACCAATGATTCTTTGAGAGTTATGCTTGAAATTCTATGCTAATTTCAAATTATATACTAATATTGAATCACTATGATTTTTTCATGCATCTAAATGCACACTATTGTCCACATTATGAAAGGAAAACAAAGAAACAAGCTCTAACAAACAGAAATGTCAATATCAAGCAAAATTCTGTGCATTTGCTCTACCAGAAGGGATAACTGTATAGCTAGCTATATTATTCCTGCTGTGTAAGGATATTCTAACTTAATACTTTGGAAAGTCTCTTAACCTCTCTAATCCTCAATTTCTTCTGTAAAATCAGTTTAATAAACTTTATCTTGCAGAGTGGTTATGAGAAATAGAAAGTTTATTTTTTAGCTTCTTATAAAGTCTGGCCCATACAAAGTGATAAATAGTAACTACATGAGTAATTATAGTTAACTATGTCATTCTTTGCCTCTATTTGCTAATTGATTGATCCAGTTGATGCTTGTATCTGAATCATGAACTCATTAAATACAAACTTAACTGAAATTCCCTAAAAGATTTATCCTGTCTAGGACTAGGGATTAGACAGCTGTGTCCATACCAAATATATACACAAGAGGTGGCCCCTGGTCAACCATGTAATGATATATTGACATTCTATAATTCTATAAATTCTGTAATTCTATAAATTCTATAAATTCTATGAATTCTATAAATTCAATTAAAAATGAATTCATTATAAATCTTAAACACGTAATAAAGTACTATAATAAGTAGTTTAAGATGCTCCTGAGGCATTGTTTAGCCTTTTCAGAGGCAATTCCAATGTGATTTGGTTCAGACCAATACTTAAAACACATGGGATTAATATTAAATAAACAAATTGGCAAAATCATGTAAGTTAAGTCACTCTACAGCCTTACTAGCTTAATGCTAATGTGGGCAAAGCTTAAATGGCTAATTCTAGAAAGGAAGGTTTGAAGAGCTATCTCCTCTTCTTTTGACCCCTTTGCTGGCTAAGGGTGGTTTTTTTTTAGCTTGTGTGGAAAAAAATAAAAGAAAAAAATTGCTAGCTATTTCTTTCCTTTGGTTTATTTTTTCAGCCAAAGTATAAGACCTTACTTAGATGACTAGCAATTAAGGAATTTTTGTGGTTTATTTCCTGATCTAACTGCTTACTTCTGAAGAAAGCAATTCTGACAAACTTGTGTTAACTTGGATCTTACCAAAACTGTAGAGCCAAAAGCATTTTTGAAAGATTTAGATAGAAAAGTCAGGCTGGAATTTTAACAATAATATGCTTCTTAAGGTTGCTTTTCCTAGATCACATGGACTGTGTTTTTCTCCTGGGATACCGATTTTGTAGAAAATAAGCCATTTTCCTATGCCCTAACTTTTATATTTTAATAACATTGGAGACCTGCAGCTGAACTAAAAGTAAGGTGAGTAATCAAATCAATGATGGTAATTCCATGTACAATATTACTTTGAACTAATAAAAGCCTTTACTTATAAAGAGCTCAATACTGTTTTTATAAAGTTGACCTCATTACTCTGTAAGCATTAGCTAAATATGGATTTAAATTTTAATTCTTTTTCAAAGCATTATTATAAGGAAAAAGTGTCAAGATGCAAAACTGCATCTTCCTGGTTATTGATAATGCTCGGTGGAGCTAGTGTCAGGGGAGGCATGAATCACCAGCTCGAGAATGCCCCCAAGGACCAGCTATTTTCATATCTGTGTTTGGGGTCAGTGTGTTGGCTTCATCCTAGGAGTCTTTACTTACTGTTGCAAAATGACTGCCAGCAGTTCCTAGGACTGTCTGCTGCCTGGTGGCATAGCAAATGAGCATGGCCATCTTTGCTCCAGTATTCCCTGCTGAGGTTCTGAGGTCACTCTGATTGGACTAGCTGAGTCATTTCTTAGGGATGCCCATGGAGCATGCCCAGTGGCTAGAGAACACAGTGTGCTTATTAGCCTAGTTAAAATCGCAGGTTCCATATCTGGGGCCCTGGGGCAGAGTCAGCTTCACCCAGAGCACATGGTCCAAGATGATGGGGAAAGGTTCCCCTGGAATAAAATCAGAGTGGCTGCTAGGTAGAAACTCCCCCACCAAAACACAGAAACGTCCATGAACTTGATCACTAATTCACATAGCTGCCTTTGGGGAACAGTATTGAAGGTAAAGTGGGATAGAGAAGATTTTAGGGGGAAACATGGGTAAGAGAGTAAAAGTATGAGGGGCTTTTGAGCAGGAATTTGACAGAGTCAAAATGGCAATTTAGGCTTTTAATAATAATGATAGTGATAACTACATCCTACATGTCTAGTGCTTTATATTTTCTGAAGTGCTTTCACTTTCCTGAGCCTTTGGATCTATCCTCTTGTGAAGAAGGAGGAGGGGCAAGTATTATACCTATTTCATGGATTAGGTTGGAATGCAGAGAAATTATTTAGAGCTAATGACAGGGTGAAGATGATGATTCAAGTCTCTTTTGTTATATTCTCTTTTTACTGCATTATCATTTATAATATAAGTTATTACTAGATCAACTTCATCAAAGATTACCTAGCTTCTAAAGGTTTTCCTAATTTTTTCACAGATTGTTTATTGAATGGCTGCTGTGTGCCAGGCATCATATTAGAAGTTGGGGTCCAAGGAATTTGTGAAGAGGTAGCAACAGGCAAGCTTATTTTGAGTCATTAGCTAAATGAAGGCACAGGTGGCACAACACTAATCTAGCATCATGAGAGGTAGAGGAGCCATCGGGGAAAGGTTCATGGAGTAGATAATGTCTCACCTAAAACCTTAAAGACAAGCTGGGGTGAGCCAGGTGAAAGGATGGAAGGTCAAGGGTGGGGAGAGGGTAAAACTTTCCAGCAGAGAGAACAACATGTGCAAAGCTCCTGGGTCAAAGCATGGCATGTACAAAAACCTCAGAGCTGAATATGGCTGTAAGACCAAGTGCCAGAGGTTGAGTTGTGGCGATGAAGGAGGCTGGAGAGAGCACACCACGAAGTGTCTTGAATGCTTTGAGCTCTGTCCTGAGAGAATGGAGGACATGGAAAGGTTTTAGAAAGCTCATTCAACTTGTAGAATGGAAATGGATGGGAGCAGAGAGGTGGGGAAGAAATGGGACAGGAAGGCCATTGTGCTTGCTTTGGTCACTGAGAAGTGAGGTGATGATGGCCTGAATTAAGACCAGGAAGTGTCAGAGGAAGGGATACAAGTATTTGGATTTCTGTGATATTAAAATCATAAACTTGCAAACATTATTTTACCCCCCAAGAAAAAATAAGTGATCTATTCAGAACCCTTGATTTTATCTCTTCATTCAGGGTTCACTTTAAAAAAAATATTCCACTGGACTTGTTTCATTCAGCAAGCATTTATGGAGCACCTGTTATAAGCTCACAGCCAGATACTCTAAAACTGTTCAAATGTTGGCGTTTTTGTCAATTTAAGGTATTTAAAATACATACATTTGCATTTCTTAGAGATATCACAAAGTCAGTTTTTGCCCTAGTTTACTCCATTTCAGTTTGTTCTGAATTCATACTAGTTTGAGTATAAGAGAAAGGGTTTTTAAAGGCAGTTGTGAGGTAACTTGTTCCTTAGCACTTTTTTTAAGCTAAAAAATCTTATTTATTTTTCTGACGGTATCTGGGAAAAAGGCAGAGAACTGTACTGAACAGATCATTTTACCACTTTATGAAACTATGCAAAATCACTACTGAAATCACTCAAAATAATGTGTTTTGTGAGGCTTGCTCAAATTTCAAATTAAGACAATTCTGTATTCTAAAAGATGCAAATGAGGAAAGGTATTTAGCTTATTTAGCTTCTGCAAGGGATAAAAGGATTTAGGCAAACATGTAGTATGTGTTTACTAATTAATTCAGCTAAATTTTGATGAAGTCCGATGCTTAAAACCATTCTATTTATTTACGGAATTAAAAGTCTACACACTCCTTCATTATCAGCAGACTGGGTATATTCCTCACCCACATATCAGCTGCTCTAGTAATCTCTAGGCTGTTGCAGTGCTTTAGAACTCTGGCTGATAAAGGCAATTCTAATTTAGTGCTCGTGTTAATTATCAGTAATATTAAATGAATATATTGGAGCTATTTACATGTGTCATTCATGGTTGCTGTATTCTAAGGAAAATGATTATAATTGTTCTTATTACTTATCATATTTCATGCTTCTGCAGTGAAATTATTTTTGGGGGGGTGTTCTTTTGGGAATATCTTAATGAGGAAAAAGGCTTACAATATTTTTAAATGTTCACAAGGCACTGAATAGCACTTCCTAAATCATTAGTCATACTTTACTGAAAAATTCCTTTGTGTTATTTGTTTCTGAGTACACGTAAACCAGATTAAATAGGAAAAATGGGGCAGTCAGTCAATCTTCTTTAACTGATAACTGCAAAGAGATTATAATACAGAATGAAAACAGAATACCTCTGAGGTTTGAATAAGTTTGCTTTTCTCTGCATTTTGCACCTAGTTCACTTAGGAATTGAAGTATGAAAACATAAAGCATAACATTTGTTACCTAAGTGTTACTTCATTAGGCTCCTGACTCAAAGTAAATCTGCAGGATAATTTGTTTTCACTGTACCTTTTCCCTAAGCTAAAAGCAGTTCACTCAACCCTATATAGATTAAAAACTTGCATTTCTACATGTGGACTACCTGTCTTGCTATATAGATACCTGCTTAAGTTTCAAAATAGATTCAATATTCTAAACCTTGCTAGAACAATAAAAGCTTCCAGATGTTTACTTAAACTGACTAATATAGAATAATGTCTATTATTTAGTGCAAATGAGGGGATGAGGTGTTTCTAAAAATGAATTGTTTCCAAATACTTGGAAGTCCAAATCTTCAAATCATTTTCACCCTGAGCACTGTCTTTATCATCCAACATCATCTTTTCTGGAAATCCTTCCCTAATTTCTGCCAGCGCTGGTCAGAGTTTATGCTCCTTTTTTTTATTGCAACACCATTTGTATTGCAGCCATCTGTTTTACTCATCTCTGCTCCTCTCCTTCCAATGGCTGTGAACTCACTGAGAGTCGAGACTCATCACGCTCACTGTTGTAACTTACAACATTTTATGCCAGGTCTCATACACAATAGGTAGATTCTTACCATGTAATGGAAACCAGTTGAAAATGGACCATACATTTCTTAACCCTAAATAAAATTTACCAAAAATAATAAAAAAAATTTCTTATCACTTACACTCATCATTGTGAGCCACAGTGGTTCATAAACCCTTCAAACCATGTGTGACTGATGGCTGAGCTTGCCTAGGGTTGGTGTGCTTTTTATCAACTTCTGGGACGAGGTGGGTTTTTGCTGGCCTGTCCTAGAGCTGATGCAGAATCCTCTGGGGTCCTTTGACTGACACCTGACATCAGAGCGTCTGCTCCTCGGTGCTCTAATTAACCTTCACCTCTGTGCTGTGCTGGTCTCAGCCTGTTGATAGTGATGCTATAGGGCCGGCATTATTCCCAGAGAGCTCCACAGACATCTTCCCCACAGGGGCAAACGTGGTGGCCAGACAGGCCCTCGTGTTTTTTATTATGATTGAGGACACACATCAGTAAGAAACCATTAGGGAACTCTGTGGAATAAAATGTATTACAGGTTCTGGAGGGCACAAGTTACACCTCAGGGCCACACAGTGAGATCTCTGGTAGACAGAGAAAGCCCGAATCTGGGACTCTGTCTTTAACATCCAAGGGAGAACCCAGAGTTTTGCAGGTTCACTCTTTGGCTAATTTAAAGCATAAGAGAGGGAATTAGGAACAGGAAGGGAGAAGCCAGTCACTCAGCAGTCAGCTGTCTAGGTTACCCTGGGCTTTCTGAAGGAAGGAACTTGATGTGGGGGGTGAGGGAGCAGCCTAATTCCTGACCTGGTAGTTTTGCTGGTAGCGGAGTCAGCAGCTGGTAACATGTGTACTCAAGATGGATGTCTCTTGAAATGGAAGCCTCGGCAATCAGGAGCTTCATGTCAGGTGCTAGCACTGCAGGCTGCTTGGATGGCCCTCTCATCAGCTGTTGGCTCCTGAACCAAATGTCTGGGTTTTCCAAGGAGTCACCATCCTTTCCTCCTGACATGAAAGCCAACTGCTCCCATTGCATGTCATGTCATCTTTTTGGCTAGTTTCATTTCTAGTTGCTTTTCAAATGTTCAATTACTTGTTTCCTTTATTTTTCCTCTACTGACAGAAAAGCCCTAATTAAAGAAAAAACAAAAAAACAAAACAAAGCAGGAATAACAACTAAAATTCTAGACTCAGTTTCATTTGAAATGCTTGAGCTAAAATTCTAATGTTTACAGAAAACTGCTTTCTAGAAGACAGACACGTTACTACAATCATTTTCACATCAGTTGATTCCTTAACACTCAACTTTGTATCTAAAGGATAAACACATGTTATTAAACTTTGCAAATGAAAAATGAAATATTGCAAAGGTACCAAATTCATTTCAAGTAATTATATAAACTTTTTACTTTAAGTCATCTTAAGATGAGATCATGATTCTGACAAAAACTTTAGAGACTAAGAGATCTCTGAACTAAAAGGGTTTTTTGTGCCTTTATAGATGCAGCCAGATAAGGACTGAGTCCTGGGACAGAAACAGCTCATCTGCCAGACTCAAGAAACAGAGAACATTTATGCAGTGTCTCAGGGAAAGAAAATTCTCTGAATTTACGCTGGCTATGCCCTAGAGAAGGCTTATGGACTGGTTGTGGATGACAGTCAGACACTGGTCACGTGCAAGGGGGATGCTCCAGTTCTGGGGACCTTCTAGTTGATTGTTGAAATGACAACCAGTGATGATTATTGAAATGAACCACGTCCACCCAGGAACGTGGGGTTCTGGTTAGCTTTGGCCCATGGCCATTGGCTGATCACTTTTTCTGGTCTCTCTCCCTCATTCACTTAATTTAGGACATTTCAGAATTTTTCTGTAATAATTCTTACATTAGAACATGCTTTTGATAGTTAACCAAAATAATTCCTACATGACTTTTGTCTTTTCTTTACTGCACAATCTCAGTAAAAACATAGATTCTTCAGTTACTACCAATCATAGTTCATCCCTTCAAAAACAATGACTCCTCTATTATACTTTGGGCCAAGAAACTCATTAATTTTTTAAGCTTTACTTTTAAGACTTATATACAAGCCTGCTATTTTTTCCCCTTTAATTATTTCTCCTTTCCAAGATGCATATTAGAGTAGAATTTCTTTAAAAAGCCAGGCGGAGAAAGACAAGTATCAAATGATCTCACTCATCTGTGGAGTATAAGCACAAAGAAAACCTGAAGGAACAAAACAGCAGCAGGCTCACAGAACCCAAGAATGGACTAACAGTTACCAAAGGGAAAGGGACTGGGGAGGATGGGTGGAAAGGGAGGGATAAGGGGAAAAAGGGGCATTATGATTAACACATAATGTAGGGGGGGGAATGGAGAAGGCAGTATATACAGAGAAAACAAGTAATGATTCTATAGCATCTTACTAGGCTGATGGACAGTGACTGTAATGGGGTATGTAGGGGGTTCTTAATAATAGGGGGAATCTAGTAACCATAATGTTGCTCATGTAATTGTGTATTAATGATACCAAAATTTAAAAAAAAGATCTTTGGACTACTTGTCAGAATCAGACTTATTCAGTATTTACTGTAAAGGAAAAGTGCTTCAAAATTGCATTCCATATATTCGTTTACCCAGTATCTTACTTGTGCAGAAATGAAAGTAACCAGAATAATAAGTTGAGTAGTCTATTAATAAACTAAATTTAAACTGTGGTCCACTCTGATCCCTTGACTTTTTCCCCACTTACATGTTCAAACCAGCCTGTTTTATTAGGAGTTATAGTGTTAAAATGGCAAGTAATCCTCCTCAGCTACTTTTGAGGAATTCTCCTGTTTGTCCAATCTCAGTCTGGATTCTCCTTTATTTCCATATTTGCTTCAGATGGGTATAGTATAGCTAGTCTCACGGCCTTAAATGACATCCATAAGCTGATGGTGTCCAAATTTATACTTCTGGCCTGGCCTCTCCCCTGGATTCAGAACCATATATTAAAATATTATCTACTTGTCATTTCCATTTGAACATTTAATGGGCATCACTTGAAGAACTATGGGTTTTGGATGTTGGTATGGAATCCAAAACCAGTAGTTCTTCAAAAGTATTCCCATTCAAATATATGGCATTACATTCATTCATTTTTTTTCTCAGTGAGAAATCCAGGAGTCATTTCAGATTCTTCTTTTTCTCTCATCCTATACATCCCTATCCAACATATATTCTGAATCTGGTCCTACAGTAGCCTAATCACTGTGTTGTGGCTTGCAGTGCAACCTCCACACAGCAGCAGAACCCCTTTCCATAACTACAGTCAGATCACATAACTCCCCTGCTCAAACCCTCAAACAGCTTCTAGCAATACTTAGAACAAAACCTAAAGTCCTTACTATGGCTCTCGAGGCCTGCATGATGTAGCCTGCCTGTCTCTCCCACCTCACCTCCTGCCATTCCACATTAACACGTTCCCAACTCAGGGTCTTTACACTTGCTGTTTCTTCCATCTAGAATGCCCTTGCCCAACATTTCCACCCGACTTCCTCCATCACTTCTTTCACATCTCTGCTCACATATCACCTTATTCAAGGGTGCTTTCCTACCTAGACTGCCACCATTTCATCACTCTTTTTCCTTATCCTGCTTGACTTTTCTTCAAAGCAAGTGTACTAACTGGCATTATATTGCATACATATTTTTTATATGCTTGTTGTCTGTATTATTTCTGTCTGTGTTACCATACTGGAAACACTACTGTTTACTCACTGCTGTCTCTGTAGAGTCTAGAGCAGTACCAGCACATAATATCTGTTGAATGTGTGAATTTAATCCAGGTTCCTTCTTAATAAATACTTTAGTAAGTGTGGCTGACAGCTTGAAAAACACCATTCTGAAAATTTTCCATGACCTAAAATGAATGAGGTGACCAAGGTTTGTATGATCACTAAAAAAGAATGTTAATTTTTACTTTCCTTTCTTGTCTGAAAGTGCCTCCTTAAGTCTCATCAGCTTTATTCTCTTATTAAGACTCCTCTTTATATGGGCTGAGTGTTCTTACAGTCTCACAGCTAGGCCCTCCTCCAATCTAGCCCCAATCCAAACCGTACCACAGTCATAATTGTTTTTACTATTTGACATCATTGTAACCTGTGGATTTAAGTTATCCACAGAATTTCCTCTAGGGCATTTCTTGGTCTTGTTTTCTAATTTATAGGTTATATATATATTATGGACATGTTTAGTTATATTTTTACTCCCTGAGTAGCAAGGAAATGCATTAAACTGGATATCAAGGATATTAAAAGCTCCTTTTTCTTAGTTCGGCATTATCAGCCATGCTTATGTAGGTATTTGAATATATTATGGCCAGGATGTAGCATATGCATTAAATATGATAGAGTTCACTAGGAAATGTAAAAATAGAACAAAATACAACACTTTACTTGCAGATTGGAGGTGAGGTGATTGGTATGTTAATGAAAGGTGACCTCAGCACTCTTAATATTAACCTCCTGATTTTCCCCAGTGTTTCAGGTAGAAAAAAATTATTCTTCAATATTCCTAAGAATGAAATTGGATAAAGGACACAAATGAAGTCCAGCCCAAGTACAAAAACATGAGCTCCTTCTCCTGGCTGTTCAACTAATGCAGACTCAGTCTGGGATGAGATAACTATCTCAACAGCCGTTCCATCGCTCAGACTTCAAATTATAGTAATTATGACAATTTGTGCCAATAGTCATGGGGTGGGATTTTTGATGTGGTTAAAAATAACATCTGTAAAACCCAATAAAAATTACATTTTGCTAATTTTCTGATAAGATACTGTTTTAACTATCCTGTGTCTTCTGCCGCTGCCAGTTTTCAATTAGAGCATTCCTTCAAAAAATTTTTTTAACCCATTTTGTCTCCTGGATCCAATTCCATCCTCAGCAATGCATTTGTTTTAATGCTCTTAATTAATTGTTTTGTGTGAATTTTGCCTTTCAAACCGATACTAATCTTTGAGACTTTATTAACTTGCTGATTGCTAAATCTTGATACAAAAGAACCGTTAGAAGAACTCATCTTGTTCTTTCTGGCTTAGAAAACAAAGTTCCCATAGAGGCCCACTCAGCCAAGTCGGTGCAGAAAAGGACAATGATGAAGTGAATAATGGGGCAACTAAAACAGGTTGGGTCTGCAGCTCTGCCCAGCTTGGAAGATGCTAGCTCACCCTAGGGGCACAGTCACTGAGAATAGTTCACAGGGAGCTCCCCTCAAGTTCATTGTCACAGTGCCTCATGTGTCTTATACTCTGTTTCCTTAACCCCCTTTACTTGTGGTCAATTTTTGGTGAAAAAATAATTACATGTTTTCAGATCTTTTTACTGCATAGATATGAAAAAGATGAAATTGAGGTTCAGAGAGCTGACGTGGCCTACCCAGGCTGGCTCAGTTGGTCAGTGAGGACCAAAGGCAGGGGTAGCACCAGTACCTTCAGATTCTCCTTTCACTGGTCTTTCACTCAAATCACACTCACAGTATGCGCAGGACGCTCCTGGCTCCTCAGAAACCATTCTCTTCGGTCTTTGCCCTCTGCCCACTCCTGCTTTCCTCTAAATGAACAAACGGAGCTCCCTTGATCCAGCAGTCCCCACTTGATCAATTTCCTTCCCCGTTCTTCACATCTATACTTTTTAAAAGAATAGAGGACTCTTCTTGACTCACATTTTCACACTGACTTGACAACCACCCAGCCGAGTCTGGTTGGCAGTACTGCTTCTCAGTCCCCACCATTCCTCTCTGACCCAGTCTTCACAGCTCCTTTTCGGGCCCTTGGCATCTCTCCTCTGACCAGGCGGCTGTTCACATTTCTTCTCTATGGCTGGCTCTTTTATATTCTAGCCAATTCTAATAGTTTCCTGTGGCTGCTGTAACAAATGACCACAAATTTGGTGGTTCAAAACAACAGAAATTAATTTTCTCACAGTAATGCAGGACAGAAGTCAAGATCAAGGTGACAGAGATCAAGACAGAAGACATTAAAACCAGAAGATAGAAATCAAGGTGTCCGCTGACTGCACTCCCTCTTGAGACTCTGGGGCCGAATGTGCTCCTCACCTCCTCCAGTTTCTGAGAGCTGCCTGTCTCCTTGGCTCGTGGTTATGTGACTTTAGTCTTTAAAGCTAGCATCTTAACTTTGTCTTGCTCTGTCTTCCCATTATCTTCTCTTCTGCTTAAAATTCTTGTGAGTCCTTTTTATAAGAATACGTGTGATTGAATTTAAGGCCCACCCAGATAATCCAGGATAATCTCCCATTTGAAATCTTTAGCTTAATCATAACTTCTGAGAGCTTTTATTTTTCCCAAATAAAGTGACATTAACAAGTTCCAGAGATTAGGATGTGGCTATCTTTTGGGGGACCATTTTTCAGTCTACCATACTCATTTTTATATTGCTTTTTCTTTTAATAATACTTTATGCTGAAATAATTTTAAATTTAGAGAAATGTTGCTAAGGTAGTACAGAAGGTTTCCATATTCCTTTCCCTCAGTTTCCCTGGGATGGCTTTTTAAATGTTTTATTTCTTAAAAACTTTGTTTTGAGTTTTAGGTTTTAATAAGAGTTGGCATAGTGTTTATTTCAAAAACAAAATATGTTGAAAAAAGCCTATGTTGTACTTTTTCATTTAAAACGAGATACTCATTATCCATATCCTACTTTTCCAAAAGAGGGAGAAGAGGGCCATGATTCTGGCTGATAAGTAATGGATTGAAACAAGCATGGGTTCATGTAATCCCACTTGGAGCAACAGCTGAAAAGAGTTAAGATTGCCAAGTGTGGGTAAGGTTGCTAATAATTTTAATATGGTAATGCCCAAAATTTATTTTTTTGCTTTGTCAGTAAATTTCCATGTAGATTTTGTTTCATGTACACTTAAGAACAGTTTTGGATATTTTTCAAAAATTTTTTTAATCAGGGGAATTACAAGTAACAAGTTCATTTTGTGAGTCAGTACACACTGAGAGAAGGGTACAGCTTAGGTGTCTCGTTCACTAGTCCCATGTATGCCATGAAATTATACATTGAACATATTGAATTAATTATATATTATTTATTGAAAATTATCCAGTGTGATTTGAGCTAAACTCTAAACAATATCTATATCTAGGGAGTTCCTCAAAGTTATTCAGTTTCTTTCAATTTTAGGCATTTGGTGGAGTGGGCAAATGACCAATTGGTTTCATGCTCAATTTCATTTTATTCTTGAGACCAGATGTTTATCATCATAAAGATTTTGCAGTAGAGATCTGTGGACTGATTTGATAGGATCAGGTAAACAGAAGGCAATATTCTACCTGAAGCCTGGCATTTGGGGATGATAATATTTTTAACTTCTTTACGATGAGTTATGCTGATACCATGGAGAATCAAGCTGATGTTCTTAGTGTAGGTAGTGGAACAACCCATTTTTCACTGGGCTATCAGGAGGAAGCTGTTGGTTGAATGGTGTGATATATGATGTACAAGAGAATAATGAGAAAAGCAAACATAATATTAAAGTTTGAGATCTCAGCTCTTTAGCCACCACCATCTTCAAATACTGTTTTCTCAGTGGCTTTGGGCCAACTACTTAGCCTCTTTACCTCAGCTTCTCATTTGGTAAAATGGGGACTGTTATAGTGTGATTAATTTATCTCCTAAGGGGGTTGTTTATATTAATTAACTGCTGTTAAGAGCTTTGAAGATGAAAAGTGCTAACTTCTTGTGCCATGATTAGCCATGGAATAGTGGAATATGATAACTGTTTCACTAGATAAATGACTAAACCTGATACACACAAACTGTGAAATCTGAGGGAGGAGTTAAGACCCAGGGCAATGAGACAGCTGAGGAACCAACTTCATCAAGGAATGTATTAGTTACACTTGAGCCTTGTTTTAAATGGTTTGAACTGCCCTCTAAAATATATTTTTTAAAATGTCATAATACTGGCACCACATTTTGCTTTGTCAGTGCTTGTAATGACATTTCTTTTGTGGGTACATTTTCCCCGCAAACCCAACTAAATCTACCTTGACTCATGTTCTAAAAAAGTATTGATTATTTTCAATCACTCTTTGCATGTGTGCTCACATATACCCACAGACGACATGCAAATTGCTATGGTTGGCAGGGTGATACATTCTACTTTTGTTTGTATTGTTTGAAGAAAACTTAACACATTAGTGGAACATAAACAGCCATTGCTTTGAACCAATGAGTATTTTAGGATATTAATTTACTTCCTCTAATAGTCTTTAAGAAATTTAAAAAATAAACATATGGAACAAAGGAATAAAATGTCAGACTTTAAGCTTGAGCTCTTAGTGAGGACTGTGTTTTGCAATTGACCGTATCATTACCTACCTAGATATGAGGTCATATTTCTGCACAGTTCATTAGAATTTGGTTTTATAGCGAACCACAACAGCAAAGCCAACATATTTTGGTCAACATTTATTGTTCTGGCATAGTTATTTCAAAGGCATAAATTAAAGAAAATGAAAGAACAGAATCCAGAGTTCTTTGGATTAGGATTTTTGGTAATAATTTAAGATAAAATGATGTTTCATTCATGGTGTCCTTTTGGGAATCTCTTCTAACAATTCACTGATAATACGTAATCTCATTTTGTCTTAAGACAATTTATTAAGACAATAGTAAACTTTTCTTTACTTTTTCCATTATTATTTCTTTGCTTACTTATGCATATTCCAGTGTATTTTAAAAAGGAATTTAAGGCAGCCTCCTTTATTAGGGAAAACACCTTCTCTGTATTGCAATTTAGTCCTTAAAACATATCTGGGGTGGGATATGAGAACACATACATTTAAATTAATTCTCATTTCAATAACAACCATTGGGAAACTTAATATTCATGCATAAAAGGTGTGACAGTATAGTGAAAAGAATTTCAGATTTTGAGTCAGAAAGCCTAATTTTTACATCCTCACCCTGGTACTGTCTTGGCAGTGCAGTTTTGACAAATGGTTTTTTCCTCAGTGTGCCTGTCTCTAAACTGGGAATCACAATACATCCATCATAGATTTACTCTAAGGATTAAATGGCCAGTGTTTATGAGGAAATGTCTCATAGCTGGTAGGCACTACATAACATTTTATTTATCCTTTTTGGCCAATAGAATCCAGTAGAGATCTGAAGAGCCGTTATAGATTTTTATCTAAAAGTTCATGTTTGCATTATCTGTGTTTCTGAGACTAGTTCATTCCTGAGTAATTTCCACAACTGTAATGTGTCGGTAACATCCTCATGCAGTGAGTCAAAATATTCCTATTAAAAGCTAATTTGCATTTAAGGAATTTAATATGAAGGAAAAAGAGGCTTATCCCAAATTATTCAAGTGAGAAATCAATGATGTGAAATCTCACAGGGTATTATCATCAAAAGAATAAAAGTTTTCAGGATGGTAAATTAAAGATATAACTACATGGCTTGGGTTTGTTTAACAATTTAAACCTTTATAACCTTTAATTTATGTGTCTCTGAATTCACCATTTTCAGGCTCCAGCTACTATTTCAATGTGTAAAACATGAGTGCCTTAGGACAAACAACAAGGAAATCCTCCTGCAACTTTAAAAAGAGAGAGAAAGGAATGGGGAAGTTCCTAAACCCAACAGAGGAATAAGTCTTTTTGGAATGGAAGCCCAAATAAATATTTGAACAGGAATGGTATCTTCTGTGTGTGTGGTGAAAAATAGGTCCGTTTCAGGCTGTGCATTTTGGCAGGCTGGCGTGTTGACTTTATCACCTCAGGATCGCTGGGGTTTCAGCAGCCTTTCCACAGGCGTCTTCCTGCGCGTGCGCACATCCCTACCCAGGAGCCGCAGGCTGAAGGCGTGGGCCTGTGAGCGGCTCCTAGAAACATCCCTCAGAGGCCCTGCCTAGGCCCAGGTGCCTCTCCTGGACCCCCACCTTTAACTCGCCACCCTGTTTTTGAACACACTCCATCAGATGCCATTTTGGTTACACCTCCTTAACATCCCTGGAGGTCAGAACCCTGCACAGGTAGGAGGGACGACATATTTCTATCCCAGGAAGAGTTTGGCTTTCCTCAATCCGTTTAAGGTAAAATTCCATACATTTGGATTAAGAGAAAAGGCAAGAGGTCAATTAAAATTTTTGAAAGTTTGGATTGCAGGCTATACTAAAAAGAATCATGCAGACTAAAGCAGCCTGGGAAGTACAGATTTTTTACAAGTTCGGTTTGTTCACCTGATACAGTGGGCAGGTTAAAATGCCATTTTGGAGGAAACTGAACAATCATAAATGTGGACACTGCCTAGAATGCCTTCTTTGTTGGTTGGCATTTAAAAAGGAGGTGGGTTCAGGAGATTATTAGGGTAGAGGACTCTGCTTGGCACCCAGTATTGAGATGCCTGCCACCAGTAGCCCCAGTCCCATGACCTGATGTGATAAATGCCCAAAAGTTAGCATGAAACATGTCACTATGTTCTTGTATGAAATAAAAATGCCAGAAATAAATTATTATTCAAATGGGATCAATCTGTTGTTTATAAGTGTTTTTAGGTATTTATAATGTTTTCAGAAAATAAATAGCTTTGTTTGCTTTTCAAAGTCACTCCATTATGAATATGGTATCATGTTTCTTCTTAGCTCACTCAACCTTAAACTTTTAGAGATTAATAATTCTAATTACTACTTTAAAATAGAGTAACAAATCATTGTGTAGCATTAGCACTTTGATTTTTCTTGCCTTCTTGAACTGGATCTCTCTACAAACCATATACTTTATTATTCCAGGCCAACTTTGGGAGAGTTGGGAGAGCCTAGGTTTTTAACAAATAAGAGTCAAGGAAGTTAATATGATGTGCATACCAGTGCCTAGCTTATTATTTCAGAGTAAAGGCTGTAATAAATAACCAACTTTAAAATAAGAGTGGTTTAATTCTTGCAAAGCATTCACCCAAATTTGCAAAGCAAGGGTCTAATGAACCTGTCTTTGACTTTATACACATATTTCCATGAAGTGTTCAAAAGTTGGTAAGATTAAATGAGATAATGTCTGTAAAGCTGTGAGGAGTCTGGCAAGTAGGAAGTGTTAAATAAATAAAAGCAGTTATAATACTGTTAAAACACACCTCCAGACTTCATTCAAATCAGAAGTAGAAGACTACATCAGCCATTGCTCAGGTAGCTCTTCTGCTGTACTCTGGTATGTGTTAATCCAGAATTTCTTGGATGACTATGGCAAGATCTCAATACTCAAATTTACTCTAGAGAGGCAACCCAACAAAGCACTTCTCAGACAGCATTGGCTTGCTTGCTCTGTTATGGCACCAACTATATATACCAGTAAGAATAATGTGAATTTAACTGAAGTTCTGGGGAAATGTCATAATTTGGGTCCTCAAAAAGTCTCAGCTGACAACTTCCCTCCAGGCTTGAAAGATACCTTCTGGGTTTCCCAGGATGTTGTCAGTTCACAACTCACTTCACTGCCCTGACTATTCTTGATCAACCTGCTAGGTAAGAATTATGGTTTCCAGTGGTTGCCCAAGACTTGGTAGATGGGCTGAACTCTGAAATGATGTTTTACAAGAGAGAAGTTCTTGCTGTGGCTGAATTTGTATGCAGAAGTTTCATTGGGGAAGCAAATTGTTGAAACTTGTGTTGTGTGTGTAGGGGAAAGGAAGCAGGCGTATGGCTGCACATTCTGAAACAGACCCATGTCCCAGACTGCCATTTGCTTTCCCAAAAGAGAAATCCAATTCAATGACCAACAACCTCAAGCTGGCCTTTAGGACTTGGCAGCATTATCAGAGAGCCAGGTCCCACCAGAACCTCAACCATCTGCAGAGGTATTTGGCCTGCAAACTCAGTGAGCTGCCATCCATCTCATTGTTGTGGCCATTCTGATGTCAGGAAAGAGCAAACCCTGAGATTCCAGGACCAGTAGGTCAAGGTCTTAGGAAGCCAAATGCCCCCAGCAGCCTTTTTTCAGACGAGAAGCAAGAGAGCCATCCTCTGTCAGTTATACGATCTGGCTTTCTGTCTTCACTGCTGGTGTGGGCCTATAGTAGATGAGTGTGTATAGGAAGGGATGGGAATGAGGATGAAAAGCAGAGATTAGATAGAAAATAGGCTTAAATGGAGAGTATGGACTTCACGAGCCTCTACGAGGACAAGTGAGGCCAGGCGGCTAACCTAGAGGAAAGTGAAATTGTATCCTCTCAACAGAAAATCCAAATCCTGGTTCTGGCAATGACCAGCTGGAGGGCATATTGGTAGGGGTGGGTCTCCCATCCCTTTTTTGGAACTTACTCCTTTTCTTCCTGCCTTACTTGCTCCAGATCTACTATTCTCTTTATATTTCTTTGGTGCTTTAAAATCAAACAAACAAATGTGATGCATCAGGTCATTAATTCTGGCTAATCTCAGGGGGGATAGTATTCACTTCAAAAATCTTGCATATTTTTGGATTACTTGTTGCCTTAAGAATTTATTACTTTTGAAATTTAAAAAAATAGTTGTAAACACATTGTCCTTCCTCTACTGCTCCCCTCCTCTGAGTCTTCTGGCTCAAAAGTGGATCTTCCTTCCATCCCAGCCCAGTCAAAACTTTTATTTCCCCAATACTGCCTTCTTAGCTAGATAGTGACCAGACTATTTGGTTAAAGTAACTCCACTAATGTGGGTGTGTGTGTGAGAAGTGCCATTAGGTGATGTTGACATCAACCATCACCCAACAAGTGGGTGGAGGGCGTCTCAAGAGCAGTTGGCCTGGGTGACAGTCCCACTACCACCACCAGCTCCATATAGGACTGTGAGCATGTCACTTCAAATGCCTGTATTTTTGGAGTAATTTTTCACCTTCCATGCAAAACTAAGAAAATAACAGTACCAGTCTTGCTAAACCCACAGGACTCTGAATGTTTCAAAGACATTTTTTTTCTTTCTTAGTCTGTGATTATTCAGTGCATTTCCTCCTAGGTCTGGGGCAATGGTGGTGGTGATGATGAGGTGCAGGGAGATGGAGAGAAGGGAATACCATTTTTCTTTACAAAGGAAAAAAGAGTCTCCAGTATATTTTTCTCAAAGGGATATGTAGGTTCAAGAAGTACTTTGTAGCTGGTAACCACTAAAACTACTTTGCTCTGTACTCCTTATAGACTGATATGACCTAAAAATGGTTCTTTTACTGTCATTCCACTTTCCATCGAGCAAACTCAGTGAGCAGAGAATTGCTTATGATGGAGAACTGGCCTCCTCAGGGACACACTTTCCTTTGTTGCACCAAGTACCTACCTTATCTTTAGACTGTGTTCTTGTACTAGGCTCTGTTTTGTAGGACAGAACTTCTTAAAATGAGAAAAATTCAATGTTCCTTTAAGAAGTGAAATGAGAAGGAAATTTTAGTTGCAAGCAAAGCCTGTGTTATGTTAAGAAAAACAATGAATAAAATGAGGAAAATTAAATCATAACCTTTACCTGAACCAGTTCCTCTTTTTTACTCTTTTTTTTAAACTTTATTCCTCTAGTACGAAAATAATTCATTTAGCCTGACTGTTCATTACCTCAAAGCTGGCACGGTTGTCTCACGCAAGCACCAAGAAGATATGAAGCTAAATCAACAGACCCTGATTTGTTGGCTCAACCAAGTATAAACTAGCCACTGGAAAATCAAGTTGAAAACATAGGGCAAATATATGAAAGAGACAAGCCACAGCTTGCAGGAAAGAAAATGTTTGCAGAAGACTCCAGCATTACAGGTTTATCTAAGGTGTGGTCTCAAGTAAGCTGCAGTAATTACCCAGGATGCCACAGCTAGTGGCTGAAAAATGAGGTGCTTCACAGACTTAACCCTTTCACCCCACCCCTGACAATTTCAAACACACTATTGCCAGGTTAGATTAAACTGGAATTATTTTCATTATAATTGAAATTATTTTTAATGATTGCTACTACTAAAGTCAATTAGCAGTTAAAATAATTACTGTCTACCAAAGTTATTTCTTAACTGTGGCCTTTATAATTGCTCTTTTTATAATTCAGGTTTATGAATAGATAGTACTTCATTTATGATGCATTATAGTTGAAGGTCTTACACCATTTGGGGGCTTTGCAGGTTAGGGGTGATATGGTTTAGGAAGCAAAGAAGAGCTAAAAATTGCATTCTAGTCCTGTTTCTGTCCTGATGCAAGTCCTTCACGACTTGCATCTGTTTCTTCTCCTATATATGGAATGATATTATATGGACTCTGAAGACCCTTTTTGCTATAATTCTCCATTTTTCTATTCCTTATTAGAGTGACATCAAGAAGCAATTCTTTCCAATTATATCCACAAACATACATCTATATTATTGCTTCATTATAGCATCTGAATTCAGAAAAGCCATAATATTTTGAGGTTGCTTTTTTTTTGTTAAATAATGAGGAAATTAAAAAACCACTCATTTCAGTTTGAATTGTACCCAAGCAAAAAAAATCTTCTATCTACTTTACTTCCCTTGAAAATGACATGATTATGTTTGCTTTACTATGTGTTTTGGATTTTCACATCACACTAGCATTACTATTTCCCCTGAATATATTTTCTTTCTTTTTTTTAATTGAAGAATAGTTGACACTCAATATTATATTAGTTTCAGATGTACAACATAGTGATTTGACGATTATATACATTATGAAACATCTGTCACCATATAAATTCATTAGAATATTATTGACTATATTCTCTATGCTGTACTTTTTGTTCTGTGACTTATTTAACTGAACATATTTTCATGCTTTCTTTTCAAATGGTGTTATCTCTGCATCAGATTTAGAGTTTGAGTGAGAAGATGCTTATACCTACATCTGTATTTCTTACAGGATCTGTACTTCATTTTGCCTTTACAGCCAAAATAGAAACTATGCAAATACCTATACCTAGTGGTCCATCAAATCCTATAGCCAGAAGAGAAATTAGCCATAATCTTATCCAGCCCCACACTATTTTTGTAATAATAATATTATTATAATAATTAATAGCTATCATTCTTTGAGTACGTACCACAAAGCCAGATACTATGCTAGACTTAGGTTCGTTATTCACTCAAAGGGAGTTTAAGTAACTTGCCTCTAAGTCCATGAATTTAATAACTATTGGAACTGAGACTCAAATGTAGGCCTGTCAGACACTAAAATCATTTGATTTTCACCTCTAGAATACAAAAAAATAAACTTTTAATTATAGAATAGGTTTAGATTTATAGAAACAACACAAATATAATACAGACAGTTCTTGTATAGTCTGTATTCAATTTTTCTGACTGTGAATATCTTACATTAATTACTATGGCACATTTACCATACTAAGGAAGCAATATTAGCACACTGGTATAAACTAAAATCAGAACTTTCTTTGAATTTCATTAGTTTTTACCCAGTGCCTTTTTTCCTGTTCTTGGATCTCATCTAGGATATACATTACATTGAGATATGCTGTCTCCTTAGACTCCTCTGTAACAGTTTCTCAGACTTCCCATAGGTTTTGATGACCTTGACAGTTTTGAGACGTCTTGGGCAGGTAGTTTGTACAAAGTTCCTCAATTTGGGTTTGTCTGATGTTTTCTTCAGGTCATATTGGAGTTAGGTGTTTGGGGGAAGAAGGTCTCAGAAGTAAAGTGTCTTTCTCATCAAATCATATCAAGGATGTGTGCTCTCAATATGACTTACACTGGCAGTATTAACCTTACTGAAGAAGTGTTCGGCAGGTTTCTCCACTGTAAGGTTAGCCCACTTCCCTTTAGACAGTCTACGCTTGGAAAGTTAATTACTAAGCACAGCCTACCCTCAAGGTGTATGTTTGAGGAGGGTGTATCTACATAAATTATTTGGGATACTTCTGTATGGGATTTGTTTCTTCTCCCTCATTCACTTATTTATTCAATTTATATCAATATTTACTCATACTTATTTTATACTTTGTGTTATAACCTAATACTATGCTATTTATTTGTTACTCAAATTGTTCCTGCTTTAGCCGTTGGGAAACTTTCAAATTGGTTCCTGTGTATCATTGATATGTTCCCATCCTTTGTCTTTTAATCATTTCTTTACTTTTTGTCGTTCCTAGCTTATCTCGTATATTTCTTGCCCCAGCCTGAGAATCAGTCATTTCCCCAAGAACCTGGGTTCCTTTTGTTGAAAAGTGGTATTAGAAATCAAATCTGAATACTAGTGTGCTCATTGCTTCTAAGTCCTGTCAGTGGAAAGGGCTAGGAAATACATGTGTCTATATTACCCATGTATATACACATACCCATAACTATTTATCCATCTCTCCATCTGTACCTGTGTAGGCTAAAGATGAGACCATACTGATGTCTCTGAATCGAATCTAGTACCACATAGTTCATTCTAGCCTTCCCTCCTTGTTTGTCTACAGCTTCCTGCTCCAACTGTGAGAAACCTGGTTGCCATCATGCACCAATCATTTACTTATTTATTCAGTTTTAGTATACATGTACAGTAATTTCAGAATTGTTAACTTATACCCCCATGAGAAAGTGTGCCACTGGGAGTATAGTACATACAATATATGTCTTTGGTCTTCGTGTCCAGTCAAGTTAAAACTCCATTTTCCAAAGTTATTAAGATCAGCACCTTTGTTCCCCCTCTTACTTAGTCACTTTTATCCTCCCCAAAACATACAGCACTGCTTGGCCTAGAGAAAGCGTTTTTTAAATACTTAATAAATGAGTGACTGACATGCACATTCATTAGGGTCCATATTTTCTCTCCTTTTACTGAAACTGCTTTGACAGCCGTTACAGACTATATGCCTTCCCTGATCTACTTTTATCCATAGCATTTCTCACCATCTACCCTATTGTATAGTTTAATTCTTCCGTATTTAGTTTACTGTCTATATCTCCTAATAGAATGTAAGCTATGACATCACTTGGAGATGCTGAATACTGAATCCATCCATCATCTATCATCTATGTTGAAGTCTCATAAGGTAAACTTGAGTAGTTCCAAAGGGGCATGTTGGGACAGCAATGGGTATGTTGGGACGGCAATGATTATTGCAATAAAGCCTGCCATTTATTCATTAACATTTATTGCTAAAAACTTCATTGAGACCCTCAACTACTGCAAAACATTTCATACTTCTACCTCTCATTTAAAATATTCTTTCACATACACATCTTATTTAATCCCCAAAAGCCCTGTAAGGTGGGAGAGGTAAAATGCCTGTAAATGAGAAATTGAGGTTCAGAGAAATTAAATAATGTATGTCAGATCATATGGTTTATCAATGGTGGACTTGGCCTTCTTCTTTTAGCCACTATGTCTCCCCAGAGCATAGGCAAAAGCCAGCTGGAAGTCATGCAGGTGAGGGTGAGATGGCATTGATCCTGTGAAAACAGATCTGGCAACCAGGGCCTTGAGGCACCTTCCCCCCTCAACACACACACAAATACACACACACACACCCTGGAGAATCCCTGCTACTGGGATAGAATTAGCATGACTTTATAAATAATAATTAATGTCTTTGAAATAATTCATCTCTCATCAGTGTCATTTATATCTGTAATAAGGAGAGAAAGAAGTGTAAAAAACTCCACACTTCTTAGCCATTACCAATGAGGAATCACTCTAGAGCAGTTCCCCATAAGCTCACACAAAGGTCTAAGAAGATGAGAGAGTAAAAGCTGGATGCAGGGGTCTCTCATGTGGGGAATCCATGTAGAGAGGGCATGGAGAGAAGGAAAAGGGGAAGATCACATGATTTTATGGGAACTTTACTTTCAAGGATTGTTATGTGAGCTGTTACATTGGTGCCTAGAGGGTAAGGTCAGGGAGTAAGTGTACAATCACTTGACTAGCAGTATATATTCAAATATGTGTAATGGTAGATTATCTTGCTTATAATAAGGCAAATTTAGGTTCAGTGTTAAAAAGCACATGAATTCATAAATAAGACTTTGATCAGACATCCATTATGTAAATACTCAAATGATATTTGAATCAGCTCCAGTGAGAATATGTTGTCTTTAAAAGCCCAGGGTGCAAACTAAAATTGGACCTCTCCACAGTACCTCTCTTCCTCCTGTCACCAATGTTTTTTAAATAGGTCTATAAATATTTTATGTTGAAACATTTTGGAGGATTCCCTGGGACAAGTGGGTGTGGCTCAGAAGCTACTGTGGCCTTGACAAATTTGGACAGATGACTGTGACAGAAATTAGCTGCCTCATTTCTTGAGTAGCTACCTTAGTTTTCTTCAAGTTGATGTGAGTAACAGTGATTTGCCTGCTAGAACAGACTGTAGTGAAAGAAAGCTGGGATAATACTGAGCACACATTACACCCCGTATTCTGGTCTATATTTACAATATGCATACCCCAAGTTTCTTCGGCAGGAAGGTGGAGTAGGTGATCAAGAAGAGTGAAGGTGAGAGAGAAGGTTAAGAGTTGGCATTTCTCTCTGAGTCTTGGAGTTCTAGTTATCTATGTTTTGTGTAGCAAATTTCCTCAAAACTTTACAGCTTAAACAATAAGTCTTTAAGTCAATAATCCAGGAGTTTATCTGGGTGGTTCTGGCTCAGGGTCCCTTAGGAGATTATAACCAAGATGTTGGTGAGGATTGCAGTCCTCTGATGGCTTAACTGGGGCTGGAGAATCTAATTCCAAGATTGCTTAGTTACACGTCTCACATGTGGGTCTGCGCTGCTGGCAGGCGGCCTCAGTTCTTCCCAGGGCTCACTGAGTTTCCTTATGACATGGCAGCTGGTCTCCCCAAGGTGAGATAGAAGCCTCAATGTCTTTCATGATCTAGCCTTTGAAGTCACATTCATCATTTTGGCGCTACCCCTCTTAGTTGCTTAGGATAATACTTGCCCAGCCTATCTCATAGTGCTGTTGTGAGAAACACATGACATAGTGGATATAAAAGCTAGACATGAAAGGGCATAGAGGTTCAATGTGTCATTGTAAATATTATTTTAAGTTTATTATGGAGAAAATATTTACTGAGCACCTGCCATATCCGAGGCCCTGGTAAACAGTGGGAAGCAAGAAGGACATGGCCCTGCCTTTAGACCTTAACTTCAAGTAGAAAAAGGACACCATAGAAGTAAAAGAATAATTGATAATTATGAAATTGTATGGTTTCTGTATCAGAAGAAAACAGCATCTTCTGGTGGAGAAGTGGGCGTGCAACTAACAGGGGGGTGATGAGATGCCTCTCTCAGGATTTGACTTTGAGGTGAGATCTCAAGGATAAGATGGACACAGTCCCATGAGGAGCACTCGGACCTCCAGAAAGAGAGCTCAGGGCTGAGCAGATCTGTCGTGCTCCTAGATTAAAGGCCACAAAACACCAAACTAGGTAGAAGCCCAAAGGAGCACAACTTGCCTTCAATGCAAGGTGTTAGTCGCTGTCTGTAGACTAACACGAGAGTTAGAAACTGTGCTCATTCTGCCTCCCATTCAGGGGAAACTGCCCACTGACCTTCGACTAGAAGAGTGGCACCTGCAGGAAATGCCCCAAAGGGCCACCGCAGTGTCACCGATCTTAGAGTTTGCAAAACAATAGATCAAGTGCCCCAGAGGCTTGAGGAGAAAACAATACCCAGGCTTTTCTGTTTGTCCTCTTCCTTTTCAGGTCTTCCAGAAGCCACCTGAGAACTGAGTGATAGAGATTAGAAGGTGGGAGATGGAATTAAACTCCATGACAGCCTCCCTTACAGTTTATTCAGGACTAGACTTCTTACCCCAAGTTTCATATCTCTTACTATGTTTAAAAAAACTTTCCCAGTGGAAGGGATCATTAGACACAGGGCAGGTTTGCCCTGGCAATGTTGGTTTCTGTCTTTTTTCTAGTTAATTTTTAAAAACTATGCTCTTGCTTTAATTATTTTGTCATTTTTGGATCAGAGCAATAATAGTAATTCTTCCAGTTCTCAGCCTTAAGTGAGCATAGACTTGAGTGGAAAGAAATAGGCCATCTTAAGTTTTGGGAGAGTAAAAAAGATAGTGAAGTATCTATCCAGTCTTGGCCCAGAATCCTTTTGTCTGAAGCCTAGCAGAAGAGTCCTTTGCTTGAGAAGGTTTTTACAAATGGACAATTGAAAGTAGAAGACATTTTGGGATCCCGTGTAATGTGTTTCCCTTCCCATTCATCCTACCTGTATCAGAGCAAGCTGAATGACAATATAGCACAACACCTGAGTTGCTGGCAAAAGAAAGGCTTTGGGCCCACATAAGCTTTAAAAAGAAACCCAAAAACCCAAAGCTCCCTCAAACAATTTTGATTTAAATTTTTCATGTCAGTCTCGGTCACAACAGACCCCAGTCAAAGGAATGCTCTATAGAAAAGTCCTGTAAAGTCCAACACAACAAGGCTCTCTTTGGCCAAGACACACATCCAACAATTGTTTCAGGGTCATGCTGGACAAAGCCTCATTGTGGTTATTAGATATATGACTTAGGGCCATGTACCACTTTCAATCTAGCCCACTGACTTCAGTGTTTGCAAGCAGAAGCTCAGGTTGCTGCCACGTAGATCCCAGAGCTCACATTCATTAGAAGCCTGGCTATCTGGCATCGTGCTATGGGCATGGACATTGATGCCAAGGAGGCTTAAATCTCAGTTTTGCTACTTCCTGTCCTTGGAATTTGGGGCAACTGAAATCTCTCTGAGATTCACTTTCTGCTGGGAATAAATATATACTGCCCAGGCATGTTGAGGATTCACTAAGATAACATTGAGATAGTAACATCTTTCATAGTAAGTAGTCAATAAATATGAGTTATTTTTATTGTTTATTATGTAATATGTATTTATTATGAGTGTTAGTAATGGTACATGTTTATTATGTCTTTCTGCTCACCTTCCTACATTTCAAAGGGACGGTTGTAGCTCATGGGCAGGTGGATTCTACATCTATTCTCATTTGCATCTCTAACACTCCTTTTCCATATGGGTTTCGGTATTTTCTTTTTAAGGTTGGTAATAACACATGTATCCATCAAGAGACTATAGTTTTATCTCAGACCTGTGCTCTATAGGGTCATAGTGCTGGGATGACACTGCTGTTGTGTATTTAGAAAACCTCAATAACACTGGTAATGAATAAATGCAGACAAATGTTCAAGTCTCACTGTAAGAGTTCCATTTAGTTGTAATGTGTTTTAGGCAAGTAGTATACCATTTTGGAAAGTCATTTTAGCCATGTGACAGTCTTCCTATCAGCCATTGTGTTAGTCTAGCTATCCTTTTTAGAGATATTAGCTAAAGACTTTGTATTATTTAAAATTCACCTTAGAAGATCCGGGAATAGTTGAGCTGATTGGAAAAGGCAGTAGGTACTTCAGGTTCAGTGTAAATTATCAATGTGGTTTAGACAAATTAAAGACCTCTTTAACTCCCCAGTGCTTAATATGAAAAGCATCTGGACTACACAATAGGTCACACTTAAATAATTCTCTCCTTAAGAATTAAACTGTCTTTGCACCATGCATTGATGGCAGGAGATAATAGGATGCAGCTCCCCTAAAGAATCTTTCTTAAAGAAACTGACCAGGTAAAAGAATGGAGTTACTGTGCATGTCAAAAGAAAAATACAAAAATAATTTGACCTGCTAAAAGAATCAATTTTTCTGTGTACTGGAGCAAGACGCTAACAAGCATAACAGTAGCCCTTTAGCTATTGAAAGGCTCTGTAAAGGCTTTGCTTTAGCACGGAAGGCATCCATGGACCAGATTTCAATGGGGGGGGGGTATTCTACCTGCCTAGGTCTGAATTCATAAAGAGTTTTAGACAGAATGTGTCTGTAACTAGTGGAGGTTGGAATTAGTTACAAGATTATATGTGTGGGGGTAGTTATTAGGATTTGAGGATTTAACCCCCTAAAGCAGAATATTACTTCTACTGGAGACCGCCAACCACCACTGGACACTTCCCTATTCCTCAGCTCTTGGTTTTAAAAAAGTGGGCACTTTTGGTAGTATTAGCATAGAAAGGGCTAAGTGCTAAATGGTGTTAAACATTTAATTTTTTCTGAATACCGTGGCATTTCACCTGAATAAAGCAAGTGGAGATGAAATTGGGAAGGACCTCCGTTTTTGTGGTCAGACTGCATAAAGCTGCCTGAAACACTCTATCATATTTGGTGAATAGGCCTTTAAAGTTCTTCATCAATTTGAATTATTTTATCCCAGCAAATAAATTATAGCTATAACTTTGCATTAACTATGTGAGACAGTGAGAGACACTCTACACTCATTTTCTTATTCAATGCCCATAATAACCCTCCAGAACAGGGGTAGGTACATCCAATTTTCAGATTGGCAAACTAAGGCTCCAAGAGTAAGTAACAAGGCCAAATTCACACAATAGTAAGTGGGAAAGTGAAGATTTGGATCCAGGTCTATCCAGTTCTAAGATGTTTTTGTGATGCTCCTAACTACAATGTGATCATCTTGATTCCTTCTGGTCTCACTTACCCGCTTGGTGAACTTCAGGAACCCCCAAGAATATGCAAACAGGCTGTCAGTTGTTTCTCAAAGGAGAGAACCTACCTCTTATTAGGGTGCTGTTCAGTGTAAAGAGCTGAAGTGTGCTTATTTTTTGTGTGTTGTGAAATGCTAATCATGAAAGTATCCATGTAGACACAGAATAAAATATTTTGAATTGAAACTAGCACACAATGATGAATGTCTGGCCACCCTAATTATAAGATATGTATGTAACACAGTGAACAGCACTGCACTTCCTAGGAACTGATACAGCAGCCTGGTGGCATCTTTTTTCTTTTATAGGGTAGAAGTACTTAAGTTCCACTTAGAACCCCAGTGTGGGAACAAATGGCTCTGATCTGTAGTTATTCCCACCAACCCTTTAAGACCTTCTGACAGGCTCAGTAGTTCCTCTGGCTTCCTAATAAGTGTTGAGATTGGCTTTCACGGTAGTGTGTTAAGTGAAACCAGATAATGTAAAAATGCTAACTAACCAAATAAACAGTGTGAGCAAAACAGAGACTGCTAGATCCACAAAGTGATTCAGGCAACTAAAAAAGTGTCAGCATGCCTCCTCCTGTGTTTGTTCCCTCTGTCAGTACAGACAGGACTCTGCTCTCTGGGCCAAGTTCTCCTCACGTGCCCCATCCCTGATGGAAACATCCTAGAAAGGGGGCTCAATCCCATTCTTCTACATCTAGTTAGCTAGATTCCATGTGAAAAATAAATTCATATATTTCTATCAAGGATATTTTAAATTGAAGTTCAAACAGACCCAAAGTCTCCTTGCAAAAAGGAGAAAAATGTACGAAAAGCATATATTTGAAATCTTTCACATAACAGCTGAGTGCCAGAAGGTACAGAAAGCAGAGACCAAAATGAATACTATTGGGCCCAGTCTTGAACATAATATTTCATTGTGAAAAGTGCAGACTATTATGACAAAAGCCTAGACAGTGATAATCATTTTTCACTAAGTGTTATAAAAAAATAAAAAAGAGGAGAGAAGGGAGGGGAGAAAGAAAGGAAGGAAAGGAGAAGGGGGAGAGAGGGGGAAAAAAGAAAGAAGAAAGAAGGAATAAAATAAAAAGAAAACTGTCAACAAAATGGGTGCCGTGAACTAAGTCATTCAGCCAATTTGTAGGAAATATTCACTGGGTTAAATCTAGGTTGCAGCTAAAGATATAATATCACAATGCATTCAAATGCTTCAGAATTTGTGATCTTCATGGCAGAATCTTGGAGTGAGAAGGAAATTAACCAAAGTTGTTATTGTCACTTAAAGTAAGTCAGATATTAGAGACCAACACAAATCTTTGAAAATCGGCTGGATTTGCTTAAAATCAAATGGTTTTGTTAGGGGTTTATTTTTTTCATGTCAAAAATATGAAAGTACACTGTAAAAGGAAGTGGTAAAACCTCCATCACACAAAGCCTTGGGGATGTAGCCACATGTTGCTACATGCTCAACAGTTATTGAAAGTGTGTTTTCTCATTTCCAAAATTTGGAACTACTCAGCAAGGAACTGAGCCTTCTTCTCAGTTCTGATTTCCGAGCAATTGCAGAGAACTCATTCTACTAAAAAAGACTCAAATGTTTACAATTCTGGAATTCATTTTATGTCCAACACTGTTTTATATGGCTCATCTATGTGAGAGTGAAGGACTAACTTCTGGTTAATGTACATTGTCTGACTTAAGATTTCTCCAAAGGGAATTTAGGAAATACCTATTAAGTTCATACATTTCATCTATATACATTTTTTGAAAGGCTTGTGATATATGACAATATGAGAACAGGTATTTCTAGATGAAATATATAAATAATGGAAAGAATTCTGAGAATTAAGAGAAAAGCAACTTTGACCTGAACTTTTCCAGATAAGTAGCTCAATCCTGCATTCTTGTGCTATAATTCCACACAATTTTAAATTTGGGCTCTTGAATGAAAGATGGGAGAGAGATTCACATTTTTACTACAGCATAAATGATCACAAAATAGAAATTGACCATAAATTTTTTAATGATACTCTTTAAAAAGTTTAAATGTACTAAAATTTAAAAAAATCTCAATATAAAATATATTGATCACCTCTTCTTATATAAGAAGAACATTAAGTCACTTTTTATTAAGCTACTTTCAACATTATGTATATACACACACATACACATGTATGTCTTGCCTGAGGGTTTCAGCCCCGGACAAATTCAGTGTGGATTCAGTGAGACCAAGAAATGACAATGGAACATTCTTGGGGTAAAAGGGTTTATACCTGGGTTTATTCTTACTGTGGTAGGTCAAGCACTAGAATCACATCTGCATCCAGCAGTCTGCAGGTCTGTAATCCACCTCCGTCTCTGCCTCCACCCAGAGCACTGGGCAGAGATCTTTATATAGTGACTCGTCAATAATAACTTATTGCCTATGGGTAGGGAAGCATTAGCTTAGCAGCAAGTCAGCTACATCATCAAATAGCTTAGGGTCAGGTGAGGAACCTGCCCATAAGAACTTCTATTTTCCTCACATACATATATTATTTTTAAGGCAGCATCAGAGAACAGTTGATGTTTTAGGACTGAGTGAAGCAAATGATCATCTTATCTGGAGAGATGGAGGCACCAATAAGACAGGGATGCCTTGGCTCTTCTACTGACTTGAAAGGAACGTCAAAGTCTGTTGAGAGATATCAATTATGATATCAATTATGTTAGTGATAATAAAAGGCATTAATTATGCTTTACATGAATGTAGTACTCAGAATTTCTGTGGGCTTGCATTTCTGTTATCTAATTTCTGAATTTAAGTGGCCATAGTGTGCCTTAGACTATCTGCAAGACTAAAACAAAAAGAAAAGAAAAATCAACCAATTTTCTTGAACCAATCATCCTAACCGAATTTTAGTTTTCTTCTGGTGCTATGAAGTACTGGTGAATGGATTGTGCTTTTTGCATATCATTTCCTTAAGAGATGAAATAAAGATGGCCATTTCTGCTTATTTGGGGGCTTTGTCTTGGAAATATGCTCTAAAAATAGGCCCTAACCATTTGGGGACCAATCTTCCCCAATGGATGTGCTGAGCACACTGTTGATTCAGGCTGAAGCATTCACTCAGCTTAGTGATTATCTAGCATTATCTCAGTGGATAATGATTTTGATACTTCGTAACACTCATTATGGCATTAGTGGTTTCATATTAATAAGATATTAGTTTTGTTATTCATAGAATCTAATACATGAAAGTAAAAAAACAAAAAATCAACCTTAAAGCCTTTGTTACCCAACAGGGTTTTTGTTTGTTAATATCAAAATGCCTTTCCTTATTGAAATAATTATTTATGTTCCCATGATTGTATCTCACTATTCTGGGTGCTAATATAGGTTGTTCCTTGATAATTTGACCCTGGTGACTGTCATTCTTTACATTTGGCTATGATCTGGGGACAAATGTTAGATTATCTTAACTTCCCAGTTTTTAAAATGCAAAATGGCTTGATCTTAAAGCTTATGTTTTATTCTGTGTATATTCCTTATAAAATGTACTGTAGATCAAAAGGCAAAATTTTAGTAATAAATAGCATTATATTTGGGACCGTAGCTTTCAAAGGTTATGAATTAACAGAAAGTCCTTTAATATAATATCACCCATCTTGTTCTCAAGACAAAGCATGAAAATTGACACAGGAGAGTACCATGTCAGGGTTTATAAAAGGTCTAGTAATTTGGGAAAGGACTTTTACTGTAAAGACTTGGGAAAATTGCTATTTTGCTTTAAAATTGCCTGAGGAGAAGTCTGCCTTTAAAACCATAGTGTTTTCCAAGGATTTTTAGACTTTTAAATTTAACCCCAAAACAAGAAACTGTGAAATCTGTATCAAATCTTGGAGGAAAAATGTAAATATATGTAGCTCCAGTAAGAAGATAGTTTTAATAATTAGGTGAGGATGTCTTAACATACAGGAACACAGAAAAACAAGAGTGATTCATTCACTAAATATCTATTGAGGGCTTGCTATATGTCTGGTACTGGGCTAAAAGGGGTAGAGATACAGTTATGAATAAAACACAGTTCCTGCACTGAAGAGATGTTTATTCATGTAGTTACTTGTCAGATCTCACAAGTGAAGACCTAATTTCTCAGTATAAATGGTAATTGCCGATTCTAAGTCTTCTTCATTCAGGATACACCATCATTCCACAGTGAGCACAAAATAAGGAATTTAGATGGCAGAAAGTCTGATACAGAAAATAATACTGTTAATAACACCTTCAAATTATGAAGGCATGTGAAGGCATATACTAGATCTATTCGTTCTTGTGAAATTGGGAAGTGAAGAACTGATGCTTGCAAAATTTTTGGGAATGCATTCTAAAACCTTATGGTTTTATAAAACTAATTTGAATTATTTTGATTTCCTTCTCCAATTTATTTTATCCATTTCTCCAAGTAACAATGGAAAAATACACTCTCAGTAAATTTGATTCTATTTCAAGTGACTCATGGTGGAGCCTAAGGGGACTTAGAAGAAGGATTTATTTTCTCAATGCATTTTTTTTTTTGTTTGCACCTGAACCAAAAGCTTTGAAAATGCAGAGTGAGCAACCAATTCAAAACTATGGGAGTTGAAGGGGAAGCCAGAAACTCAGAAATTATGGTTTTCAATTTCTTGCATTTGAGGAAATACTGATCTTTAGGATATTTTAATGTGAATAGATAACAAAACCATTGTTGATGGTGGTGTTTTGCTGAAGAATGTAAAATAGATAATTTAAATCTTGAACTTTGTGGGAAGCACTAGCTTAAAATTTAAATTTAGGTGTGGCATGTGTGGAAATGAAGGATGGGGCTCAGAAGAATTTGCTAAGAATCCATGTCACAGAAGCTCTAAAAAAGGGGTGAAGATTCTAAATGCATCAGAAAACTCCTGATACTATATTAAATGCACTTCAGAGATCACACTGTAGCACTCTAAGTAAAAGGTTGAGTATTGTGTTTTCTCTAGCAATTGTGCTAATTTTCTCAGTCTACTCACTGAAGACATTATAAAGATCATACTGACTCAAGAGAGTAGGAAAGCACTTATATACCCCAAGGTGAACCCCAGAATGAATACAATTCACTTCTTTTGCAAGTTTAAAGTTACATATAGCAGACATTGACTTCCGGACCTTTTGCCACTAGACACAAGTAATCTTTGAGATGAACTGATGCCACTCAGTACTTCAAAGAATACTGGACAGTTCCTCAGAATCCTCGAACAAAACCATCCTAAGAACATCAACAAAAGTGCACCATGTTCTCCCAGGGCTAGTGGAACAAACAACAAGATTTGGTAATTTTGCATGCATGAGTCGTGGAGATCACAACTTGGTTTCATTTCTATCTGTAACTGAGTCTTCAATTTTAAATTTATTTTCCCCCATATATGAATATGAGTCTGCTGGTAGAGAAGAGATGCATATATATTTCAGCAATATTTGTCTTTTAGTGATCTCAAAACATTTTTGCACACATAGACACACACACACACACACACACTACAATTCCTGCCACCTGAAAGTCTCCTAAAGTGTTTCTCTTAATACCAGAATGAATAGCAAGTCTGAAGAAGAGCACCCTTTAATTACAAATGTAAAGAAATACCATCTTTGCAAATATTATAACAGGCTCTCATCTATAGTACTTAATATAAAAGTTTTCTACATATCGCAGGATGACATAATAGTGCATGTTAAAACTCTACATTAATGCCAAATCATCCCTGTGCCTAAAACTACCATACCAAAGCCTCAGAATTAAATATTTGGAGATTCATATAGTTTTCCCTTTTTGGAACAAGCAAAAACATCCTCGAGGGCAGTTTGAATGGCACATGCACGAACAAATATTCTCTTGTTTCCTTGTACTTATTTTTCAAATATATCTTCTATATTAGGTATAATAAACATATGTAAGTGAGCTCTGAAATCTAAAAATTTGCTCTTTGCTGTTGGAAATCAGTGATGATAATGTGGGAATTATGCCACAGGAAGGTATAGCTCCAATGAGCAACTCCGGCTGTCGAATTCTTTTCTAGTTGCGACCTGAGCTCAATAGCTTGGAAAATAGCAAACCAGTAATTGTATGAATCCAATCAGGGAACAAAATCACAGAATATTTCAGTAAGTAAGAAAATGGAGTTGTAAATATCGGCCTTGTTTATTTCCCATTACCACAGCTGGAGGAAAAGAAAGAACATGGTTTAATGTAATACAGTCAGATAGGAATTATCACACACAATGAGGTTGAAAATTCTAGAGAAATACTGGAGAAAGCAAGCACACCACCTTCCCAAAACATACATGGGGGTGGCTGCCCCATCCCAATGTCCCATTAAAAAGGCATATCTGATTTAAGACAAAATTATTTTGAAGTTTATAGCAGTAGCAAACCTGCCCATTTTTGCCTTGAGTAAATTATCAGAGCCAATGTAATTTTTTTTGTATTTCTGTGCGCCAATATAATTTTGTGAAGAATGGTATCCTTTTCATACCATATGCCTTGATGATCATTTTGTCAGAACCCTCCGAGGACTGGGCTGTTATTAACAAGCAGTGATTGCTGGCGCTGGTAGTACCCTCCTGTCAATCACTCTGCAGTGTCCTGGGAACAAATGGGTGCAACACCTCCTTATGTGTTTGCCATTCACAAAAGCTGACATGAGGTAGCCTGCATCAGCCAGTATTGGTAGTTTTACTTTGTCAGGAGAGCTGCCGATAAGCGTCCCCTCTGTGATTGTAGAGCTTAAGGCCTCCCAACATACACATGGGGACTTCCCTTTCCTGCACATCTCCCTAAGAAGCCTCTGTTTCTCATACTCTTCCTCTTATTTCTCCTCCTGAAATGACTCTCTCATTCCGTTTGTGACTCTCACAACATCAGAATCTTATAATTCTTATGAAAAAAGCTTGACTTCCATCTTCCTATCAATAATAGCAATTAGAAGCTAGCTCCTAAGAAACTTGAAAATCTTAGTCTGGCACCAAATGTTAGACTATCACTAAAAATAAAGCAGTAAGTGTAACAGTAGGAGGAATAATAGGGTCATGTAAAGACGACAGTGGGTAATTTGATATAGAGTCCAGATTCATCTGATTAAAAAAACCTTAGCAGAGTTCTATAGACTTACTTCCCATACACCAGAGTTTCTGGCATCACCTATTCATTGCAGTGAAGACTAGAAATATGAGAAAAAGGGTGAACATGTCCAAAGGGTAGCTTGTTCATGGTTTGCTTACAACCTTCTTATTCTAAAGTATATAAATTGGCTTATAAAATTACATGGAGTGCAGTAAATTAGATTAATGTAGGTAAGAAGGAATAAAATCTAACAAAGATGAGCATATTCAGACACAAAATAGGAATCAGGCCAGGATAAAAATTTGCTCCTAAGAATCTCTATACTTGCTAAGGGGTGTATTAGTCAAGGTTCTCCAGACATATAGAACCATTTGGTTATGTATACATGTATCATTTATTTATTTCAAGGAATTGGCTAACGTGGCTGTGGAAGCTGGCAGGTCCAGTGTCTGCAGGATAGGTCCGGGACCTAGGGAAGAGCTGACGTGGCGGTTCAAATCCAGCAGCCTTCTGCATTTTGTCCTGTTTGTCCCCATTATACAAGCGGGCAGTGCCCCTGCTGTTACAGCCCACCTCTGCTCCTCCCATCTGCCGAGCTCAGGGTCCATGTGTTGCACAGCCTTAGTCTCTTTATGGAATGATTGTCCTGTAACACCTTCAGTGTTTTCTCCAAAGCACCCTTGTTCAGTTTTTCACAATGTAGATAGGCTTATTGATCTTCAAGTCTCTCTCCCTTTTTGCTTAACAATTCCTTCCATCCATCTCTCTCCTTTTGCATTTCACTATAAACAATAAGGAGGACCCAGGCCACACCTTCACTCTTTTACTTAGAAATCTCCTTGGCTAAATATTCAACTTCATCACTCATAAATCCTACCTTCCACAACACACTAGACCACAAGCCAGCTGAATTATCTGCCACTTTATAACAGGGCTCACCTTTCCTCCAGGGTCCAGTGATGTTTCCTCATTTCCGAATAAGACCTCACCATAGTCCCCTTTAACATCAGTTACATCTGGCTACAATCTCTTCAAGACAATCTTGGCTTTTTCGAACAGGCACCTCAAAACTCTTGCAGCTTCTGCCCATCATCCAGTTCCAAAGCCACTTCCATATTCTTAGGTATTTGTTAGACCCAGGTCTTGGAACCAACATTTATATTAATTTGTTAGAGCTGCATAGACTGTGTGGCTTAAACAGCAGAAATTTATTCTCTCAAGAGTTCTAGAGGCTGGATGTCCAAGATCAAGATGCCAGCAGGGCTGGTTCCGTCCGAGGCATCTCTCCTCGGCTGGCACCTGGTGCTCTTGCTGCCTCCTTGACTGTCCTTCATGCTCACACAGCCCTGGCATCTCTCTTTATGTCCAAATCTCCTCTCCTTACAAGGAGACCAGTCACACTGGCTCCCTAATGGCTTATTTAAACTTAAATACCTTTTTTGCAGCCCGATCTCCAAATACAGTCACATTCTGAGGTACTAGGGGTTAGGACTTCAACATATGAATTTGGGGGGGGAATATATTTCTGTCCATAACATGGGAGTTAGGAAAAAAATTTGACCTAAGCTTTCTAGCCACTAAAATGAATATGAGAAGCTGATCAATTGCACAACACATGTGTCCATGAGACAAAAACAATAATTCCTGAGGAGAGCACAGTCCTTCCTGATTGTGAACCAGCAATCTGAGCGGCTGCCTCAGTGGACAGAAGGTGGGAGCAGATACTGAGGGTATTTGTTTGCTGCAAACTCTCTGAAATCACTGTGGTGTCTGGGTGTGTTCTGGAAACTCAAGGCAGAGAAAAGTGGAATTTTAATTAGGTGCAGATGTGCTAATATTCTAGCTAATTTCCTCTTTAGAAGAAATAATGGGTTAGAGACCCAGGCAAAGAAATGGGTCTCCCTGACAGAGGGGAAGAGAGGACACCTCCCCAGGGGGAGCAGAGCCTCTCCCTCTAGATGAGGGGCCAGATTTCAAAGACAGGAGCTTTTGAAAGAGAAGTGGGGAACCTTGAAGGCGCTGACTGAGACCAGCGGTTTATCTTGGAGGGCTGAGTGAGATGGCCAAGCAGGAAAATTCTGCTGATGGAGTCTCGGGCCAGCAGCTGAGATGGTGATTCAGGAGACTGCGGCCTGAAGCTGAAGGCGAAGCCCCTTAGGTCAGGAGGAAGGGAGGGAGAGAGAGAGAGAGGGCTGGGGGAGATGCAGAGAAAGAAAGGAGGGGAGGGCAGAGAAAGAGGCTGACTGACTGGTTGGTTAGGTCTGGAGTCATCCTTCAATAAACAGAGTCCAGAGTTTTGGATGGCAGGTGACTGGGAGACGATTAATACTTTAATTTGAAATTCCTAAACAAATGCACAGAAACCACAATAACTGTACACTGGATTTTAGCAATTTTGAACATGCAGAATATATATTCACTCATTTAAGACTCACAAAACTTTTTTGACATCTGCTGGGCAGACTGTTCAATTCCCGTTTGAAGAGACTAAGACTCATAGGGGTTAAATGACTAGTTCACCATCTCAGGTTGATGGTGAAATAGGCCTCCACATAGCCTAGATCTTCCGAGGTGACAGCCATCACTCACTCTGTGCTCAGCTGTGACTCTTTTGAATGGTCTGTCGGTTGTATTGTGACTTACAGCAGCACGCCAGAGAGAGAGGTGGTGTGGCTTTTGGAGGAGAACCAGCTTTTACCTTCTATCCATTCCCTTTCTTCTACCCTTATATGTTCTTTTTTGATACTTGATAGCAGCAGAAAATAATGCAAAGTGAGTGGCAGTTAGAGAATGGCTTCAGCGTGCCTGTCTGAAGAGGCCTTGTTTCATAAAAATGACCACCCTGGAAAATAATCAAATGAATTTTTTTTTTTTTGGAGTGAAGAAAGGCAGAATTCAGGAGAAGTTGAGTCATCTGTCTAATCATGATTTACAGTAGAAGTATGTAAGAGTAAATTCTCTTCTTGCCTTAACAATAACAATAAAGCAGAAATGAATAGCCTCAGGAATATTTTAAATTCAATGTTCTATTTTCAAATGGAACTCTTCTCCGGGCCCAAGGCTCAGCTCCCCATGCCCAAAGCCCAAAGTTAAGCAATAAGGAGACAGTACGGAAAGTGCAGAGCTGCTTTTTAATAATTATTAGAACTTACTTAAACCCACAATCATAATTGTGTCTTTGGAGAAGAGAAAAACGGCAGATCTTTAAACCATTAATTTAGTTCAGACTCAAAGTCATTCTCATTTAAAAGATATGTGTAGACAGAGAGTAGTAAAGTCATCCAGAATGTGGGACATGGAGCACAGAGGAGATGAATTTCATGGAATCAACTCCAGGTTCTGCTGTTCTTCTTGAATGGTTCCTGGGACTTCAGTGGACATTTAACATACTAGAAACAAAACTAAATACCTAGATGAGGAATACACTGTCTTCTGTTTGTCCATTCTTGTTGATATGAATGAAAATTATTACACTAAATCAGAAATAAAATCCTAATGGCATTTAAAAAATTAGAAATGTGTATACTTTATCTTTAGTATAGTCATATTTTCCCTAACATTCTGCTGCAAAATCATGGCAGGTTAAGTAAGTCAGGGGGCTTGAGGCCATGTCCAAGCTGATTTTAGGAGCACTTCATTTCTTCAGGGTTCTCTTGCCTGGTGTGTCAGTGAGTGTCCCTAAAGGACACAGATGACTCAATTAAACCAGATAATTAAGAAGAATGGAATGAAGAGGATATTCACCAAAGTATGGACAGGGTGTTGGTGGGAGACCAACAAAGGATGGCGAAGAATCCTGGGCTACCAGTAGCGGGGAGCTTTCATCACCCCTGAGCATGAAGGGGCAGGCAGAGGGAGCGATTCCAGGACTCCGGATAGAGCCGGGCTGTGGCAGTAGCTTACACATGTTACTCAAGCAGACCTGGCAACAGGAAACATGACACTTTTATACCTAACACATTCTTTAAAACACACATGCAAATTAAATGTGTAACATCCAAACAATAGATTTAAATGTTATATGGGAGGGTTTCCATTCTCAAAGAGCCAGAAAAAAATGAATGTGGACACAAGTTTTAGTGATGTCATTTTTAGCAGGTCACATATAGTTCTCATTTTGTTCATTCTCTTTGCAGCTGAGTGCTTTAACTCCTTTAAGTATCCAACAGGAAGCCAGAGATTCCCCTTTTGACACGCCTAATGATTCCTTATCTTTTTATCATTCTAATTACATTTCTGAAATCCACACCATCTTATCGCTAGCATCAACACTTTGACTTTTCCATTTTCAGATATCTAAACGAAATCTTAAGTGTAAAATACAATAAAATGTTCAAATACTGTAATAATCCCTGCCATACAAGATGTCAATGCTACTGAAACTCAGTCCTCTCCTAGTAGGTAAGATCATTACCCCATAGAAATAGTCACTCACCACCTGAGGTACAAAAGTCCAGATTAAGCAGATAGACAAGGTTCGTTGAGGGAAAATAACAATCGGAGAAACATCAAATGTAACAAAACTTGGAGAATGCCAATTTTTGCTACTCAACTTCACAGCCCATTAGAGATAAGAAGTGACAGCTGGCATCCCGAGATTAGAGGCTGAAAGAGAGATGCTACAAAAACGAAGCACAAAAAAATCGAAAATCTTGCCAGTCTAGGATCAATTTATAGAGACAAAGTCCCTTAAACATCTGAACCATCCCTGAGGGTAGCTCTAATAATCAGTTTGTAAGGATAATTCTATTGTATCAAAGCAGTGTTTTTTATTGCTGTTTAGCCTAAAATAGAAGATTATGTTGAGAAAATTTCTGTTCAATATTCTCTGTTTAAAAATGCTTTTGAGAAAGATCTTTGCCAAAAAATTAATTAATGAGATTGGTTACCTAAAAAGGTAAATTCCTGTTATAAAGAAAATTCATGTAGCCAGGAGGAGAAAGAGAGGATAAGAAGGAAGCATGTAGATGCTTCTTTCTAACAAACTGACTTCCTATACCTCATATGTCCCAAAGATCTAGAAAGTCTGGTAGGAAAACATTAGGTTAGGACTGCTGACTTAGAGATGGGAGAGTCGATTTTGTCCATCATGATTCTGCCCATCATGGAAATCAGCAAATACAAACCAGGCCCTCCCCCAACCCCAACCCATGTCCATTAAAAATTTATTGGCTTATCACGGATTGGGATTTCTTTATATTTTTTCCTAATCTTAGGTCACCTGATGACTTCATTTCTTCAGTTTATTAAGATAAACTTTTTTATTTTGGAATATTTCAAATACATGTACAAAGTAGGCAAACAAGTTTAATAAACTCAGTTATACATCAACCAATTTTAGTCATTATTAATTCATAACCCATCTTATTTAATTTTAATTCCACCTACTTCTCCCTCCCTTAAATTATTTTGAAACAAACCCTAGATATCATGTCATTTCATCTCTGAATTTATCAGTATAAATGTCTAAAAGATAGGGACTTTTTATTTTAATTTAAAAATTTTTTTCCAGCTTACTGAAATAAACTTCACATATAACATTGTCTAAGTTTAAGGGGAATAATGTGTTGATTTGATGCATTTATATATTGTGAGATATTTTCCACAATAAGCTTAGTTAGCACCTCCATCATCTCACATAATTACCATTTCTTTTTTTTGGTGTGGTGAGAACATTTAATATCTATTGTCTTAGAAACTTTCAAGTATGTAATATAGTACTGTTAATTCTAATCACCATGCTGTACATTAGATCTCCATAACGTATTCATCTTATAACTGGAAGTTTGTCCCCTTTGACTAACATCTCCCCATTTTTCCCAGCCCCCAGTCTCTGGCAATTATCATTCTACCCTCCCTTTCTGTAAATTTGGCTTTTTTAGATTCCACATATAAGTGATATCATACAGTATTTGTCTTCCTCCAACTGACCTATTTCATTTAGCATAATGCCCTTTCAGTTTCATCTGCAGTGATATAAATAGCAAGATTTCCTTCTTTATCATAGCTGAAAGGGTGTATGTATGTCTGTATCTCTCTATCTCTATCTTCTTCATCTGTTCATCCATTGACGGACACTTAGGTTAGTTTCATATTGTGGCTATAATGAATAATGCTGCAGTGAATGTGGGAGTACAAATATCTCTTTGAGGTCCTGATTTCATATATATCTGGATATATACCAAGAAGTGAAATTTTTTGATCATATGTTACTTCTATTTTTAATTTTTTGAGGAACCTCCATACTGTTTTCCAGAGTGGCTGCGTCAATTTACATTCCTACCAACAGTGCACACAGGTTTCCTTTTCTCCACATCTTCACTAATACTTGCTATCATTTGTCTTTTTGATGATAGCCATTCTAACAGTTGTGAGGTGACATCTCACTGTGGTTATGATTTGCATTTCCCTGGTGGTTAGTGAGGTTGAGCACTCTTTAATGGGCTTGTTGGCCATTTGCTTGTCTTCTTTGAAAAAAAAAATCTATTCAATTCCTCTGCCATTTCTTAATTGAATTGTGTGTTATTTTACTACTTACTTGTACAAGTTCCTTACATATTTTGAAAATTAGCCCTTTATTGGTTGTATCATTTGCAAATATGCTCTCCCATAGAGTGGGCTGCCTTTTCATGTTGATGGTTTCCTTTGCATTGGATGTAGTTCCTTTTAATCTATAAATTCTGTACCTTTTTTTCTATTTTTTACCACCCTCGCATTTCTTTGTTGAAGAAATCAGGTTATTTGTTCTGTAGTTTCCCAGTCAGGATTTTGTTGATTGTATTGCCAGAGTTCTTCTGACCACTGCTTTAAAAATTGGTAGTTGTATCTAGAGGCTTAAAAAGATTCAGTTTAGGTTTTTTAGCAAGTATGCATCATGTGGCATATAATGTCTAGTTGCCTCTCTTTCTGATGTTAGCACAAATTGATGTGCATTGCTTAGATTTGTTATTTAATTAGAGATTACAAAGTGGATATTACAATTATCTTAATCTTTTTCCATTTATTAGCTGAAATACCACTGTACAGATAATTTGTCCTCATTTGGTTCTTCAGTGGTACAGTTCGTTTAGGAAAGCCAGGATTCTACCCAATGCTTTACTCTTCTCAATGCTTTTTAAACCAGGTAAGCTGGTGCACTTTGCATTTACTTGTTCAGATCAGAAGTATGTTATACTTGTTTTGTTCCAAGCATCCTTTTTTTTTTTTTTTTTTTTTTTTTTTAACAGTGAAGCAAAATAAAAGTTTTATTTCAAGTTACTGAGAAAGTACAGGTGACCTCAGAGAGAGGAGTCCCGAAAGGTTGGAGAGAAACACTTCGAAATTAAAAGGTTACACTCTTAGAAAGTGTGGGCGACTTCAGAGAGAGGAGCGCCTTGAGAGGTTGGGGATTCCCCCTTTTAAGGAATTTTTTTTTTCAGCACTATGACCAAGGGCTACGGGTGTGGACTTGTTATGTGGTCTCAAGAATCTTTGATGAGATGTTAAGTTTCTTATCAGTCCTCTAGTAATTCTGCAAAATGAGCTTAACCCAAGAGATTTATTGCTCTGGTCCCCTCCCAGGATAATAGCTTCCTGGTTTCGGAGCTCGTCCATCAATACCTTCTGCTCTTCCTCCAAAGTGGGCAGAGTTATTTGTTTGCTAAAGATATGTTAAGAATCTTCTTAAACGTCCTCGTGTTTTTTTCAAAATGCAATTTTGGCTTTAAGGTGGGATCTCCCTGTTTTTATATGCTGTTTATAGGCGTAAGTCCAGGGAGAGGAAATCCCGGGGCAAAATACCTCTAAAAACCATGATCAGTCCAAGGGAGAAATAAAGTTTAAAATCCGTTTACTGCATACAACTGCTGTCTGGGGCCGTTTCTCTATTTCCTGCTCCAGCAGAAGCCAAAAACCCACCATCCCCCTCACCTCTCAGGTACAGATAAGCCCTCCTAGCCCAGGTAATTACCCACTGATAGGGAAATGAACCTCTCTTCACCCCTGAGGAATGGTGCAAATGCACTAAAGCCCTACTCTTTCCACCCCTGGACGCCTATTGATATGCAGATGTACTAAAGCCAGGGGGGCTAGTCTGGAAATGTTACAATTTTATACCCACAATAGGTGGGCATTTTAGCAGGCTAGAGTAAATCTTATAATGATCTAATTGACACAATGAAGACCTGGGCTGTGCTCAGATACTTCTCTTTATCTGGGGAATATTCAAACATTCAAGGCCAAGTTACTCTTGACCTTTTGAGCTTTAACTGATTAACTTTAACTCTGAGTCTTTTCTGGATTTCTAGTTATAACTGGTTAACTGAGTCCTTTCTAGGGAGCTTTACTGACCTTGTTCTCTTTCTTCCCTGCTCATATCTATTTTCCTGCCTAACACAACTAGCACCTTGATCCAGTTCTAACACATTTACATTAGCCTACAATCAAATATACTCATTAGCAGCCACCACCCATTTCCCCTTCCACCAGCCCCTGGTGACCAGTAATCAAGTCTCTATGGATTTATCGTTTCTGGACATTTAACATAAATGAAATCAAACAATATTGTAACCAGCTTCTTTTCACTTAGAAAAAATTTTCAAGGTTCATTCATGCTGTAGCATGTGTTTGTACTTCATTTTTGTGGCCTAGTAATATGTTGTATGGGTACACCATGTTTTGTTTACTCATCAACTGATGGACATTTGGGTTTCCACTTCTTACTTATTATGAATAATGCTGCTGCGAACATTCTGCAAGTTTTGTGTGGATGCACATTGCATCTCTATTGGGTATATACCTAGGAGAAGAGTGGCTGGTTCCATGGTAACTCTTTTAACTCTTCCAGGCGCGCTGGAAGACTGGCTGGGTAGCGGAGGTGGGCTCTAAGCCGTTAAGGGAGGGGTTGCATGTACGTGCCCCGGGGGCGGAAGCGCGCCCAGTTTGGGCATGGCTGATTCAAGCTCCTGTGTTGTCACAACAGTGTCTGCGAGAAGAGAAGGCGCAGAAGCCTTAGCCATGCCTGGCAGGGTCACTGTTGGGAGACCCTGGAGGCGCTGCGCAGTTCGGACAAAGGTTGCCTCTGCTACGACCGCGACTTGCTGCTGTGGAGTGACGTGAGCGGTGGCGCTGGAGGGGGCAGTGGCCTTTCCGATCCTGTGCCATGGACCCCTGCTGTTACAGAGCCCTGGGCATGTCCTGCCTGAGACCCCGTGCGTTCTTTCTAACCTGCATTTGTTTCTTGACTCCTGTGTGTGCCTCGCCCTTTCTACGGTTTCTGCCCTCTCCTGCCTATTCGAGCCTTTCCAGGGAGCTCTCCGTACTTTACAGGTGCTTTTTTCTCTGAAGGCTTCATTACTGCCCACAGCCAGACCAATTCTAGCTCACAGGGTCAGTTAATTTGCTGTGAATCTCTTGTACTGGGCGATCCACATTTTTAGCAGCGAACGGTAAACTTGACCTAACTTACTGCTGCCAGTGAAAAACCCAGATTTTTAGAAGACATTAGGCAGACTGGAATTGTTTAATGGTGGCGTGGTCACTGTTCCTAGGATTTGCAAAGCTCTGTATTAGTATTAGACCGTAGGGTTAGGGTGATGTAGAGACAATTAAGGCATAATTCTTGTTCCGGAGTTGCTAATGATTTAGCTACAGATAGGAAGCGTTTGCCTGTCTTTTATGTCATTGACAGTTTTTTTTTTTTTTTTTTTTTTTTTTTTTTTTTGAGAGGGCATCTCTCATATTTATTGATCAAATGGTTGTTAACAACAATAAAATTCAGTATAGGGGGGTCAATGCTCAATGTACAATCATTAATCCATCTCAAGCCTAATTCTCATCAGTCTCCAATCTTCTGAAGCATAACGAACAAGTTCTTACATGGTGAACGAATTCTTACAGAGTGAATAAATTCTTACATGGTGAACAGTACAAGGGCAGTCATCACAGAAACTTTCGGTTTTGATCATGCAATATGACCTATAAACCATCAGGTCAAATATGAATATTCATTTGATTTTTGTACTTGATTTATATGTTGATCCCACATTTCTCCTATTATTATTATTATTTTTATTTTTAATACAATGCTGAAGTGGTAGGTAGATGCAAGATAAAGGTAGAAAACATAGTTTAGTGCTGTAAGAAGGCAAATGTAGATGATCAGATGATCAGGTGTGTGCCTATGGACTAAGTATTAATCCAGGCTAGACAAGGGCAGCAAGACATCCACGGATGCAGAAGATTTCTCTCAAAGCAGGGGGGGTGAGGTTCTGAGCCTCACCTCTGTTGATCCCCAAATTCTCACCTGATGGCCCCCCTGCGACTGTGCCTGTCTTAGGTTGTTCCTCCCTTGAGGAATCTTACCCGTCTCTGGCTAACCAGTCATCTTCCGGGGCCATACAGGGAAATGTAAAGTTGGTAAGTGAGAGAGAAGCCATATTGTTTGCAAAGGTTAGCTTTTTACTTCTTTGCAGATTTATGCCCTGTGACTTCTATGCCCAGCACTTGTCTCGAGGTATCTTTACCACCTGGAGGAATTATGATACTCGGTAAATTCGATATGAGGCACGAATTCTATTTAAAGTTTGTAATTAGGAAGGAAGAAGAAAAGCTATAGATGTAGCATATGAAGGAAACTTGGGAGGATTGATTATTTCTTTGACATATCTTCTTGTATAGTACCTTAAGTATGTATAGGTTTTAAACTACTAACTAATTTGCACACACATATTGACATAATAGGAATACGGTGACATAAACAAAGCAAATCTATAATTACCAGCCATCTCCAGTGAAGCCAAGAAAACCATTTAGGCACCCTAGGCATTTGTGAAAATTTATCTATGATATGATGGATATTTTCCAACTGTACTTGAACCATCAGACAAATTAAAGCAGCCCATTTCTGGGATCTGTTCACATCCCATATTTTCTTTTAACCATAGATAGTCTATAGTCATGAGATTTTGGGGTGCTACAACTTGCACCCCTCCCAACTCCTGGTTGAGTTCCAACAGTACAGATCCGGTCAAATTCGTTGTCTCACTGTATGCACATGCCAGCCTAGACATCTCCCTCCTCCTTCTTATGGCAAGTCCAGGAGACGGTGGGCTGGATGCAGCCACAACCTCAGCATCGTCCGGATCCCTGTGGAGGCTTTTTGATGATCATCCCCCGGCACGAGTCCTCCAGAGAGTGCTGATGCCGGAAGCTCCTCCTCATATCGTATCTTAGTTCATTTTCTGGGTATCCAAGCTAGGCCTTGATCTTCTGCGTAGAAACAAACAGACCCTTTGCCCACACTTTGACATGCCCTCTATACCACTGTGCAGAACTCATTGGAGGTCAGCACACAGTAACTGCTTTTTTTTTTTTTTTTTTTTTTTAATTAAGAGAAAGGAATATTATCAGAAAAGAGTACCTCCATAGCTGATCATCTGACACCCTTTAAGTGATCAACATTAAGGATATTTAAAGCATGCGTTGATCTTTGATTTACCAATAGTTTTATCCTGTTAAGGAGTAATCCCCCTTTTCTTTCTTTCTTTCTTTTTTTTTTTTTTAAATTTTTAATCTACACTTACCTGAAGAATACTATGTTTACTATGCTCTCCCCTATATCAGGTCCCCCCTAACAACCACATTACGGTTACTGTCCATCAGCTTAGCAAAATGTTGTAGAGTCACTACTTGTCCTCTCTGTGTTGTGCAGCCCACCCTCCCCTTTCTCCCTCCCCCCCATGCATGCTAATCTTAATACCCCCCTTCTTCTTCCCCCCCCTTATCCCTCCCTGCCCACCCATCCTCCCCAGTTCCTTTCCCTTTGGTACCTGTTAGTCCATTTTTGGGTTCTGTAATTCTGCTGCTGTTTTGTTCCTTCAGTTTTTCCTTTGTTCCTATACTCCTCAGATGAGTGAAATCATTTGGTATTTCTCTTTCTCCGCTTGGCTTATTTCACTGAGCATAATACTCTCCAGCTCCATCCATGTTGCTGCAAATGGTTGGATTTTTCCACTTCTTATGGCTGAGTAGTATTCCATTGTGTATATGTACCACATCTTCTTTATCCATTCATCTACTGATGGACATTTAGGTTGCTTCCAATTCTTGGCTATTGTAAATAGTGCTGCGATAAACATAGGAGTGCATCTGTCTTTCTCAAACTTGATTGCTGCGTTCTTAGGGTAAATTCCTAGGAGTGGAATTCCTGGGTCAAATGGTAGGTCTGTTTTGAGCATTTTGATGCACCTCCATACTGCTTTCCACAATGGTTGAACTAATTTACATTCCCACCAGCAGTGTAGGAGGGTTCCCCTTTCTCCACAGCCTCGCCAACATTTGTTGTTGTTTGTCTTTTGGATGGCAGCTATCCTTACTGGTGTGAGGTGATACCTCATTGTAGTTTTAATTTGCATTTCTCTGATAATTAGCGATGTGGAGCATCTTTTCATGTGTCTCTTGGCCATCTGTATTTCTTTTTTGGAGAACTGTCTGTTCAGTTCCTCTGCCCATTTTTTAATTGGGTTATTTGTTTTTTGTTTGTTGAGGCGTGTGAGCTCTTTATATATTCTGGACGTCAAGCCTTTATCAGATCTGTCATTTTCAAATATATTCTCCCATACTGTAGGGTTCCTTTTTGTTCTATTGATGGTGTCTTTCGCTGTACAGAAGCTTTTCAGCTTAATGTAGTCCCACTTGCTCATTTTTGCTGTTGTTTTCCTTGCCCGGGGAGATATGTTCAAGAAGAGATCACTCATGTTTATGTCTAAGAGGTTTTTGCCTATGTTTTTTTCCAAGAGTTTAATGGTTTCGTGACTTACATTCAGGTCTTTGATCCATTTTGAGTTTACCTTTGTATATGGGGTTAGACAATGGTCCAGTTTCATTCTCCTACATGTAGCTGTCCAGTTTTGCCAGCACCATCTGTTGAAGAGACTGTCATTTTGCCATTGTATGTCCATGGCTCCTTTATCAAATATTAATTGACCATATATGTTTGGGTTAATTTCTGGGGTCTCTAATCTGTTCCACTGGTCTGTGGCTCTGTTCTTGTGCCAGTACCAAATTGTCTTGATTACTATGGCTTTGTAGTAGAGCTTGAAGTTGGGGAGTGAGATCCCCCCTACTTTATTCTTCTTTTTCAGGATTGCTTTGGCTATTCGGGGTCTTTGGTGTTTCCATATGAATTTTTGAATTATTTGTTCCAATTCATTGAAGAATGTTGCTGGTAATTTGAGAGGGATTGCATCAAATTTGTATATTGCTTTCGGCAGGATGGCCATTTTGACGATATTAATTCTTCCTAGCCATGAGCATGGGATGAGTTTCCATTTATTAGTGTCCCCTTTAATTTCTCTTAAGAGTGACTTGTAGTTTTCAGAGTATAAGTCTTTCACTTCCTTGGTTAGGTTTATTCCTAGGTATTTTATTCTTTTTGATGCAATGGTGAATGGAATTGTTTTCCTGATTTCTCTTTCTATTGATTCGTTGTTAGTGTATAGGAAAGCTACAGATTTCTGTGTGTTGATTTTGTATCCTGCAACTTTGCTGTATTCCGATATCAGTTCTAGTAGTTTTGGAGTGGAGTCTTTAGGGTTTTTTATGTACAGTATCATATCATCTGCAAATAGTGACAGTTTAACTTCTTCTTTACCAATCTGGATTCCTTGTATTTCTTTGTTTTGTCTGATTGCCGTGGCTAGGACCTCCAGTACTATGTTAAATAACAGTGGGGAGAGTGGGCATCCCTGTCTGGTTCCCGATCTCAGTGGAAATGCTTTCAGCTTCTCGCTGTTCAGTATAATGCTGGCTGTGGGTTTATCATATATGGCCTTTATTATGTTGAGGTACTTGCCCTCTATTCCCATTTTGCTGAGAGTTTTTATCATGAATGGATGTTGAATTTTGTCAAATGCTTTTTCAGCATCTATGGAGATGATCATGTGGTTTTTGTCTTTCTTTTTGTTGATGTGGTGGATGATGTTGATGGATTTTCGAATGTTGTACCATCCTTGCATCCCTGGGATGAACCCCACTTGGTCATGGTGTATGATCCTTTTGATATACTGTTGAATTCTGTTTGCTAATATTTTATTGAGTATTTTTGCATCTACGTTCATCAGGGATATTGGTCTGTAATTTTCTTTTTTGGTGGGGTCTTTGCCTGGTTTTGGTATTAGGGTGATGTTGGCTTCATAGAATGAGTTTGGGAGTATTCCCTCTTCTTCTATTTTGTGGAACACTTTAAGGAGAATGGGTATTATGTCTTCTCTGTGTGTCTGATAAAATTCCGAGGTAAATCCGTCCGGCCCCGGGGTTTTGTTCTTGGGTAGTTTTTTGATTACTGTTTCAATTTCTTTGCTTGTAATTGGTTTGTTTAACTTTTGTGTTTCTTCCTTGGTCAGTCTTGGGAGGTTGTATTTTTCTAGGAAGTTGTCCATTTCTTCTAGGTTTTCCAGCTTGTTGGCATATAGGTTTTCATAGTAGTCTTTAATAATTCTTTGTATTTCTGTGGAGTCTGTCGTGATTTTTCCATTCTCATTTCTGATTATGTTGATTTGTGTTGACTCTCTTTTTCTCTTAATAAGTTGGGCTAGAGGCTTATCTATTTTGTTTATTTTCTCAAAGAACCAGCTCTTGGTTTCGTTGATTTTTGCTATTGTTTTATTCTTCTCAATTTTGTTTATTTCTTCTCTGATCTTTATTATGTCCCTCCTTCTGCTGACTTTAGGCCTCATTTGTTCTTCTTTTTCCAGTTTTAATAATTGTGATGTTAGACTATTCATTTGGGATTGTTCTTCCTTCTTCAAGTGTGCCTGGATTGCTATATACTTTCCTCTTAAGACTGCTTTCGCTGCATCCCACAGAAGTTGGGGCTTAGTGTTGTTGTTGTCATTTGTTTCTATATATTCCTTGATCTCTATTTTGATTTGTTCATTGATCCATTGATTATTTAGTAGCATGTTGTTAAGCCTCCATGTGTTTGTGAGCCTTTTTGTTTTCTTTGTAGAATTTATTTCTACTTTCATACCTTTGTGGTCTGAAAAATTGGTTGGTAGAATTTCAATATTGTGGAATTTACTGAGGCTCTTTTTGTGAGCTAGTATGTGGTCTATTCTGGAGAATGTTCCATGTGCACTTGAGAAGAATGTATATCCTGTTGCTTTTGGATGTAAAGTTCTATAGATGTCTATTAGGTCCATCTGTTCTAGTGTGTTGTTCAGTGCCTGTGTGTCTTTACTTATTTTCTGCCCGGTGGATCTATCCTTTGGGGTGAGTGGTGTGTTGAAGTCTCCTACAATGAATGCATTGCAGTCTATTTCCCTCTTTAGTTCTGTTAGTATTTGCTTCACATATGCTGGTGCTCCTGTATTGGGTGCATATATATTTAGAATGGTTATATCCTCTTGTTGGACTAAGCCCTTTATCATTATGTAGTGGCCTTCTTTATCTCTTGTTACTTTCTTTGTTTTGAAGTCTATTTTGTCTGATATTAGTACTGCAACCCCTGCTTTCTTCTCACTGTTGTTTGCCTGAAATATGTTTTTCCATCCCTTGACTTTTAGTCTATGCTTATCTTTGGGTTTAAGGTGAGTTTCTTGTAAGCAGCATATAGATGGGTCTTGCTTTTTTATCCATTCTATTACTCTATGTCTTTTGATTGGTGCATTAAGTCCATTTACATTTAGGGTGACTATTGAAAGATATGTACTTATTGCCATTGCAGGCTTTAGATTCGTGGTTACCAAAGGTTCAAGGTTAGCTTCTTTAGTATCTTACTGCCTAACTTAGCTCGCTTATTGAGCTGTTATATACACTGTCTGGAGAGTCTTTTCTTCTCTCCCTTCTTATTCCTCCTCCTCCCTTCTTCATATGTTGTGTGTTTTGTTCTGTGCTCTTTTTAGGGGTGCTCCCATCTAGAGCAGTCCCTGTAGGATGCCCTGTAGAGGTGGTTTGTGGGAAGCAAATTCCCTCAGCTTTTGCTTGTCTGGGAATTGTTTGATCCCACCATCATATTTAAATGATAGTCGTGCTGGATACAGTATCCTTGGTTCAAGGCCCTTCTGTTTCATTGCATTAAGTATATCATGCCATTCTCTTCTGGCCTGTAGGGTTTCTGTTGAGAAGTCTGATGTTAGCCTGATTGGTTTTCCTTTATAGGTGACCTTTTTCTCTCTAGCTGCCTTTAAAACTCTTTCCTTGTCCTTGATCCTTGCCATTTTAATTATTATGTGTCTTGGTGTTGTCCTCCTTGGATCCTTTCTGTTGGGGGTTCTGTATAATTCCATGGTCTGTTCGATTATTTCCTCCCCCAGTTTGGGGAAGTTTTCAGCAATTATTTCTTCAAAGACACTTTCTATCCCTTTTCCTCTTTCTTCCTCTTCTGGTATCCCTATAATACGAATGTTTTTCCTTTTGTATTGGTCAGATATTTCTCTTAGTGTTGTTTCATTCCTGGAGATCCTTTTATCTCTCTCTATGTCAGCTTCTATACGTTCCTGTTCTCTGGCTTCTATTCCTTCAATGGCCTCTTGCATCTTATCCATTCTGCTTATAAATCCTTCCAGGGATTGTTTCACTTCTGTGATCTCTTTCCTGACATCTGTGATCTCCTTCCGGACTTCATCCCACTGCTCTTGCATTTTTCTCTGCATCTCATCCCACTGCTCTTGCATTTTTCTCTGCATCTCATCCCATTGCTCTTGCATTTTTTTCTGCATCTCTGTCAGCATGTTCATGATTTTTATTTTGAATTCTTTTTCAGGAGGACTAGTTAGGTCTGTCTCCTTCTCAGGTGTTGTCTCTGTGATCTTTGTCTGCCTGTAGTTTTGCCTTTTCATGGTGATAGAGATAGTCTGCAGAGCTGGTACAAGTGACCGCTGGAAGAGCTTCCCTTCTTGTTGGTTTGTAGCCTTTTCCTGGGAGAATAGCGACCTCTAGTGGCTTGTGCTGGGCAGCTGTGCACAGACAGGGCTTCTGCTTCCTGCCCAGTTGCTTTGGGGTTTATCTCCACTGTTGCTGTGGGCTTGGCCTGGCTGGGGCTGTTCCTCCAAAATGGTGGAGCCCCGTTAGAGGGGGAGCAGCCAGGAGACTATTTATCTCCGTAAGGGGCCTCTGTGCTCCCTGCTGCCCAGGGGGTTAGAGTGCCCAGAGATCCCCAGATTCCCTGCTTCTGGTCTAAGTGACCTGTCCTGCCCCTTTAAGATTTCCAAAAAGCACTCTCCAAACCAAAACAACAACAGCAACAATGAGAGAGGGAACAGAAAGGAAAAAAAAAAGAAAAAACACGCGATTTTTTTTTTTTTCCTCAGGTGCCGGTCCCAGGCACCCGCGCACTGGTCCTGCTGCCCTGTCTCCCTAGCACCAGGGTCCCTGTCCTTTCAAGGCTTCCAAAAAGCACCCACCCACCGGTCCCGCAGGGAAGGAACGCTCAATATTCTTGGTCCTCAGGCACTGGTCCCACGCACCCGCTCACCAGTCCCGCCGCCCTGCCTCCCTAGCACCGGGGTCCCTGTCCCTTCAAGGCTTCCAAAAAGCACTTGGCAAAAAGAGAGAAAAAAAAAGGGGAAAAACGCGCGATTTCTTCCGTCCTCAGGTGCTGGTCTCAGGCACCCACCCACCGGTCCCACAGGGAAAAATGCGGGATATTCTTTGTCCTCAGGTGCCGGTCCCAGGCACCCGCTCACCAGTCCCGCCGCCCTGCCTCCCTAGCACCGGGGTCCCTGTCCCTTTAAGGCTTCCAAAAAGCACTCGCAGAAAAGAGAAAAAAAAAAGGGGAAAAACGCGCGATTTCCTCTGTCCTCAAGTGCCGGTCTCAGGCACCCGCCCACCGGTCCCGCAGGGAAAAACGGGGGATATTCTTTGTCCTCAGGCGCCGGTCCCAGCCACCCGCTCACCAGTCCCGCCACCGTGCCTCCCTAGCACTGGGGTCCCCGTCCCTTCAAGGCTTCCAAAAAGCGCTTGCCAAAAAGAGAAAAAAAAAAAGGGGAAAAACGCGCGACCTCCTCCGTCCTCAGGCACCGGTCTCAGGCACCCGCCCCCAGGTCTCGCAGGGAGAAACGCGGGATATTCTTTGTCCTCCGGCGCCGTTCCCAGGCACCTCCTCACCGGTCCCGCCACCCTGCCTCCCCAGCAACGGGGGCCCGTCCCTCTAAGGCTTCCAAAAAGCGCTCGCCAAAAAAAAAAACTGCTCCGGTTTCTCTCCACCCGCCGGGAGCCGGGGGGAGGGGCGCTCGGGTCCCGCCGGGCTGGGGCTTGTATCTTACCCCCTTCACAAGGCGCTGGGTTCTTGCAGGTGTGGATGTGGTCTGGATGTTGTCCTGTGTCCTGTGGTCTCTATTTTAGGAAGATTTTTCTTTGTTATATTTTCATAGCTCTATGTGTTTTTGGGAGGAGATTTCCACTGCTCTACTCACGCCGCCATCTTGGCTCCCGCCCCCCCCAAGCATCCTTTTTAAAAAAATGTAATAATATGTTTCCCTTCTGACTGATATTTTTCAAGACACTTAGCAAGCAAAGTTAAATTGCTTATCTAAAACCGATGAACATCTTTTGGGTTAGAGAAGAGGATCAGGAACCACATGAGAACAGAGAGGAGAAATTCTGAATTGATTTGACCCATGTTTGTGATTATCTATTAGACAGCAAAATTTAAATATAATAAGAAACCAACACCTCAACTTAAATCTGTAATAAGAATTGATTTGGGTAGGAATATGTAAATGAATTCATTATGGGCAGAAAACCTGAGGCATGTTTGTTTGAACTGACATTCTAATTTCTAATTGTGGTGTAAAGAAAAGCTCCTTTTTGAGAAGGGGCTGTTGTTCTTGCTCCAATCCCTTTAACATTTCCGTATTTTCAAGCCTTATACAAGGTATTGACCAATTTGCCCACTGGAAACCCTTTCTTGTTTTGAATGTCGATTCTCTTTATGCCTGTAGTCTAGAAATAGTGTCCTTACATTTGGAATTTATGGGTAGATTATTCTAAACCTCAAATTCAATTTGAAATATTTTATCCTATTGTCTCATGATTTTTTTTTTTAAGTTTAAGGTATAGTTTATGATAGAGGTAGTTTAATCAGTGTTGTAAATATCAAACAAACAGGCTATTATTCTTGTTTGTCAGACCATAGTGTCTTTCTGGTCTTTTGTGTGTGTTTGCATGTATATCTGTGTCTTTCTTTCTTTCTTTTTCTTAATCACACAACCAGTTTATTTTAGGAATTGTAATTGGTGTCAGATCTTTTACATTTACTGAGACCAGATACCATTTATATTAACCTTTTAAAGATCAAGTGTCCTCAGATGAAGAAGTCTTATGTGCTAAAAGGAAAGACTTTTGAGCTTTATAAAGTCATTTTTGACACAGAATAAATGCTCAAGAAATACTTATTGATTGAATACAATTTAGAAGTGTCCTGATTTCTTGTACAACATTTGGAGCTGCAGTGTCATAATAGACATGTAGTTTTCAAGCGAACAACTCCCTTTGTTTCCCTCTCCACCAACTACTGTCCACCCCACCCCCACCATCTCAATTCTATCTTTCTCTCTTAATAAAAGATACAAAATTAGGAAGAAAGAAAAAAAGACTAAATGTGATTTGAGTCCTTTCTACCCCTACTATCAGCTTGGTATTTTGTTAAACGTTACTACTTTTCACTTTCGAAAGGTTTAGCCAAGAGCATTCAATCTACTTTCTACCCAGTAAACCTCACCCACCCCCTAACCTGTAGGTCATTCCAATCATGTTATTTCTCCCATAAAGCCAGAAGTAATGGAGTCGGCGGGAAGTGAAAGTAGTTGTATAGCTCTGCTTGCCTGTCTTTTGTTTGCTTGTCTCTAACCACCTCAAACTACTTTCTTCTCATCTTTATAAAAATAAGACAAAATGGTTCCATCTAAATGGTCCCAAACCCAGCCCAGACTTCTGTAACCTATTATTATGACCTTTTTGTCATCAGTAATTGTTCAGTAATTTGTACCTAAAGCCTTATGGCCGACAATGGCTACATAAGATATGGTGAAAGGAACTTCAGCAATAGCTGTGGCAGTTATCACATACCAGGATATTACAGGTCACCCAAAAGCAAGAGGCTTAGAATACTTTACAATATTTGAATAGTGAACTGTGAACATTTTTTAGAGTAATCTTTCAATTTCATTTTAATAAGTATCTACTCATGTATTACTGATTTCAGCTTTTTACCTGTAATGAAGGTGTCTTTTTGGTAAGAAAGCTCAAGTAAGAGAGGCTTTATGTATGTTTGGCAGAATGTGAGAAATAGCCATTCAAAAAATAAATAGAAGAAAAATCAGAAGAAAAGAAGTGAAAGAAGAGAAGGAAGAGGTGGAGGAGGAAACACCAACATGAAAACGCATGTTGTGTTCATCAGCTGATCATAAATCACATGCTGTCATGTTCTTTGAGTGCCTCTTTTGTATTATTCCCTTACTACATATCTCTTATTGCCATGTGTTCTCTCATGGTCAGAATTTTAATGATCATTATGCCTAGAGTAGTTTTATGAATTAAGTGGGCATTCAGTAAATATTAGTTATTGATTGTAATATCCCGTGTATTATGGACTGCTGTGCTTTTCTTGGATCACAGCTCATGAGCCTGAGCTGAGTCACAGAGACCTTATAGAAAATATAACACTAGTAAAGAGCAAACTTGGAAAAAACTGCCTTTGGTTTCATGATATGGAACACTTAGAGCAATTCCCATATAGTACTAAAAAACACTTGAAAAGCATTTGGTAGGAGAAAGTGGGAGGTATTATGAAACAGATGGGTGATTAGCATGAATATCCTTGTGAGATTAATACAGAGAAATCTCACTGACGTGGCATCTGGAGACCAGAAGGGGAAGCTCTTAGGCCCCCCACTCAGACTCCATTGGAAGAGACAGACACATTGCAGTCAATACTGTTAGCAAAAGGAGGGAAGGTTTCTGCCTCCCCTGACAACAACCCAGCCAATGACAGACTGTCACAACTTAGCCAATGAGAAACCATGATACATGAAACTCCAAGTTTACTCTAATGGACTTTTTGCTTCTATAAAACAGCATTCCTCTCCTTTGTTCTTCAGACATGCCTATGGTTTGCCATATGTAGCTTGCTTGTCCCAGATTACAATTCTCTGCTATTCCCATATAAATCCATTTTAGCTGGTAAAATAACTGAGCTTTATTTTTAAGGTAACATCCTCTAAGGTCCACTTCTTCTAGGAGAATTTGGGATTATTCTTTGGCTTAATACCATGCACTATGCCACCATTCCCCATTCCCCAATGTTCTTTGCCAGCTCCTCTTAATTCATTCTATTTATGTCTGTTGATTAGGGTTATTTACCCCCACATAGTAAAAAAGGTAAAAGAAGCCAGACAATCCTCTTTGAGTCTCTAAAGCTTTATGAGCCAGTGACTGTAAAGTAGGCTACATAACCCAGGGAAATGTAAAATTATCAAGTAGTGGCCCTTCTACTCTTAGTTTTATTTTAAGTCTCTTTATTCTTTATACCTATCTTTCATATATGCTTTCTTTTGCAGGTAATATATTAGTAAAGAAGTATATGTATTTGATTTATCATCAATCAATCAATAGACAAAAAGGAAGGGCAAGACAACACAATGTGATGGGAAGTGAAAAGGTAATAATGGTGATGAGATTCAGGAGATAATGAGATACATTGATTGGGACCAAAATAAATAATCCTTATTCCCTTGAAACGCGGGAGTAATTCACATTGTATTTACACTCCTGAAAAGAGGGAGAAGAAGGCAGCTGAATGGAGCACTCCTCCTTGCTCCAAACCTGGTTAGTTCTGCACTGGCTTTTCTGTTTTCTTCAAAGAGATTGGCATGGTAGGGAGTACTCACTCTCTACAAGTGAAAAAAACAATCTTCAACAATTAGGTTTGGCTAAGGTGAGTGCATTATATTTTTAAGTGTAGTTTTTCATAGACCCTCAGAGTTCCATGAATAAGTAGAAAGTGCTCTACTTAAGAATTTCCAATCTTAAAGCACCCATGGGCAGGAACCAAGCCATGCTTCCTATGTAGGCATTTCAACTTTGATGGCATTAATGGTCTGTGAAAGCAGGACACTTTATCTTGGCCTATTATTCATAATGTTTGTGCATAGCTTTGAGATGTTTTACCAGAATTACTTACCCCCATCATATCCAACTAAATCTAAGAGCCATGGGGTTGTGGAAAGTACTCATAAGATGTGGTAAATGCAAAGTTTTGAAAATAAAATACAGGTAGTCAAACAATTCAAAGTGAAAAGAAAGTGGTAATTATTGCTTGTGAACATGGAATGAATTTTTGTCCAAATGAATCATTTTAAAGGACAAACAGTGAATCATTTAAAACACATAATCTATGTTAGTTACAATAATTAGAAAGAAAATAATTGTGTGTCTGGTGTTTCTTTTGAGGAGGTTTCTAGGCAGTAGGTTTCAAACGATTTCAAGCCTTAAGCAAATGTTAACTATGTATCCCAATGCATTTGAATGTATTTATTGCACATAATACACATATACAACTATCATTAGCTAAAATTTCAAAAGAAAAAATACACTTAAGGAAAGCCTATATATTAATAATAGTAGATATAAATCCAGATTTCAAAAAACCTTCCTGATAATTTTGTTTTTTTTCCTGAAGAGGGGCCGTGTCTTGTCAGATCTGATAAAATCATTATTAATTTTTTCTTTGTCATGTGTCATGAGAAAGCTTATAGTAGCCATAGAAAAGTGTCATCTGCCATTTTCTTGTTTACATGCACTTGCATAATTGTTCTTCTTGAGCCACAGCTTCTTTGCAGAAAAACTTTTAAAACTATGTGTCCATTTTTAGAGAATTACCTTAAACCAGAAGATAAAGTCTGGAAATGCACTGAAAGGGGCCATATACACTGTAGTAAGTTGGAAGGAAGGTTAAAGAGAGGGTGCCACTGTTAATCTCTGCACAGTGTGGACTGTCCCCTCTGCCTCAGGACATGCACAAATAAGGGAGCAAATGTCAATTTTTATATTAAATACTAATAAATATTGATTCCTTTTTATTTTTAAGATAAAAATATTTGTTAATAAGAGGTCTAATAATATCTTCCTGCTGCCTCAGTGGAGCATCTTTTGCACATATTGTTTTAGAAACCAATGGCCTAGGAGATCAGTATCAAAAGTCAGACATCTATTAGCTTGATATTAATTCTGAAGAGCACCAAGTTTGTTCAACAAATTAAAGGGTAAAATGATAATAAAACCTTTGGTAAGCCTTTATTTTAGCAGTTCAAAGCTTGCTTGAATTTGTGCAATATCAAAGTATTTGGATACTGAATAATAAAACTACTGTGGGATTTTTCTATAACACAAACTGGGAGAGATGACACTTGCTTTAAGTATTTGGATATATTTAAATTTAAAAAACTTTGGACAGTAAGAATCAAGGAAGAGGTATATAACTAATATTAAACTATTGAAGGGCAGATTTAACCTTCTCCTTGGTGGAAATACATTATAACTTCCATACATAGCAGTATGGCCTGGTAGCAATCCAGGTGGCCCTCTTGTTATACTGGATAACAGCTGTATACAATATATAAAAAATAATTTCAAAGGTGCAGAAGAGCTGGCCAGAGATAAGCAGTCCTAATCTGACATAACACTATTATGCCCATTTTACAATAAGGAAACTGAGACAGAAAAAAATGAGACTCTTGCCTAATATCCATACCTATTAAGCTGTAGAACTGAAACTCCTGCCAACGTGTGTCTGACTCCCAACATGCTTTTTTCGCTGTCACTCTGTGCCCTCTTACCTCCTGAGCCTTTGCTCTTTCAGTGAGTATCTTCCCTCTGTACCTGTCAGTAACTTTCCATTTCTAAAGTGTTCTATGAATGCGATCCAGAGCCAGAACTGGGTAGGGGAGAAATTCACAGCTCCTTCAGGATGGGCTGCTGCACACACCCATCTGTTGTTTACTGAGCCAGAGAGTGCTGAGTCGTCCTCACCAAGCAGTGTCTGCCTCCTTTGCCTATTTGGAAGATGTTTCTTGTCCTGCCCCTCACCACCCACTCGCTTCTGTCTGGTTTCTCTTTTGCTGGCCCTTTTCCCATAGCAGTTAATGTTTGCCCTGCAAGTGCCAGAGCATTCATCCTTTCTTCCTTGAATGATGTGCCCATTTGCATATCATGCAAACAGCCCAGCTGCTGGAGTCCCAGTTAGGGTAAATAACGGTCGCAGTGTTTATACTAATTCCTCCTGGGGCCTTCTGGAACCTGCTGCACAACTCCAGGGAGAAAATTGTTTAGTTGGAATCTAAGCTCCGATCTTCTGACATCAGGAATGAACACTTGTGTTAAAAATGCACATGTAACCCTCTCCATGTAAATATGTGCTTTAGAGTCTAATGGCTGAAGCAGGTTTGTTGATAGAAACTATTAATTTTATCTTGTCTAATTCTGTTTGTTAATCCTTAGGCTTTGAGTTTGTTTTCTAAGTATATATTCACATCTTCAAAACCAATGAAAAACTCAATAGTTTAATATATTTCCACATTTATTTTTTTCAAGTATAATCAATTATACTCTTCATAAATCTAACACATCAGTTTTACAATATCTTAAGTATAGAAATGGCAACGAGTAAAAAACTCATCAGTAAGCTACCATTGAAACAGACTATGAGGATTCTAACACCATGGAATATTTTTCCTTCACTTTCTTTAGTAATTCTTTTAATTACTAAATTTTTTCATTATTTATCTTAAGGAGTATAATTTATACACCAAACCCAGAGTCAGAGTTCCCTTTACTGGACCAGTTGAGGCTGCAGATTATCTGGGGGGATATACTCCTTTTTATAGGTTACACTTTGTCCAGTACAGTAGAACCACTCAATTTACTGACTTGTAAGCAGTCAATCGTTTTTTTTTTTGTGATCCCCATCAGTACTCCCTAAACAATGCTTGCTTTGAGACTCTTGTTCTTGTAATATTTACAGTTTTTATCATGGGACAGTTAAGATCTATAGTTTCTTAATATTCACATATATATGAATATATGAAGATTTCTATTCTATTTCAGGTCATGCTTTTAAAAAAATAATTCATGTAACAGGCTTCTAAAAATTTGATCACTAGTCATTTAGAGTCAGCCTAGATGAGACCCTGATAAAAAATAGTCAGTGGTCAGATTGTAGCAGCTGCTAAATTCCTGGAAAGCCTAATGAAAATACCTAATTATTTTACACTTTAGTGTTCTGGTTTATACGTGTTGTTGCACTAGAATAATTTTACCAATAACTATTTTGAATTCCAAGACTTGAAAGGTAGGAATTTCAAATAGAAAAAAGTAAAGTTAAATCATAAATCAATATGGCATTTATTCTAGTCAATTCAGTTCTTTATTTAATGCTTACCATGTTTTCAAGGTAGGCCCTTGGAGGACTTAGGTGAGTCAGATTGGTTACCCACTTACCTAACACCTCTGAGAAACATTCTCACACAATACACACACCAGCCAACAATCCCGCATGTTAAAATACTGTTGGTTTTTTTTTGCAACTTAATTTCTGACTTCATTCTAATGTTAGTTTGTACTTCTTGGATGTCTTTTCCATCTAAGCTCATTCTTACAATACTTGCATCAAACCTAACAGCTTTACATACTGCCCATATTCTGACAGCTCCCAAACACCTCTCTCCGGTCTCCCCTGAATTCCAGATCTGTGTGTTCAACTGGCTGATTGAGATTTCTACTCATGTGAGTAACAGGCATTTCACACAAAACTGGGGTATAACAGAGCTCCTGCTCAGCACCTCCAGGTGGTCTCCTCCCATTGTTTTCCTCTCAGCCAAGGGCAGTGCCATTCTAGGAGTTCGAGATAAAAATCTCCTTTTCTTTTACCCTATATCTGGTCTGTCAGCAAATTCCACTGGCCCCATCTCCAAAACCAATCCTCATACGCCTCTCACCACCTCCACTGCTACCATCTTGTACAAATGACCATCATCTCTCCCCTATCTTTATTACAAATAACCTTCTAACTAGTTTCTCTCCTTCCATCATCCCTCTTCACTTCCTAATCTCCCTTCCTCCACACCCCCATCCCCTCACCACATGCCCATCAAGTCTATTCTCAAAGCTGAGAGTATGTGTTATGGTGTAAGTCAAATCATCTTACTCCTCCTCCACTCCAAATTGTACAACTCCTCTACTAAAAATCCTGCAGTGGTTCTTGGTTTTACTTAGAACAAAACCAAGCATTTTTCTGATGACCTTGAAAGCTGCCTCCCACCTTTCTGACCTCATCTCCCTCCACCACACTGACCTGGCAGTTCTTTGAACACCCCACTGCCCTGCCCCAGGAGCTATGCTATTCGTACAGTCTCTTCTGGAAATGCTCTTTCCCCCGGAAAACCAACTGCTAGAAACTTTGTTTCCTTCAGGTGTTTACTCAGAAGTCGTTTTCTCAGTGGAATCTTCCCTGGAAATCCTAACTAGAGTTTCAGCCCCCTCTTTTCATTGTTTGTTTTCTCCTTAGCACTTACCACTAACATCTTAAATATTTTACTTATTCCTCTTGTTATCTCTCTCCCACTAGAATAGAATTTCCAGGAAGGCAGCGATTTTAGTTCGTGTTGTTCACTAGTCTGTTCCCATTGCCTTACCAGTGTCTGGCAATACTTGGTACTCAATAAAAATGTATGTTTTTTTTAAATGAGATATAACTGAAACACAACATTGTATTAGTTTCAGGTATGCAACCTAATGATCCATATTTTAATATATTGTAAAATGATGGCACTCAATATTTGTTGAAGGAAAACAGTGAATGAATAGTGAATGAGTAATCGATCTCATTCTTATTGTAATATTGGTGACTGCAGCTACTTACTAATGGATCTTCCTTGCATTAACTCGTTGCATGAAACACCATGTCTCATTTACCTTCATTGGATTTTACTAATCCTCTGGTTAACACCTCATCTTGACTTTTCTGTGACTTTAAATCCCATCTCCAGCAGTTGGCAAGAAGTCAGTTCAGGCCAAATCCAGCCATTCCTTCGTGTCCCAACTGAAGAAATAGAGGAAAGCAACAGGCACTATCAGGCACATAAATCAGTATTAAGCATCAACTTAGCCACCTTGCTGTTGTTCTAAAGGCAAGATTGATATTTCTGTTGACCCATATTTCAGCACAAACACCTGAATCTCATTTGTTTCAGTCATACATGCTTAGGCTCAGCCAAGGAGAGAGTGACTTTTAACACTTAAGTTTTATAGGTTATTATTATTAATTTTACCCTGAATTCTTTATAACTATCATTAGCTTAAAAAAAGAGGAGGGTTCTTTCAAGGAATGAGAGTTGCTTTAAAACATCATGGTTTTAACTTTTAGAGCCACCTGTAACTTGAAGAAATTTTTATGTCAGAGTGTTTAGAAGATTTATTGAAATTTGGTTTATTTTCCCGGGAATGATAAGGTAGGAGAGCATTATTTTCACCATTTTATGAACTGGAAGTACTTTGAGAAAAAAGCAAAATAATATCTTTTATATGCCAGGAAAACTTCACCATCAGAGTGGTTTGGTTCCCAGTTTTATGAAACACTGTTCTTCTATATAAAAAGCAGCTGATTCATTAATAAAATATCCACTTGGAAGAAAAAGGTCTTGGACCTGAAGGAGTCAATAAGATGTAAATCCTGTTTCTGACATGTTGATGGGAGTGGAGGGTGGACGTAACCCCTCAGGTCAGTGCTCAAATATTGCCTAAACTGGGATCCCCCTGTGAGCGGAAGAAGGCATTATTACTGATAACATACACCATTCCAATGGGCATAGACGGGGAGTGAACAGGCAAACTGCATACATGGTCATCTCCTGAGCTAGGAAGATTGATTTTGCCCAAAGAATTACTGGAAAGTCTTTGGAGTCTAGTTTTAAGGGACATAACCAGCATTGCCTCTGGCCCCTCCAACCTTATGGGGAATGTCTGGATCCCTAGGGAGCCCTCCCTTGAGTCCAGGGCTAGAATAATTAAAGAGAGTTGGGTTATTGGAACTGCTTCCTTGTTCAGTATGCTTAATTTCCCAGTTTTATAAGATTGCTGCATTTAAACCACGCTACTGAAAGGGTGGGGAGGATTGCGTTCAACTGTTTTCCTTTGTCCAGAGATCACCCGAATACCTTAGGACATAACTATTAAATCAGTGTTTCTCAAACTTGTCCGAGCATAAAAATCACATAGCAGAAGTAGCTGTTAAAAATAGCTGTTCTTGGGTCTCACTTCAAAATTAGTGAATTGATTCTCGTATGTAGAATTTTGAAAGATCTGTATTTTAAACAAGTTCTTCAGGTTATTTTATTCAATAAGCATATCTAAGAAATGCTATTTTATATAATGCTAAGTTTTGAGAAGTAGAATGGAGAGTATATTCTTAAGCATGCAGATACATATTTTCATATGTGCATAGAGATGGGCCAGAAGAAAATACAACAAATAGGTTAATGTTAAGAGAGTGATGATTTCTAAAACAAAAAATTATGTTCTGCTCATTTGTCTATATTTTCTACAATGCTTACAGTAAGTTATAATCAAATATAAAAAAGATAATTATTTTAAAATTATCAAGCCATTTCTTAAACATAATTGGAAACCTGGCCTGTTATCTTTCCTTGATATTTGAGTGAAAATACTTTGTCCTGTATGGACTAAGGTTGTTTCTCTACGGTTTCCCCAACTCAGGGAACTGCATGCAGCTGTACCTGTGGTGTTCTGCATAATCCCAGAGGGTGTCCTTTGCCTTGTATTCTTTGAAAGGGTGCCTCCTAGAGTTGTTCACTGTGAACTTGTGCTTCATTTATCTTTGACTGAGTCTTGATTTGGAGATTATGTGTAGAAAATTAAGGTGATTTGTCAAGGTTTATGCATATTTAGCTACTTTTACAGGAGGAGTTAGCAAAGATACTATCAATGTAAGTAAGTCTTAGTGATCATACAAGGAAAATTATTTTGTAATGGATTTCAAGTTAAAGCATCCTGCTTGTTTTACTAATGGAACTGGTTAAGCAAATACAAACCATGCTCTCAAGCTGCCCACATCCTAGAGAAGAAATGCAATTGATGTTAAGAAAAGTATTTCAAACTCCATCATTTGATTTGCTACCACGTCTACCACAAGCCTTTCCTTCTCCTGAATATATTGCATGGTTTTGGTTTTGTCCATTTAAGCATATGCAATTTAAATATTTGAAGTGAGAAGGAATGAGGGAAATTCATTTATTTATTCATTCCTTCAGGTAACCAAGATATATAGAAAGAGTATCTAGTACACACTAAGCTCTGTATGAAAAACAAAAAATGAATCTAGCCTGAATCGTGCTACCAAAGGGTTGACAATATAGGGAAAAAATAAGGCATGTATTTAATCAATCAAAATGCATGAAAGAAAACAGTAAATGCCATATTAGGGAGAATTCAAATGAGGGGAGATTTATCCACAGTAGGACAGGTGTAATGGGAATTAGGGAAACCTTTCTGAAGGGGAACCATTGCAAGAAGGTCCTTGTAGAGTGGGTGGAGTCTGATGATTTTGGTCATTTAGAGACATGAAAATACCAGTATGTCAATCTCAGGCCCAGGGTGAGGATAACATGAGTGGTTCTGCTGATGGAATTGGTGGGCAGGTGCACTGGGTGGCAGAAGCTGAGCTCTCACGTTCTAGCAATCTGGGCACAACAGTGAAGGAGCCAAGGCTGATGCATTAATTTACCCCTGGGAAGTTAATTTTGCTTTGATCATGTTCTCAAAAAGGGACCCAGGTAATTCCAGAAAGTAGGTCTCACAAACACAGCTCAGCTGCCCACCTTGCCTCTCAGAGGGTAAAGCCCCATTACCTTCTTAGTCATTGGAAGTGAAGAACAGACATTTTATATTACAGAATGAATCTGACATGAAGTGACCAGACAAAGCTGTATCACATAGGGTTATTTTATTATTCATATATACTTGATAACATTAAGATTTAAAAAGAATATATGCTTGATATAGGCCAATAGCTGAGCCATGGAAATGCTTTTAACAGAGAATTCTCCTTTGTGGTGCATTTGCTGTAAGAGTATCTTACCTGCCCATCAGAGGAAGGTTTTGTGTTTGTTGTCCTCCTATCTTCAGTGAACAGATGATTTAGGTCTGATGTGCATCTGCCGTGGTGGTGTTGGCAGTGGTGGTGGGGTGAGTGCTGCTGCCTCAGTTTATTTATCTTTGCAATGGGCCAAGGAATATGGAAAGATTGAAGCATGAGTAGGTAGTGATTAAGGCTGACTCTAAACATGAGGGATAGATGCCTCTGAGGATATCAAATTTTGAGGTCTGGCTGGAAAAAATTAATGAAGAGGGCTTTCAGTTATTAGGTCACCTGGCAAAGAGGCAATCAAAATGTTGACTAGGATCTAGAACTGGAAGATGGCAACCTAGCTAACCTCAGTGACTCCATGCCCCCTACTCTCTGTTTTACAACTCTGAGACTCTGAGCACCATACTTTCCTTGGGAAAGGGATCATCATACTTTGCCTCACAGAATACTTTAAGAGAATGAGTTATTAGTCTGAAAATAAAAATGTTCTACAATGCAACTTGTAATAATAATTGATATAATCTATATGGAATAATATATGTTTGGAGTTGTGCTGGTTGCTTTAAATTACACTTGACATGTAATGACCCATTTAATCCTTTTAACTCTAGGAGGTAAGTTACATTATTATCTCCATTTTATAGAAGAGAAAATTGAGGTCCAGAGAGGTTAACTAACTTGGCTGAACTAGTAAGTGGCTGGGCGAAAATTCAAACCCAGGCAGTTAGGTGATTAAATTATTTAGAAGATAAATAAATTATTAGAAAGTAACAAGGGACTTACTGACTTTTCATTGGTGTAATGAACTATTTAAAGTTTCCTAGCAGGTACAATTTATGCAGGAATTAATGTACAATATTACATCTATAGTTATAGGAATGGTAAATGGATAAAAATGTTTTGTTTGTTTCAACTTAGAAAGCTATACAAGTAAGGTTTTTTTGCCTTATTAATTGTCCAAAAGAGTTTAAGATTTGGTTGAAACAAATCTTAGCCAGATTAATTTTAAAGTTAGACATTATGAGTATCAAATTAGGCTGTCAGCCTATGAAATGATACTGAAAAAGATGTGTAACAACCATCCTCCACCCCCAACCTCTGTAGAGACTGGTAAGTATGAACAGGAATACCGGAGGCCAGGAATCACATTTTAGTAATTCTTTTCTAGTTATGTCAGATTTCTAGCATGCTATTAGAGACACATGTGTCATCTTTACCATCAACCAACATATCATTGCTGTTTCAAACTGTTACTAGAGCTGTTGACACAGAATATTGTGTCTGTCGACAGCTCCAATTAGCTGGCGTGTCTGACTGGCGACAGCATGGTCTACTTTTGTTTATGGGGATGGTGGGAGCTGTATTTCCGTCTCCCAACCTCCAGTGGCAGACAGATGGATAGAGCTATATAATCATCAATGGAAGAGTGTGATATTCTGTCTTCACAAACCATCACGCGGAGCAGAACCAACGGCCTTTTGTCTGCTTTTAGAAATGACTGCAAGATCCCTCCCATCTGTCAAGTTATGCGGGTGAACATGTATAAAATGCATCGTATACATGTGCATGTAGAGTAAAAAAATTGGGCTGTGAATAGGAAATAAATGTCAGTAAAATCCAATATGATATTTAATTTGTATCATATCAGCATTGAATATATTTTTGCTTCAACATTAAGTTTATAAAAATATACTGTTGAAAAAATTTCAAAAATAAACTGATCATTGTTTTATTATTATTTACATCATACCGGTAAGGATTGTTAAATTACATGTTGTAACTTTTGACCTTCTCTATTGTGAATAGCCTTCCTTTTGACATGTGGTAGAATCATTGGCTTGCAATTCCCACCTTTCATCATGGAAACACACAAGAAAGATAATGTTCACAGGCAAAAAAAACCCACCTTAATAAGCATATCTGGAGGCACACAGTCTATATATAGCTCATAACTCCATTCTTTCCAATGGAATGAAGAGGAATGCAAAGCAGGTGACTGAGTATGACATAATGATAGGGATCATCTAGAATTGATTTTATTTAAAAAATGTGAACCATTCTTAAACTTTATTGCTTTATTGTCAAACATGACTCATAATGAACCATCATGTGGCTGGAAACCACCGAACTAGTTCATCAGTTCATCTCCTGTCCTCAGTCAACTGCAACTCATCCTTCAGGCTGCAGCTCAGTTGCCACTTGCTTGAGAAGACCTTCGCTGAGCCCCCATCTTATATACAACGCTCTGATCTTTTCCTTTCTAGCACATACTACAGTTTGAGATATCCATGTATGTGATAATTTGACTAACATCTGCTTCTGCACTAAGTTCCATGAGGCAGAGAACAGGTCAATGTTGCTCACCTTGGACTCTCTGGTTCCCAGTATAGTACCTGGTACCCAGTGTGGCCCAATATAGATGTGTTGGATAAATGTTGTTCAGATGGACTCATACTAGAACTTTTCAGATAAAATATATACTACTCTTCTGGTTTTCTGAGATTAGAACTCCTTGTAAGGAAGTGCTTCTTTGTATTTAATGTATACCTGCTAACTTAGCTCAGAACTAGATTTATGTAGGTGTTGGTGGTGGTGGTAGTGGGGACCAGGGGTTGTGTTCTACTCAGAGGGAATAGCTTGCATGAGGCTTTTAAGAGCCCAGTTCTGCACATGGCAGGATTGAAGAAGAGGTCTGAGAAGAGTATGACTGAGAGGGAGGCCTTCAAACAATGGACCACCTGTAACTACAGGAGTCCAACCTGAAACTCTTGACTTGGAAGCCTTGAGATGACTTGGAAGCCATGAACCTTCTATTCATGGATAGTAAATGTATTAATATTGGTCTTATCCTTGCTGTGTCTCCCCAAATATGGGATTGAGACTCACCCTCCTGAAACAGCATTTCATATCCCACATGTCAAATAGATAAGTGGCATGAAGGAGAAATAAACATTTGTCATTTTATGTGACTAAAATTTTGGAGGTTGCTTGTTATGGCAGCATAATCTAGACCATTCTGACTGATGTAGAAATCTTTATATTATGCCACATTATTTACATATATCTCTATATATCAGATTAAATGGTGAACAAAAACCATGTTTTTATTTTTACTGTTCTATATTCAACAAGTTGGCTGTCCTTTAGAAACTTGAAACCTTTTTTGAATAAATGTTTGTAATTTGAAAATCAGTATTTATTCAACTGATAGCTCACTGAAGGCAGAGGCTGTGTCTTTTATGTTTTTATACCTCCATCAAGCCCAACACACTTAAAAAGTAAACATTAACTGTTGAGAAAATGGATCAGCTCTTAAATATTACTTTTCCTGACTGAAGCCTGTTAGTCAATTTCATTTTTCTGTATAGGTTCTACTTCCCAACACTCATATCCTTTTCTCCAAGTTCTCATTCTTTCTGAATTGTGGGGTATCATAACACATCATGACATGAATACCTACAGATAACTGCCATGCATTTCTGAGCGAATTCAGGCATTTTCTGACCCCTGGATCTGGTTTGGTCACCTGAGCTCAGCCAGACAGTGCCAGTCTGTTGTTTCTGCAGCTTACTTTTCACACACTTTGGATCTTAGGAGAGAGATTTCAGAACTCTGTTTATTTAGCTTTGATTTCCCAAGACATTGTCACATTTTTCTTATTTGTTCCTCCCTAGAAACCCTAAGACAATAGACAAGGTGGGCTTTTCCCCCATTCGATAGATCGGAAAAGTAAGGTTCAGAAAGATCATGTAAGTAGCAAGTGGAACATGGACCACTGAATCACTGATAGGAATTTTTATTGTGCTAAAATCAGGAAATCAGACAAATAATTACCTTGCTGTGCATTACCAAAAGGTAGAAGTGACTGCTCCTCTGTATTTCATTCTCATTAGAAGGTGATGTCTGTGACGGGGAGGATTATGGGAGAAAATTAGTACTTTTTTTAGAGTTAAAAATAGTTGAAGGAGGGAAGATTTAGTGCAGTCAAATATATTCTTTAGGCATTCAGAATGTATTTTTTCCTAAATCAAAGAAATTACTCCCAATAAATGGCATCATTCTGTGGGCAGAGACTTTAAAAGGGAACATAGCTCAAAGGAGATAGGAGAGTCTGAAAAGTGTAATTCTGATCATATATTCATGAATAATCCCCATGTGAATAAAGGTAGGCACATCTAAAGAAGCTTTTGTGGCAGCCAAGGGGGCTCTCTGATGAGCTTATATTTAAAAGAACTCACAGAGGGGGTGGGAGAAGGAAGGCACACTGCGGCTGCGACTGGCCAGGCAGTGCCATGACGGAGCCCTGGGAGTGAGGGGAAGAGACCTGTAGGCCTCCCACCCACGTGTGACCTTGGATGGGCAGTGCCCTGCTTGTGAAATCCGGGGAGTAAACACTCTCTCTCCCAGGTTTAAGATTTTAGAATCACAAATATTAAATATGCAAAGGAGAGTTCCTAAATAGAGTGTATTCAAATGAGACTAGCCCAGAATGAGTCAAAGCTGGTTTAAAAAAAAAAGTATAAAATTGATTCCAAGCAAAAAAGATAAGAAAGAGCTGTGAGCATGAAAGTGGATGGCATGAGTAAACATGACCTATAAAGGGTGGGAAGATAGAGAATGAGAGAAGGCCTGGCTCTGAATAACATTAGGCCCCTTGCTTGGGGAATCTTTTGCTTTGTTACCAGGAGTCACTTCTATTTGCCTGTGGACTGATCTAACAGGAAGAATAATCTTCAAACTGAGAGGGCAGAACAAACAATGCAAAGAAGAAACAGAGCCAAGAGAGATGAAGAGAGAGAGTATCAAGTGCCCTTAATGAGAAAACTCCTATGTTCTGAAGAACTGCATCAGGACCCTGAAACACCTTAAGGATATGATCAAAGAACCAGTGCTGCTGCTCTGAAGAAACCACAGGGAGCGAGAGAAGAGTCAGAAGTCGGAAGGACAAACGTCATCCCAGTTTTCTAAAGAGAGAGAAGGTTAAAGCATTAGTCTGATGAACATAATGTTTTTCTCTAGAAAATAAACTATATTTTTAAACTGAAGAGTTTGTGAGCACACTGTGATGAAAGCAGCACATAATTAAGAGCCAACATGATTGTGTAAGAACAAATTCTGGTTATTTTAAACAGATGCACACAACTGGATCAGGCAGAATAGTAGCCCCCAAAGATGTCCCCATTGAATAAGTCAGTTACATGGCAAAGAGGAATTAAGATTGTAGGTGGGATTAAAGTTGCTGATCACCTCAATTTGAATGTGGTGATTATCCTGGATTATCTGGGAGGCCCTAATGTGATCACAAGGCTCCTTGAATGTGAAAGAGGGAGGCAGAAAGTCAGTGCCAGAGTGATACCCTGCATAAAGTCTCTACCAGTCATTGCTGCCTTTTAAGACAGAGGGATAACCATGCCTTTAAGATAGATAGTCATGAGTTAAAGAATCCTAGGAGCCTCTAAAAGTGGGAAAAAGGAAGAAAATGTTCTGCTCTAGAACCTCCAGAAGACCTTCAGACTCCTTAATTTTATCTCAATGAGAGACCCATTTGGACTTCTGATCTCCAGAACTATAAAATAATAAATCTTAAAATTTAAGATTTAAGCTAATAAATTTGTGGTTATTTGTTACAGAAGCAGTAGGAAACTAACACAGTAGGCAAGGGGAATATCTTGACTCCACAAGGCCTTTGAGAGATTTCTTATAAACCTGATGATAAAATCAATTAGTAAAAATTGTTTAGATAGGTTTCCAGTTGCTTGAACAATCATCCCATGTCACTCTGAGAGAAGAACCACAGCCCTGGGTTCATTCAGTCATTCGCTTACTCAGCAAACATCTTTATGATATTCACTGAGCATCTTTTATGTCACAGGCATTGCCATGAGCACTGAGAATTCAACAGCAAACAAGAAAACAAGCTCCCCATGCTCCGCAAAGTTTACCTGCCGATGGAACAAGCAGACAATATATATTCCAGTAGTGATGTGTACTCTGAAGGAAAATCAAGCAGATGAAGAAATAAAGGAATGCAGAGGAGGTCTTTTTTGGATAGAATGTTTGAGGAATATGTCATTAGGGTGATATTTGAGCAGAACAGAAAATATGAGGTCTAATGAAAGAACCTTTCTAGAAGAGATGAAGAGATACAGAGCAAGGATGCTGATGAGTAAAAGAGGGTGTCATATTCTGGAGACAGCATAAAGGTTAGAGTGGGCAAAATAAAATGAACAAGGGTACAAGTGATAGGAGTCAAAATAGAAGAGGAAGTAGGTCATCGCAGTGTCTGAATGGAGACTAGGTGACTATCCATGGGGCAGGCTTGGTCTCCGCCGTTGGTTTCCACCCCCAGATGCTTTGACGAGAGCGAACAACGTATGTTGCTTTGAACCCCGTGCCGTCTTCCTCTCTGGCCACTGTTGCTATGACTTGGTATCTCTCATTCTGATACTGCTCACTCTTCTCTCCCTGACTTGAGAGGTAGAGGAGGATATGGAATACTTTACTCCTCTGCAGTATAGTTTTAGTTGAGTCATTTGGCCATATGACTTTTAAAGCCTCTTTAATCTTTAAGGTTGCATGATTATATAATTAGTACTCTCACAGGATCACATTGCTACTGGGCCACAGCATCTCAGAGATGACAGCAATACCTCTTCTTCCTTTCTCAAATGGTTACTATGGGGATAGCCTGTGATAAAATGTCTTAGAGTATTACAAAGATTAGAGCTGCCCAAATGTAAGTTGCTGTTATTAATAAATTAGTTCTATTAACAAATTGTAAGTTTTTGTTTTTCACACTTTACAAACCATGAACTGTTTGAAATCTTATCTAATTCTCTCAGTGGACACCTTTCCATTTAATAACACTTACAAACTCAAATAAGGTTTGGATAGTTAAATGACCAACAACAAATGATTGCAGGGAAATTGCCACTGAATATCATTTATTGTTTCTTTGTAGATTGATTGTGGGCCCACTGACGTCTCGAACATCAGCCATCTAAATAGTTGGTATTGGTGCAATAACGAGCAGACTGAGTTTGGATCCCAGTTCTTTCGCTTACTAGGTATATAGCCTTGGGCAAGTAACTTAACTGCTTTGTGCCTCAGTTTTCTTGTCTGTAAATTGGTAGTCATAATAAATGAATGAATTTATTTAAAGCATGTAAAACAGTAGCTGGCACAGGGAAAACACCAGTTAATATAAGATATTATTACCCTTTATTAATTTTATCATTGTATAGCAATATTATCACAAATTTAGTGCTTAAAACAACACATTTATTATCTCATGGTTTTTGTGAGTCAGGAGTCCAGGCATGGCTATGCTAGGTCTTTTGCTTCAGGAGATCACAAACTGTACTCACAGTGTCTGCTAGGGCTACAGTCTCATATGAGGCTTGACTGTGGAAGCATCTACTTCCAAGGTAAGATGGTTATTTACGGCATTCTGCTCCTTGCAGGGCAATGGACTGAGAACCTAAGTTTCTTTCTTGCTGTAGCCCTAAGGCCACGTCAGTTTCTTGCTACCTCGATCTCTCCATATAGAAGCACACACCATGGCATCTTGCTTCTTCACAACCATTAAGAGAAAGAGTCACACACTTGCAATCACATACCTCCTGTCCCCTCTGCCGTGTTCTTTGAGCCAGAAGCAAGTCACAGATCCTACCCACACTCAAAGGGAGGGCACTACACAAGACACAAGAGTATGAATACTAGGATTGTGGGGGCCACAGTAGGGTCTCTCTGCCATATTACCCTATTTTCTCAATTCACTAATGAATGTACTTCAGATAGGGAAGACATATCATATATGCATCTGCTACTCGAGGAAGTACTGAGAACTTGATCCAACTATTTCACTGAAATTGTGGCTATCAAAGAAGGTAAGGCATATTGCTAAACTTTTGTCTCATCAGATCATGAGCTCCTCAAGGGCAACAAACTTTCAGTTGATACCAACACTACTTAAATGTTAATCACAAATGTGCTGTTGCCATATTTTGCATATAATGTAATCTAATGATGAGAGAATCCTTAATACCTTCCCCCTCTGAAGACTTCACAGTTCTGTATTACTTTACAAATGAATAGGATTAAAACCAGTTCATCCAATTCTATAAATTTGGTGTTTATCATGTATACAAACAGTAAGTAAATGAAGAGAGGAATACAGGCTCACCTTTAGAGGGAATCTCCATCTTTCTTTTAACTAAAGAGGATTTCATGAGTGTAGAGTCCTTGTTAATTTGTCCTTCCTCACTACATGCTGACTCTTTGTGATTTTTGCTTTTTCTTGCAGTCACTTGAAAACCATCTGCTTCATCACCTGTCCTGCCTACCTCTCCAACATGATCTCCTGCCACTTCCCCCTCTTTAGTGGTGTTCTAGACACATTGGCCTTCTTTCCATGTTTCACATTCACCAAGCTTTTCTGGTTCAAGGTCTTTGCAGCACTGTTTCTTCTGCATGGAATATACCTTCCCAAGTTGCTTGCATGACTAGTTCCTTCTCAGTACCTCAGACCTCAGCCCAAACAGCCTCAGAGAGGCTCTTCCTGAGTTCTCAGTCTAAAATTGCCCCTTGTACTGCCACAAATCCATCTATCACAGAAGTTCTTAAGCTTTTCTGTGCATCAAATCCCATGGAGAACATGTTAAAATAAGATTGCTGTGTCAGAGTTTCCAATTCACTAGGGCCCAAAAGCTGGCAGTTCTAACAAGTTCTCAAATGATGGTCCAAGGGTCACATTTTGAGAACCACTGGTCTGTCACATTATCCTATTTTATTTTCTTAGTATTTTTTTACTTATTTACTAGACTTCAGGTCCTATGAGCATCAAGGATGATGTGGTAAGTTATTAGAACAGCACCTGGCTGTCTGCTACATAGTTTCTATTGGATGAATGAAAAAATAATGAATAAATTGAAATATGAATAGAAATTCTACTGTAATGTATATTATTCTATTAGAATATTATTCTCTGTTTTACTAGAATGGAACTAGGCTGGAGGATCCATTTTTACTGGTGGTTCTACAAGTAGATACTAAAGATTTCTTAGAAAAGAAACATCCTAGGCTTTAAATTATAGTAATTAAAAAGTAAACTTCTGTGACTCTACCCACATATCACATTGGATTGCCCTAATGCTCATATGAAGGCCCTGGACAAGTATAACATTAAACAGGTTAATTTCATATGTAGTATGTAACAGTGAACACATTTCAGTGAAATCATGAAGCTCAGTGTATTTTAAACTAAACAGGATACGTTTCATTTTATCTGGAAAATGTCTTTTTCTCTCACTTTATACATTTTCCTTGTCTTACAAGACTATCAAAAATTATGTTTTTGCCCTGACTGTAGATTGACATATCTATCTTTCTATCCTGGAGTGTTCTTGTCATTTTCTTTCATTATATTATAACTGTGACATTTTGTTAACATACATTCATCACCAATTACCTGTGACACCTGTGGATACCACATGCAGAATGGAAATCTTTTTAAATGAGCAGTCTGATTAAATAGAGTTGGTATATGCTAATTATGAGACATATGCCTTCCAGAAAGGAGAAGTCAGGAAAATTCACAATTAAAAAAAAAAATGTGTGTGTGTGTGCATGTGGGTGTGTGTATATACACACAGAGACCAAAGTCACTGAAAAATTGGTTTTCACCAAAGGGTGTGTTACATAGGTTGTGCACACCTGAAGTTAAATGAAGTGGAGATTTGGCAGTTATCTCCCTGGTTTCAACCCTGACTATCCAGATGCTAACTCACAGCTTCAGTGGCTTAAGTTGCCTGTGGTGACCAGGTGAACCTGATACCTCCCAGACCTCACCTCCATCTTATATCAAGGAGACACTGTCATTGGGCAAAACACAAATATTTATACCCAGGACTAAGCAATTTCAGCATGCAGCCAGTGCTTTTAGCCTTCTTAATCTCTAAATGAAGAGCTTTTGATTGACTGAATTATAAAGCCAAGTCACGAAATCATAGATGTTAGAGTCAGAAATGGCCCTAGAGATGATTATTTTTTAAATCCTCCCATTTAAGATATAAGAATATTGAACCATACATAAGCAAAGTGATTTTCCCAAGGTCACACAGGAAGTCAGTGACAGAGCTGGGACCTTCTCCTGGATCAGCTGTGCTCTTTGCTTCTGGCACACTGTCTCCCATCATTCCATGTTCCATCTACCGTAAGCTGACTTAGAAAAAGCCCACTTGATGTAAGCTACCATGAATTTTAAACAATGTGAGGAATTAACAATAATTATATACATATACCTAATATTTCTATAATTCCCTATTTCCATTAAAATTGCATGAGTTATTGACTGAATTGTGTCTTATGAATTTATGTGGTGAAACCCTAACCCCCAATGTGACTGTATTTAGTGATAGGACCTTTAAGGAAGTAATTAAGGATAAATGAGGTCATGAGGGCAGGGCCCTAGTTCCAAAGGACGGGTGTCCTTGTAAGACAAGGAGGAGACACCAGGAGGGTTCATACACGGAGGAAAGGCCTCAGGAGGATGGAGGGAGAAGGCAGCCGTCTGCAAACAAAGAAAAGAGGTCTCAGGAGAGACCAGATCTACCCCAGAACCTCGAGAAAATAGTTTGTTGTTTAAGCTGCACAGCCAGTGGTATTTTGTTATGGTAAGTCTAGCAGACTAATGAGCAGGGCTCATCCAAGATTCAGTGTTATACTGAGAGAAAGATTTAGAAATGAGCCCCATTTTTTCCTTGTTTGTGCTACTGAATGCTAGAAATAAAGCTATCACATCTTGCCTGTAGTAGGTTTGTTCCTTTGGTAAATAACTAGAACTCACAAACATTCTTTTTGAAGAAGAGGTGTTATTCTGTTTGGCTGGACTCACATGATACAAGTGCACTGCTGCCACAACGAAGGAAGGCCTCACCTAACAGTTCATCTCCTGGGACCAAGCCCTTCTGCCTTCATCTTTTCTTTCCGTTATTTACCACACTGCAGTCTTTATAACAGTCAAGACAAAAGAGAAAAGAAGGTGAGGACAGATAAAGCAGTAGAGGCCTGTGTTTGTCAAGGAGAAATTGTAGTTGTGAGTAAAAATAAGTGAGCAGAATTCTACCCCTAGTTTGGTTTGGAAGTTGACCACCAATTTCAGCTATTTAGTGGGTAGAGTACGGATTTATAACATTATCCCTTTCATACCCTCATCACCAGGCACACAGCTCATACCTCAATTTCATGAGTGATACACCAGAACCAATGTGGTGGGAGAAAGTTTGGAGATGGGGCACCAGCTGGCTGAAGCCTTCCGTCTTGGCTCTGAGTGAAAGGAAGCGTCATAATGACAGAGGCTGCTTTGAGTCAGAGTCTCCATGTGATTCTGGCTCTGTGCTTCCTACCCCAGGATGTGTAACTCTTTGGCCTGCCTTTTGATGTTCTTCTGCTTGTCTGTACCACCCAGTTAGCCCAGACTGATGTCACAGGCCTTCTCGGCACCAGTCCCACCCATAGGGCTCCCTCCTGCTGATTCCTTTCCTAGAGAAACCCTCCCCCTTATCTAAATTCTAGCAGTTTTTAAAGTTCAACCTAAGTCCCACCTCCTCTCAGAAACCCATGAAGCTAGGCAATCATCTCAATCTTTGCTTTTCCCAAACCACTTTTGCAATTTGTCATTACCACATAATTAGTATCTTATTAAACATGCTTTGATCCATAAATTGCCTCTTTTTAACTCTGTGCAATACTGGTTGGCTACATAGAGGCAGTCCTACATAGAAAAAAATTATTTAGAAATCAATCTTGGTGGAAATCCCAGATCTGCTATTTATGACCTGAACGACTTGGGTAAGTTATTTAACCTTCCTAAGTCTTAATGGCTTTGTCTGTATATAGTAATAGTAACTATTTTCTAAGGTTCTTGTAGAATTAGGTTAAATAAGATCACACATTTGGTGTGCTCCATTCCTGTATAAGATTTTTCTGCACTGTTAATAACATTAACAGTTGTATACATTTTTTTGATTTACAAAGCACTTTTCTTATGTAGTGTATCATTTATGAGCTCTTTCCCTTGTGGGATGCTCTAAGACTGTCTGTGGATGGGAATCAGGTTATCTATGTTTCCATACTGGAACAGCCAGAGGCATGCAGGAAACACTGTTTTGATCGGGACAGTTTAAATTACAAGGCAGGATGCCTCCACAACCACCCTGTACAGAGGAGGGAAGAAGGAAGCTGCAGCAATGGAAGAGTGTGGGGGAAGCTAATGGGCTATGGGACTGGTTCCTTCAGGGAACTCAGTTTGTCCTTACACAGAGTGCACAGACACTATTTGATGCAGAGCCAATATCCCAGCAAGTCTGATCTGGTAGGTGGAAATTAGAGTATTAAGGACAGTTGTTGCTCAAAGGTAACAGCACACTTCCAGGACATCAGCCCACTCAGAACAGATGCCATAAAAAGAAGACCTGGAGAGCAGGGGCCTTGGGGCCAACCCCTGGAAGATTTAGGAAGGGAATCATCTGAGCTCTAACCAAGGGCTCTGGGATTCAAGACAGAGTCCCATTTCCAAAAGCACAGAAGCAGAAGTCACAGCCAAGGCAATGAAAACTAAAAAAGGCTACAACTCAGAGACCAATATGTGTCCAGGCTCTTAGCAAACAAACCAGACGGCACATCCATGGTAATGAGAGTGATTTCAGGTCTCACCAGCTGGTCACCTGGGCCCTGTTGTCTTCCTTCTGCCTTCGTTCCTTTGAAAGCAGCTCACCACCTGGTAACCTTGGCTTCAAGTAGTAGCCAATGCAATAGGCAATACGCCTTGACTCAGGGAGGTACCAGGCTTCTCTCTCAGTTGGCATTTTGTTCTCCCTGTTCTCCCTGTCTCTTCCTGCCTGATAACCCCAACTCTGCATTTCTATTTTTCTTGCATCTTTCAGTAACTCATTTGAACTGCCTTTTCAGGCTTAACCCCTCTCACATATGAATATACAAACATGGCCCTTGATTCTTTATACATGCACTTAGTTTAAAGCCAGTCTTGGAAAAGGGTGTAACATTTGCTTTCAGCACTGGCCATGGTGCCCTCACTCTCTAATAAGAGCCAGCCTTCTGGGCAGGCCAAGGCTTGCCCTGCTCTGGTTTGGCCCTGTCACTCGACAGGGGGTGGGATGGGGACTGGCTGAGTTCGCTATAGCAAATGTTAGTGACTCCAGCTGGGACAGCCAGGGCAAGGCCACAACTGGCAGACACATAAAAAGCCTTCTTGATTCATTTGATGGGAGACAACCATGAACTTAGGAACAATTATGCCCTTGAGAATGGGGGGATTTAATTTTCAACTTCAGGCTCTTGCCCTGGCTAGCTTCCTTAGCAGCTAAATATGCCATCTGCTTTATTTCCTATGCCCACTTGCCTGCTGGAAGAACTGTTCATCTACCCTCCTACCTAGCTAATGTTCACAGAGGGGAAAAACTAAAGATGGCCAGGGGCTTTTCCCAAACTCTCCTGAAAGAATCAAAATGTTTCACTATCTGGAAATGTATTTCCTATCTTATTCCTTAGTCACTTTAAAGAACTTTCCCACATTTTCATTGGCTTCATTTTACACTCAGTAAAATAAGCAAAAATTTATGGTGTAAATGAGGGGTATCTGTCCTCACTGATTAGAAGACTTTTACAGTAATAGCTCCATACTGTAAAACTTTGAGAGTTGTACTGCAAATAGCTACTCCTGTGCTTCCTGGAATGCTAGCCACATTGCCATTTCATAGAAAGTAATGCTGGCACATTTGAACTGTGTCCCAATTCTTAAATTCCACAAATTCTAAATAAAAGCCAGACTTAAAAATAGTACAGCTGGGGTACAACAAGGAAAATAACTCTTTAGCACAAGAACTTTCAATAGCTCCACATTTCTATAGCATAAACTCCAAATTTCCTGTCAAGTACATGGTATCCTTCCCAGTTTTTCACAGGGTAACTTTTCAGCTTTATCCCTGTTACTCTTCTCTGAGTGATTTTTTTGTATCAACATAATAAATCAACACCCGGAAAGAAAAGTGCCCTCCCTGCCCTGAAATGACACATTGAAATGTAGTGGTTCATTTCTTGTTAAGGAGATCTCAACAGGCCTTTACAAACTAGTTGAACTTCGCTCTGAAACCAACAATTGCTTCTGAGTGAGAAGTTCTGGCATGGGAAGCATTCTAAGATGTTCTGCCTTGAGGCAAGGGCTTACCCTGGAGCATAAAGGTGGCTACTCATAAAACCCTGCAAAAATACTTCCAATTTTCACAGAGAAAACACTATGAACTTCTGTCTCCAGAATTCTATGAGAACAGAATACTGAGCTGCTCACAGAGCTCGTCCTTCTGAGATCAACCTCCCCCCTACTCCATTCCTGCCTCACATCTCCACACTGAGAACTAAACATTCTGAGTTTTTAAGGTCCTCATAATATTTGGTTCTGGGAATTTGAGTCCAGTTTTCCAAGGCTGTGGCCACAAGTGTGTGTGTATCTGTGTGTTTGTGTGTGTGCATGTATGTGTGTGTGTGTGGATGGTTGGGGGTTATGTTTTCATGCGTTTGGCTAGACCCTCACGATCTGTATATGCCGTATTGCCTGCTGTTACTAATCCTGGGACCTACTCTAATTCTTGGAGTTCTTGCCCCATTTTTCATTGTAGGATAACAAGTATCTTGACTGTAATCTATTAATTGAATAATTGAATAAACTTGTTTCCCTCCAGTGCGAGCATATTGTTTGCACACAGTGTCATCCTGGGCCCTCCAGCTATGGAAAGCCTGCCAGATATGTTTATTAAACCCCCTGTGCTTGGAAAGAACACAGAAAACTGTCATCTAGTGCAATACAAAAGTGCCTATCTCAGCTGGAGATCTCACTGTTATGAATAAAGGAAGAGTTTGTGGTACAGTTTTGAGATGTAAAGAGAAAAAGCTTCCCCATGGTGCAAATGTGTCGTAACCCTCCGGCAAGAAAAAAATATTGAATTGTTGCTGGCAGTACAATGTAATCATTGAGTTAGCAGCAGCTATGTTTCTAAGCTTCTTAAGGTAAAAATCACATTAATTTGGCCTTCTCCAAAGGACATTCCTGGTTGTTTAATGGAACCGTTGAAATAATTTTCACTAATGAACCTACCAATGAACAGCCATTCCCACTTCAGTCCAATGCTGGGCAAGCTGGCAGCGAGATGTGCTGCAGCGGGGGCGGCCTTTGTTAGCTTAGGGCCGCATTGCCTCGGGATGTGTTTTCCAGCCTCTGGAGGTACAGGCACTCAACGTAGGTGGTAACTGAGTGGGAGGCACAATGGGCACCACGGTGCTGTCCTTTGAAAATCGAGTGAGCCAGAACCGGATCTCTTTTTTTTTAGAAGGACAAGAAATGGTGCACCCGGTGGGATGGTGGGCTTGAGGCTGCTTTCCGAAGTGCTATCTTCTAGACAAAATACTTGGCTCCTGAAAAACGGTGGCATTTGTCCCTTCACTCTGATTTCTCACGGCTGAAGTGGTTTCCAAATCACTGTCGACCTGTCCCTGAATGGCACCACCTCTGCCAGGCAGGAAAAAGAGTCAGCGGTGCTCTGTGATTCAAACTCAGATTTGGGGCCGATATGTGGGGGCCAAGATCACCATACATTATGCGGGAACCTATATTCCTGCAGGGGGACCCTCCCTAAAAGGTCAGTGGGAATAAAACCCTGCACTTCCTGTCTCTAACAGGACTGGACAGTGGGAGCCTGGTAGGTTCACTGGTGTTCTTCATCACTTGGGTACTGTGAGGATAATTTTCTTGGCAATCAGGTCGAACTCCTCTGCTGCTCCCGTCTCCTTACTCAATTGGGTGGGATCAAGGCAATGTGCTCAATAAAGAGGATCAGTGGGTGAGGAAGTAAGCTTGAGGATCCCTTGACTTACTGTGCTTCAGTACCGACATACTTATTGATTTAAGGAGGCAGTGTGGTGTAGTGGAAAGAGCTGACTTTGAGGCCACGCTAAGCTAGATTTATTCCTTAGACTTGGAGACATGAGCAAGCCACTTATCCTCTTTGAGCCTCGATTTCAACATCTATAAATGGAGTTTAAAAATACCTGATTTGTAAGGATTAGATATAATGTCTATAAACAGACTAGAATTATATTTGGCAGACAGCAGAACCCATGAATTTAGCTATTGCTGTTTTTTTTTAATTGATAAAAAAAAAAAATTACCAAAAAGACCCAAAAGAGTGAATCCAGTTTACAAGGGTGTTTACCTGGCAAGGAGTCTAATGTTTTTTTTTTGTGAGGTCCAAAAATTCTGCTTCAGTTTTGAGTAGTTGGAGCCTTTTTTTAAAGTTCTTCCTGCAGTCCAGCACGCTGCTGACACTTCACTTGAGCATGAGCCAGGAGGGTCACTATTCAATAGACCTTGAACCTCAAACCTAAGCATGAATACCATGCTATATACCAGATCCTTTGCGGCCTTTGGTGTGAGGCTACCACTTATTCATATATATATACTTTTTTTTTAAGAACAGTGATAAATTGTTTAAAGTGCTTTCAAAATACTAAGTCTTTAATATCAGTATTGGATTGGATGGTTAGTGGTTTTATTTAGGAGGTGCCCCCACAATTCAGGACATTCCTCTTGGCAGGAGGAAGGAGATATACAGAGTTTTAAGTGATAATAAGAGAAAGAGTGAGAATGGCAAAGGATAAATCCTTCATTTGTGAAACCAACCTCTTCAAAAATCCAGAAAATTGAACTCAGCCAACTTTCCTAAAGGGAGATAGAATCTCCCAGGACTTGCTATAGGTGGAATACTTTAGTGTTTCAGTACTGCATGATCCATTATTAGAAGGTAATACCCTGAATAGCCTTGTCTGACCATCCATTAGGTGGCAGACTATTTTGAGAGACTGCCTATATGCTGACCTTAATGACCTAAAATAGGAACATTCCTATTTTAATGATGGACAAACTGTGTTTCAGAAAGGTAAAATAAGCTCTTGCTGTTTGACTCCAAATTAGGACCCATACTTATCATCATATTCTCCGTTAGAACACAAAAGCAAGTAGTTTTCCTCCTTCCACCTTGGTCCTTACTTCCCGGGATGCTTTGCAGCCTGGAGTGTAACAAGAGTCTACCCTCCAGGAAACAAAAGCTGGGAGAGCTGTGTTATGTACCTTGGTATTATTTGCGTGGCCAGATAAAGCTATCTTGCTACAGATGTAACCTTCGATAATTTATTGATGTAAAAGTGGCCTCAGGTACCAGGTTTTTGGCAGCTGTTACACTGTCAGCATACACGGTAGAACATGGGATCCATGAATATTTTATATGGAGAATAAATGGAAAAATACACCTTTCAATATATCGGTTCCCAGTCCTGATCCTCATTACTGAAATATGAATCGAATCCCATCTCTGAATTTGATCAACCAAAACTGCCAACTGAGCTCTCCTTAAATTGGGTTTCAGTAGTGAATTGATTTGAGCCCTAATCTTTGTTGAGCACATCAGCTGTTGATGTCCCCCATCCTGTAGTGATGGGTTAGTGACCTCAGTGATATGTTGGAAGCTATAGACTTAACTGTCAATAGGATTGGCTTGGCCCTTTATCCTTTGGCGGCATATAAATAGAGCCCCATTCAGTACGTTCATTGTATAGGGATTTGTTGGAGTTTTATTTATGCAGATTTGGAAGCAGTTGGAGATCATCAACACCCAATACACCCTCTGTCAATTTCTCTTCCATTGTTGGGTTATTAAAATATGGGTTGGGAGGCTGGGGGATTCTGTCCTCTTTTAAGAAACAAATACTTTTTAAAAATAAAAAAGCATCCTTTTAATTTGAATTTTTTTGTATCCAGGGTACCTCTGAGTAGTAGATGTTTGGTCTCTAGCCTATCCTCAGTACTGAAAACCAGTTCTCCATTTCTTCAGGACTTAACCTTTTCATCACTTGAAGACATTTTCATCACTTGATTTGGACCCACTGAGGAAGGTAGAATGATCTCAGTTGAAAAGGATACCTGTGGAGCACTTTGCAAGATACTGCAGGATTCTCTGGTTTTTCTATAAGTACTACACAGAAGTATTGCTGAATACTTTGCAATATGAATTCCTGCAATTTGCAGGAATTTGCCACGCTTTTCAAGTGATCATACTAGGTAAGTGCTTCATTTTTAATCTCAATTGGTTTGATTTTGTGCTTTCATTATATTATTGCATTTAGGTTCTGCGTACTGGGGGGTTTATGTTTTTTAACCTATCTTTAATCCCATCTCCTCTGATGAGCACCTGACTCAGCCTAGCTATATCTTTAATTGGTGTTCTCTTCAACTCTACATGCTAAATTGCAATTCCCTATCTACCTAAAGAGATAGACAGTTTAATCAATGTACAAGTTACTCTACTTACTTCAAATAAATGCCTTTCAGATTTTGTAAACACCATTAGGGGAAACATGGATAGTTTAAAATAAGGCAAATGATTTCTGTTTCCTTAAATGAAGCCCTTAAGCTCATTCAACTAATGAAATACTTATATGACCCTTAGAAGTTGTATTTTTGTGTTAAGTGTGCTTTTGTTTTCAGAATTCTGTAATTGAGCAAGATTTCTTCAAGATAAATTGAAAGGTACACCCTTGTTGGCAGCTGGTACATCTTCTGGTGCCAGTCTAAGGTTCTAAGTTTAGAATGCTAACATAGCACCCCCACTTCCCCTAATGTTTGCTATTACCTAAAATGTATCTGTCAAAAGGAAATAGTTCAATTAATATTACACTTAACATTTGGAAGCTAAAGCTCTCTAGCTTTCTTAGACATCTAAGTAAAGGGAGTGCCAAATAATTACTGAGTTTTATGGATAAACCTAAAAGTTTTAATTAAATTTCCAGAGCTACCTAACTTGTAGCCATAAATAAATGCAGATGCTGGGAGAATAAGGTTCATCACGCTTCATTTCCAAGTGCTAAGCCCCCTGGGGACCCACCTGTCCCATCCCAGTAAGAAGATGATAACTCTCTATTTCAATATTTTTATAATGCCCGAGTTTGTATAACTAGCTGGTACAGAGTCAGAATTAAAACTCTTGTCTTCTGATGCTGAGCCGAGGTCTTTCCATTATTGTACCTCTCTTAAATGCTCTGCTTCAGCACTGATGTATAACTGAATAAATCAAACATGAATATCTAGTCTATTCAGTTTTAGAAGAGTAAAAATGTGCTCTCTTTCCTACCAACTGGTAAGCGTGGCTTTTTGCACTTGGCTGATAGGAGCAATAAAATTCAAGGTGTTACAAAAAATCCTTAATTACCAGTATCTTTTCCTGAAAGAATCATGGACTGGATTTTTCCTGAGAGTTCCAACTTTAATATTCTTTTCTCTTGTTTCCATAAATTTATTGACACTGATCAGATAATCAGTGCAAATTTCTTATCTGAGAAATAGAATTATATAACTATAGGATCCTCTTAAATGGCAAGAACTTTTAGTGAACTTAAACTATTGCTTGATTCAGAAAATAATCAATACTCACAAAACAGTATACCTCCAGTAGTCTCCCAATTCCCACCATTAGTCAAAATTTGAGTTAAGTCCCTGAAAAGCTCTCCTTAAATGTCAATATAATCATAATAATAATTACCATTTGTTGAATGCTTATGAGGGGCAGACTCGGTGCTTTACATACATTACATCTTTAATCCCCACGTCTGTCATGCAAAGTTTGCATTATTATCTTTAGTCTAAAAATAAGGATAAGCAACTTGCCCAAGGCCACACAGCTTGTGCGTCCAGGGCCAGGGCTTGAATCCAGGTCTGTGTTTCTGAAGCCTTTTCATTCCTCCCTCTAAGATGGAGTAATGATAGCTATACTAATCAATGACCCTGAGTCCACATTACTTTGAAACTAATGCATTTATGAAATAATGGCCCCGTGGAAGAAGCCACAAGACAGACTCTTACAGTGGAGTAAAAGACTTCATTTCCTTCATGGTTTTACCTCAGATCCAATGGCTTTGCCTTACCCACTCCATATTTTGCATTCTTTCAAACTGCCTTTTCTGGGGTACTCAGTCTATTCTCCTGCATTCAAACATATGCTTCCATGTAGAGAGAATTCCAGTGACATCTTGGTGACAAAGAAGAAATAGCCAATCACCACCTGTCAGGCAGTCATGGAGAGAAAGATGACCACAGCTGAGCCTGCCTTGGCTGTGTGTCAGCATGCTTCCCCCACAGGCCGCACGGCCCTGGGGTGACCAGGACTCCAGGCTTCTGGGCAGTGATTCCGAGTAGAGCATAGGAATTTTTACAAAACTTGTATCAAATTTTGCAAGCATGACCAGAGTCTTCCTGTGCCCTCATGTTTCATCCCAGCAAGGGTGAGGCCACTTGTTTGAAAGCATTCAGCAACTTGTGCCATATGGTGGCTGGATGACTACTGAGGATCGTGGCCTTGGCACTTGCAGGAAAGTATTTGCAAAGATCCAGACCTGCCTTCAGATCTTTTCATATACTGTTTCCTCTCCCTGGGTTGTCTTTCCTTCTATGAGGTTAAGCCCTGCACATCCTCCAGGACCTGGCTTAGACATTGACTCCTCTGACCCTCAAGCTGGATTTGGCCATTTCCCATGTGTCCTCTTAGGGTCACAATGTCTGCTGTTCTTGCAGCAGCTATAAATATTCTGAGATGGCATTCTGAATTACCTTTCTTTCTTAGAAGACTAATATCACTGAAGGCAGGGTCTTAGAGATAATGTTGCATCTAATTAAGAGGGACTCTAGAATCAGACAATTAGTTTTAAATCCCTATTTCAGCATTTACTTGCCTTACTGTGTGAGGTTAACCTTGGATTAAAGAACCACCCAGAGCTTTAGTTTCCTCCTCATCAAGGCTATGATAATAATAAAAACCTTTCTGTTCAGTTGTTTCAAGAATTAACTGCAGTAATAAACATAAAGTACTTAAGACAGTGCTTGTTATATAATGTATGTGCAACAAAGGATACAGATATTCTGTTAATTGTTGTACCATATGTCCTACCGTAGTACCTGTTTAATAAATATATCTGTAACTCAGACTGTATTAGAGAGCTTGAAAAAAATAAAGCAGTCGACTTCATTTAATATGCAGTCACACCACTGGATCTTAGAGGTGTTTCGGGCTATTTGTTATCTCTTCCTGTGAATAATTGCTTATTTAGTGCTAATCTCACCATCAACAGTTCCCTGATTTTTTTGCTCTAAATTAGCAGGAGAGGCAAGAGCGAGACATACAGAAGTTGCAGTCGAAGATCAAACCGAGGTCCATCCAGGGCCCAAACAACATATTAATGAGTCCATCATCCTCATGCATGTCAGCCAGTGTATAAGCTCCAAGAGACTGAGAATAGTAATTTTTGTTCACTCTGGTATTGCTAACATATTGTATAGGCCTAATACATAATATACACTCAATAAATATTTTCTGAATAAAGTAGTAAACACATCTGAAAGGTTTAAATCAGTCTGATTTATGTTAGAACCACTTGGTCCTGTAGTTTACCAGTTTGGTCAATTTTTAAAATATTTTGCTTACAGATGCATTAGTAATACCTCAAGTGAGGGAGACAGGCCTTCTTACAGATCCTGTATTCATCTTACTCACCTTCTGAAAGATTCCCTCTTGTTCTATTATTTCCAGGATTTTGTGAACATGTTCACATTAATCTTGCTCTCTGTGATTTATAGATTTTATTCATATGCCTCTCTCTTTTGGCCTTTCTGGTCTAAAATGACGAAGACATTTAGGCCTGCTCATGCATAGCATCCCTGTGCTGATTTCAATTATATTAGTTCAATTCTACACTTACCAAATGGCTTCAATACCACCAATATTAGCACTGTGCAGAGTGCTGGGATTACTGAGATCATTCTCTGGTCCAATCACAGTCTTCCTCGGGTTTGGATAGTGATCCAACTTCCCTCCAAGGTGTAGCACATTTAAGGATAAAGTCATAGTTTGTTGGGCTGTGTTAATCACCTTCTTGGAAGTACTGGATTTGTACTGGCATCTTGGATGCTTCTGCATTGCTTTCTTACTCTGGCGCTTGTCTCATGTGCATGATTCACTCCATTGCTCAAGACTGTTGCTCTGGAGGGGAGGCAGTGCTACCTTAAGAGTCTTACTGTATTTCCAGCCTGTGTGGTTGTGCAGATCCTGGTTTTCTTTTTCTAAGTGTGCAGGAGCCCAGTCTTTGCTCCATTTTGACATGGTGTTATGGGTAACATTGGATATGGAGTAAAAATACTTAGATTCCAGGCTTAATTCTGCTGTGTCCTGGCTGCATGACCTTTGGCAAGGCATTTAAACTCATGAGTTTCTTTACTGGAAAATGAGGTTAAAACCTACCTCACAAGTTTTCTATGAAAAATGAAGAATACTACATATGAAAACACTTTATAAATGGCAACATATTTGTAAGTTATTATTCATTATCATCTGTAATGAAATTTAGAGGATTTATGGATATACGAAACTATACAATCTTCTAGAAGCTCAAAGAACTGGGCCACCAGAGGATAAATTTCCTGATCTCTCAGTGAGACCTTGACTTAATGATGAGTATTTGTTTAAAGATTAATGAAATTGTCTATGCAAAAGCAATGTTGGTCTTGAAGCCAAGAAATTCTTTTCCATGGGTTTATAGTTGGCAATGAAGAAGTATTAAAGAAGCAAATGAAGAGACCTTAATCAACAGTTTTATTTGGTTTTCCCCAGTTTGTGCCAGAGCTGAACTAGGAAAGAATAAAGAATGTCCTCTTTCAATGATTCATTTTATAAATATGTAATTCAGCCAACATTCTAATCAACAAACTGCTGGATATTTGCTCTATGGGTACTATGTTGTATATCTAGAAGTATTTTGCCAGTTGTTAAGGTTTTTGCATTTATTGACTCAAAAGGGTCAAATTCTCAGTTGTTAAAGCCAAAATACTGAGTTAAAATTCAACTTTGGATATAGGAAAATAAATAAGACATGATCTCTCTCTTCAAGTCACAATTTAGTTGGGGAGAGAGATAAATAAACAACATGTTATAGTCAAGCCAGCATAAAACAAAGAAATAAATAAAACTTCAAAAGTCACACTATGATACCATATAGTAAGAAGTGATTATGACTGGAGCTCCTGAGAGGTGGGAAAGGGAGGTAAGGAAGACATTGAAGAACAGCGTGTCTTGTGAGAGAATTAGACAAACCAATTCCAGTTTTAATAAACTCTCCTTGGTTAGTGATTTGTGATTTTATCATTAAGGAAGAATAGGATTATTCTATTCAGAACAGAATGAGGAAAGCATTTTGTATTCGGAACAAGGTGAGGAAGAATATTCCTGGCTGAGAATGAGGCTCTGCCTGATGGGTGCCAGGACGCGTTCGGCAGAGGGCGGTGGCACACGAGGGAAGCGGTGAGAAGTGTGGTGTGTAGAGCACTTTGAGGCTCATTTATGGAGTGTTCCCTCTATAAAAAAAAAAGAGACAGACTTTATTTCACAAATGACGGAGAACTAAAGAGGTTCGGAGGAAGACCTGTGACATAATTCAGGAAGGCAACTCTGGTAACAATTTGAAAGCTGAATCTAAGATGAGGATAAAATGGTGTGAAACTATGAGCAATGAGGAAGATGGTTAGAGATCAGCAAGGCAAGAAGAGTAGTGGAGTAGTCTGTGGTTCTCAGATTAATAGGTCCAGTTAGTGGATCAGATTGATGATCATCATGTCAGCATTAGTTTCTTAAGCCTGAACTTCAAACCAGATCAGACTATATGATGCTTTACAGGAGGCATGAAAATATAAATGATTCATCTTAATAATCTCATTTTAAAGAAGCTAATCTTAAATAATCTCATTTTAAAGATTTGAAATGAGATGTTGAAATTTAAAATTGCAGAAATCAAGAGAATTATTTTGAGGAAGTAGAAGAGCAACTGATATACACATGCATTTGTGTGTGTGTGGTTGTGTGTAGCCAATGTTCTTCACTAGAGGGAGGGATTGTAAAGATGCCAGTGAGGACGGGATAGAACTCAATAGATAGGACTCTAGAGAACATCTTGCCTACGTCATCCACAATTGATAATGTAGAGTAAAATTTACTTATTTTGATCTTTCTACAATATTCTGTACATTAGAGATAACCCTGCAGTAAGTATGTCATTAAATTGTATGTTTCTATAACATTCATTTCAAATAGCAGTGCAGAGGGCATTCTTGGGTAATACCAATCAATCACATAAATAAATACATTGTTTTTTCTTTTACCTTTTGACAAGCATCTATGTATTATGGATGAAAATAAATACCTGAACGAGCCAGCTTGACATAATTGAAATATTTAAATCAGACAATCTGATAGTTGATTTGTTTAACTATAGGTCTTTACTTGTAAAACACAGGAGTGTGTTTTCTTACCTACGCTTGTCTATTTTATATTCTTCTAAACCCCCTTGCTCCAGAGAGCTTCCTTACTGTCCAAAAAATGAACCTGCCTGGCCTCTGGGCCTTAACCTTACCTGGGGCCACAACTACTCTTGGGCAGAAAGAAGATACAGTAATCCACAACTAGTTCGCTGTCCCAACAATACCATGTATGAATGGACCATACTCTATAAAATCACATGCAAGACAGGACCATCAACAAGAAAATCAAGCAGTCCGCCCAGCTTCCAGGCTTCGTGGAGGTGGAAAGTGTGCAGTATGTATGGAAGGATATGGAAAGCCTTGTTTTTGTTTTTTATGACAAAGGGAAGATGGTGGATATTGTTGGTAAATGTTATTTTTAAATGCTTCAATCCCATTCAGTGTGTCAGTGATAGTGTCATTAGGACTGCGAGTGAAAATAGGACAGAAGAAGGGAGTCCTAGACCTACCAGTTACCGATTTTGTGGTATTGAGAAAGTCACCTGAACCTCAGTCATTCCACCTATGAAATGGAGATGATGTCTCATTCACAAGATTGTGAGGGTTTCAATGAAATAACCTAGAAAAGCACTAAGGGCATGCCCAGCACACAGCACATTCCAAAGCATTTAACAAACATTAGTTACAGAAAAGTGCTTTGAAAATACAAAGCTGTATACATCAAACAATTTGAAGTGATGGTTTTTCAGTATGAAATGCTAGCAACTTACATTTGGTTAAGGTAGCTTGAGATGAAATGGTACAATCTGTGTATGAGTGTATTTACAATATTGATAGTCAATCCTCTAAATCTTTAGTCTCTCTTTTTCGATTAGGGATGTCACAGATGTTAACTACTTTAAAAAATCAGAAAATTCATTAATAATCATTTTAAAAAATATCCTCTATCTAGGAATTTTCTCCCAAAAATGTGTGATAGGTTTGTTTTTAATCCTCAAATGACAAGATGTTCTCAGACTGCTCCTTCTCATACTGCTCAGTCATAGGATGTAGTGTCTGTGACGGCAGATGGCAGCCACCAGCTATGCCCCTTCTGCCCAGTTTGCCTGGTAGCACCTCTCTCAGGGCCGGGCTTCTCTCCTTTGGTTCTGCCTGGTGGGCCTGGCTTCCAGGCCGAGTGAGCGTGGTTCACTTTCAGCTTTGTCTACTGCTTTATCTGCAGAATGTAAATGGGGAAGGAGGGTGGGTAAGACATCAGTGAAGGAACTTCCCTAAGTCACACACCGTCTGTGGGAGGCGCGTGAGGAAGGACTCACACGAAAGGAGCCCAGGGCTCCGGGGCGCGGCCCGGGACGAGGAGGAGGGGCGCGCTGATTCTCTGTCTGCCGCACAGAAGTGCTCCCGTGGAATCCCGGGAGGAGTTCTTTCGCTGAAGGCACATTCTTTGAGGCGCTATTGATTGAGATGTTGGGGGTGCAGAAATGAAAAGAAATAGAACAAATGTATTCCCTCTACCCTACATGAATTAAGGGAAACTGGCACCTTTTGCATATCTGAAGAATGCACGTTAACACCCAGAGAGACATTTTTAAGTAATCCGACTTGTAGTAAATTCCATTAAGCTTCTTTTCTCCATCATATCTGTAAAAAGAAGAAAAAGAATACACTTTAGTTACAATATACCTTCTTTTATTTTTGTTCCAAGATATATTTGTCAAAGTCACAAATTTCCAGTAGGTTAGAGGGAAAAAATATGGTTGGTCTCCACCTAAGTTAATTTTGAGATATGAGCTTCAGTTTTGTACCAAAGTGGAACTGTCTGATCCTAGCAAGGCCCCCAACCAATCTGAGAAGGAGTAAGAAATAGTGAAGATGTAGGAGTTTTAAGACTGACAGACTTGCATGTCAATCTTTACTCAGCCACATACTGTGACTTCATGCTCCAGGCCTCATTTACTTTGCCTTTAAAATGGGCATAATTGTGGTACTAACTTTAAGGATTAAGTAATGTAGATCCCTAAGCCTGTCTTGTCTGGCCTATAAAAACATTTAATTAATAATCTTTGCTATCTTAATAGTGAAGTTGGCATGACTTCAGTTGGAATAAATATGTCTCCATCATTAGAATCTCATCTATAATGCAGGGATTTAAAAAAAAAATATGGAAATCCCATGCTGCAGTTGACCTGTTACACTTTTTAAAATTTGCTTTAATTGGGTTTTATTTGAGTCTGATGAGAAGGATGTGTTTGGGCGAGTCTGACATTATGAGAAGCATAGTCCTTTGTTTCAGCTCTCCACTTTGGATTCCTGAAGAGATCACCCCAGCCAAAACCTTCTGAATTCAGCTCAAAGCAGGTTCTGATTCTGAAGAAACCGTGCAGTCCCTTTAACCGGCAGAAAAATATTTCAAGGGTAACTAGAAAGTATGTACGAGGATTCAGACGTTTTATGACATACATTTAAAATTCTTCCATTTCCAAATGAGAACACCATAATATGCAGAAGCAAGGTGCATCAAAAAGATGAGGTTCCTTTGAGGCAGGCGTTGGAGAGCTGTGTAAGTATTATTTGAAAAATAATCCTCAAAGGAGGATTGGGGAAGAAAGCATGTAGGTGAGGGACAGAGAGGCTGAGGCTTTGTATTTGCAAATGAGACGGAAATAGGAAATCCACCTGCTCAGGTAATTTTACCAAGTTCTAACCCCAAGCGGAATGCCTAGTTACCCGAGACTCCTATTAAAGGTCTGTGAAAGCATGCTTACTGCCACATATGCAAACACTAGGGAGCCGTGAACTGCTTTCAGTGTGCCTGTGAATGGGGAGTTAGGAGTTTACTCCAAGTGTTGCTCTTGTGGAGCATTCTGCAGGAAGATCTGCAGGCATAGTCCACTAGGAAAATAAAATGCCAGCAAGATTGCAGCTGAATCAATAGTAGCACCACTGCCAAGCTTCCAAAGGAGAATGGCAATAGTAGTTCCTTGTTCAAGCAGAGCCCTATGTACCAAGCACCACTTGAACTTATATATTACTTTCGGTTTTGCAACAATTCTGTAAGGAAAAAGCTATTATCATTCCCCTTTCATAGATGAGGAAAGTGAGGCTTGGTGGTTTAGTGATTTGCCCAACATCTCGTAGCTAGGCATTGGTGGAACTACAATTTGAATTCAGATTTGCCAGGCTGCAAAGTCTTCGTTTACTGTAAGGGCAGAAGAACATAATAACAAAAGGAGAACAAAATAAAAGGGATGATCATGGCTTTTTGTCTTTGACATCCAAGTCTTCTTTGCTGTAAGGCTCAGCTGGCCGAAGAGCTGCCCCTGACTTTAAGGAAATCCTTAAATGAGCCTCATCATTTTTTCCCAAGTTTTGTGACAACCCCGCCCCCTCTTTGGAATGTACTTGAAGGGCAGTGAAGTAACTCAATCATTCCTCTACTCTCTACCTTCCTCCTTAAGTGCTATTTTAACAGTATTTAATATTGGTATCTCCTTCTAAAGCTACTTTTTTAAGTCCAGAACTAAGTGTGTGTTAGCATATAGGCTAAGCTGTTGTAACAAAATGTTTGTGATAAATGATGACATAAATAAGATAGAAGTTACTATTTCTCCCCTCTAATGGTCCAGAGGACAACAGTTCGTGCCCAATGAGGGAAGCTCTGGCATTCTCGATACCAGTTTTCAAGGTTGTTCAAGTTGTCGCCACTTCCCAGACAGTAGGAAGGATGAAAGGGAAAATACATGTCAAGCATGTTCATCCCTGAGGCAATGACCCAGAGTGGCACATACCCATTCAGCTTTCATCCTGCTGGCTCAGATTCAAACTCTGGGCACACCTAGTTGCAAGGGAGTCTGGGAAATATGGACTTTAGTTGGGCAGTCAAGTGCTTATCTGAACCTCAGGTCTCTCTTACTAAAGGGAAAACCAAGAAAGCAGACACTGGGGACTAGTAGCTGACTTGGCCACAGTCTCTTTCTAGTCTGGTCACCAGCCTGGTTCTGACTATTACTGAAATAATGGGAGAGTTTAGTACCGAGTTTAAAGTTCTGAACAATGAGCTCAATGCTAGGAATCTTAAAACAATAGGCAAATAAAACTGAAACAATCTGAGGAGCAAGTTTGTGGGCTTCTAGGACACTTAGACCCTTCCACTGGCAATATTTTCAAGGTCAAACCTGCATCATGCTAGCGGGTTGTGTTGCCAGATAACAAAAAGTATAGTCCTCAGGGAGAGTCATCTATAAAGAGTGCCAAACATTATATTTGTTTCCCAACTTGGATAAGTAATATACTGATATAAATGTCTATATCATAAATTAAGGGTTTGTTTAGAAATTTTAGAATAAATTGCTGGAAGAGATCCTGTCCAGTTTCATATTTCACCAGATGAGGAAACAGAAGCTCAGAGTAATTAACTGACATTTCTGAAGTCCCTGCACTAACATAAAGCATCTGTGCAGTGGAGTGAGTGAATGAATAAATGTTTGACAGAATAGTACATAAGTGTGAAAGAGCAAGAAGTCACTAAGAAGGTTCTAAGTGAACAAAGAAATTGCCATTGACTGGTAAACAGATAGATGGCAGAATTAAAAGGTCATGTGTCAGTTATACTTAAATTTTGAGATTTAAGTTTTAAGTGAACTAGATATTGATAGTTTTCCCTGGGAACTGTTTTGGCTTTGCCTATAAACACATCATGATGACAGCATGTAAGTTCCATCTTCTGAATCTCTGCTTATTCCAGAATTCAATCAGGTTAGGTCAGACACCTTGAAAACCACGAGCAATCTTCCGAAGAAACCTAACACAACTCTCTGAAGATGTATTTTTCCTGTGATTAAGACAGGGCACTGTTTTGCTGAGCTGTTTTTTCCTGTACCTCAACAAGTGTCAATGAGTCACCTGTGTTGAGGCTGACAGCAGAATGGGTCACACGGTCATAGCCTCCTTCCTCATGCTAAAATCCTGCACATTTCTGGAACCAGGGAAGTTGTTTCATAGAAGGGAAGCTCCTTAGGTTAAGAGATACATTAATGAGTACTGCAGTAGTAAATATACAGCAAATAAAGAGAAAGGAAAGCAAAGCACAGAAAGACAAAAAATGTAATGAAAGCTTAGAAAGTTGAGTTTTCACACCTAAAACTATCTGAAGAAAACCAGAAAAAAAATTAATTTGCTTCTTCAGTCCTTGGAACACTGAGTCCCCACCTTGCTTTTGTGATACTCCAGGGTGTCCCCAGTTATCTCGAGGAATGTCATGAAGTGTTCCAAAGAATTCTCAAAATGAAATTAGTTTTATTTCATTTAAAAACAGGCAGCCAGTAGCTCTTTCAAGAGTCAGAGAAACAAATGAGCAATTGGCCGCCACCAGCTCAAAAGGTTTCCAAGCACAAGGTGGGCTGATGACAGCTGCATAGCCTTTAGAATAAAAAATTTGAATACTTATCTAGACATTTTTATCCCCCAAATCCCTTGAGAGTTCTTTTTTAAAAATATAATAATAATAATACTGTTGAGATAATAATAATAATGACTGTTGAGATATTTACTTCACCAATTGACCACTCAGGGTGCAGGGTGGACAGCAGAAAACACTGGGAAGAACAATCAATTGGGAATCATATGGCCCTGCCTTGGAAACTGGCTTAGTCATTTAATGGTGGAAGGATCTTAGTTTCTTCTTCTACAGAATGGGGATAATAGTAAGTACAGACTGCTTCAGGATGTTGTGGCATGAAATGAGATGATATATGTAAAGTCCATAGCTCAGTGGACAGGTTTAAGCCTGGCTGAGCTGTGTTCTGTTCATTTCCCATTAGTGCCTTGGGGATAGCAGCCTCCCATGCCTCAGGGATATTTCTACTGCTCTTTTTAAAAGGTGGAGGAAAGCATCTGAAGCCAGTGATCTCCACACGTGTAGGGAGGGTGAGGCACCAACAAAGGAGGGGTGAGAAGTGCTTTCTCTTGTGCAAAAGATTCTTAGAACATGAGAACATTGGAAGGACCTTTGAGGTCAGTCTTATTCAGCTCCCTCCCTTAAGGAACAAGAAGCCTTAGGCCAGGAGAGGTGAGGTGGTTCAGTGGAAACCACACAGCAAGTCAGGACATGGCTTCCCATCCAGTCATGCTGCTCTCGTTCTGGAGGAAGAAATCTCCTCTGCTCCTCAAAGTTCTTCTGGCTGGTCTAAGAATCAAACTGATGTATGACTGTTTAACAGGAGAAAAAAATCACAGTATATACAGGGAAGCCACAGACATGGGCTCCTAAGACAGTCAGGGAGAATAAGGAATGTATGTCATTCTGAACCAAGGAGAAAGGGGTAGGGGTCTGGAACTCCAAAGGGAAAGGGAAGTAATTCCCAGGAATATGACAGAGTGACTATTTAGTAAACAAAGTACTTGATAGGCCGCACAGAAACAACGGAGTACAGAGAAAAATACCAGATTTAGCCACGTCCCGCCCTTCTACCACACCCAGTTTACATTGTCATATAGCTAAGGTGATAGCTCTCTTTCTCTATCTAAATTCTTTTTATGCAGTTAGGGGTGGGAGGTCAAAGATTTTTCTGAGTCTTTTGGGCCTTGATTAATACCAGCCCTGAAATAATCTGCATGTCAGAATGGCCTTTCTCGGTGTACCCTGCCTTTGGGGATGCATGAGACTCAGGGAAAGAACTGAATTTTACCAGTCTTAACTGGTATCTCTGTGCTTCGATTTTCACTGAGACAGAAAGATCTTATATATCATCCCTATTTTCAAATGGAGATACTGAGTTCTAGGAAGATAGAGTTTTCTGCTAAATAACACAGAACCATTAAGAAATGAACTTCATTTTCAGATGAACCTTGAAGTCATGGTGAGTGGAGGTTGTAAATGAGACATGAGCATAAAGAAAGATCATTAATAACTCCAAAATTAAGGCTTGATGGAGCAATTGCATATCTATGGAACTCCATTCAGCCTGTCCTTGTAATCTGACTGCACTGAGAAGAGTCCATGGTAGCCCTAAGAGTACATAGAAACCCCAGTCCGAGACAGAAACCAAGTACATCTAAGGGGCTAATTAATACTACTAGTAAATTATTTGCTTAGAAAAATTTCTGTAGTTCTATTTCATGCTATTTTGTAAATCTTTGCTAAAGCAATCTGTTTTAGAATTATTTAAGCACCATAAATATTTGCCTCTCTGCCCCTCTCCCTAGAATTAGAGAATCTCAGGATCTAAAAAGGTCAATTAGTTCAACCTCAGACTCAAAGCAGAAAATCCCTTCTCCAGCCTTCCATCCAGCCTCTGGTTGGCTATCCTCAGTACCAAGGTAATGCCTGAGCCTAGAACCATCTCTAATGGAAAAGACTGCACAAAAGCAGGGCTTGGGAAAAGGAAGCAGGCATATGCACCTTAGAGATGTGTTTTGCTAAATCAGGGTCCACTGAATAGTAATAATAATTAACTCTGCCGCTTCATGTCTACACACTCTTGAGGCTTTCCCTTCACAGATGCTGTTGACAAGAGGCCACGCTGGTGCTTGTGGCGGAGTTTGAGCCGTGTTCAGCACAAATACAGCCGTGTGGGCAAAACAAACAACAGAATAACAGAGGAGAGCGCAAACAAACAGCAGGGGCTGCATGTGTCTGGGTAAAATCCCCCCAGGTATGGAAATACCTGATAGGTTAAAAGGTCACATGTCAGCCACATTTGTCCTCTGCCCTTAAAAGGGCAACTGTGACAGGCACTGGCATAAATTTACTTTTCAAGGAAGACACTATAACTTTAGTTAATGTACTTGTTATATTAATTAAGATGTGACTGAGCCATCCAAATTGCCAAAAGTAAGTATTTGATTAAATTCAACACCTTGCTATGTCACAGTCACAAATGTGCCCCCAGAATATTACTCTCGAGAGTCACCGAGGAGCCTCCTGAAGGTCCAGCAGGGTGGGCATCTTGCTGTGCGTTGCTAAGGAGATAATGAGATGGGTAACCACAGCAAGTACTGATGTTTACACTTTGAAACTCTTGAACACTAGAATTTTTTACAAAGCATTTCTCTTAGTTCATGCACCCCTCCACATTCTAAGTTATGGTTGAATCTTGAGCAAGACCACAGGGAGCTGCGCGGTAATGTTTTTAGATTCTCAATTGGCAGTTCTGACGTGGCCCAGGTAGGAAAATCCTTATTAAATTCCAGGTGCCAGCATATAAACATAAGTGAAAACATCCTCTGCTCTCAAAGGCTATGGAGAAGGTAAAAATGAAGAGATGAGAGCAAAATTACATTTCTTCCTCTGTTCATTTAAAAAATCGTATACTCCTAAATAGATTATATGTGTATTTGCCATAACCCTACATGTTTCTTTGGACACATAGTATTATATAGTTTTATGTATTATATTAACCACTTTCATTTGTATTTATAAAAGAAAATAATGCTTGGGTTAAAATGTGGCTTACTGTTTACTAGCTGTAACTCTGAACAAGCCATTTAAAATCTTTGAATCCGTCAGAGGAGTTTGTCACATTAACCTCAGATGCTTGGGATGTTTTGAAATGCAAGGAGCACCCAGCATTGTGTTGGATACAAAGTAGGTGTTCAGTAAATGGTAACTATGATCTGTAGCTTAGTTTTAATGGTTCTGTAACTTATCAGTTTCAAGTCAAAGCAGTTAGTATTTTAGATAACTTTTGGTCATAAGAATCTGTCCACATAGAATTTTCCTAATTTTTAAAAAATTACTGCTTTATATTTTTTAATCATGTGAGCATACAAAGGGACAAAGATAACATACATAGATGTTACATATACATATACTATATATATATTATTAAAGGTACAAACCATGTGAACCAACTACCCAAGTTAGAGGATTAAAAACATCAAGTTTCAAATATGAGAGCTCTTAATATTAGGGTAAGTATGAATACTTACCGTAAAATTTTCATTTATGTTAAGTTCATATTTTTCAGAATTACAGACAATGGCTTCAGTATCAGTAGGAGAAGTGGCAGAAAGGGTAGAGTACTTAGGTCGGGGCAGGGGAATTATAATGAGGGAGGCCGTTTCTTTTCCACAGTAGTAACATTTAAATATGCCCTGGAGATACTTTATTGGGAGTTCAGCTGAATCCCATTGTCTCTGTGGGAACCGTTTTTGCTCTATGGTTTCATAAAATGGCACTTTGTAAATTTAAGTACGGGAGAGAAAATTGCTTTGTGTAGCATTACTTAGTTACCTGAAAGACACAATATTAGAAACTAATATTCCCTTAAGAGCTTAATAATCTTTGATGAATAAAAAATTCTCTTCTGAAGAGGAAATAAGAAAACAAAAAGTAAACAACAGTTGATGAAGGACGCTTCCCCTGTCTAGTAACCCAAAGTAACCAACTAATGTCTGTACAAGCATCTGTCACAAAAGAGGGTTCCAGGTAATGAAATGGTCTTGCTTTGTTCAAGGAAAACAAAAATTTCCTACCAGAGTTATGCAAAACAGCCTTCTCATATTTGCTCAACAAATGGTGAAGCACAAACACGAAGTAAAAAAAAAATGATGAAGCAAGAAACATGAAGTTAAAAAATGCTAAAGTAAAAATCGTGAACGTTGCAAAGGAGGCTTGTATCTTATTTATTTTTAAGGTTAAAAATACAGAGAAACATCGATTTTGAATATAATTCAAACTCATGTGTTTGCTTTTTGGTTACCTATTGTGGCTGCTAATTAAAATGTTTGCTTTATATGTCTTCTTCCTGGCTTCCTTTATAACTCTTCCTGAAGAAGTTTTTTGTTTCTTTCTTTTGTTTTTTTTTTTGGTGATTCCCAAACACTTACCAATAGCCGTAATGTATGTTATTTTAAGCCATAAACTTTGGGACAATGAAGGCAGTATGTTCTGTGTAGTCACATAAGTGATAAATAGTGCCATTGCAGAGCAGCAGTATAATCAGATGTTCCAATCGTGTGTTTGGGGATATTGTAATAAAAAACGATTCCCTGTGGAAATCAGTGCTCTCTGAAGAGGTAAGGAGCTGAGTACTGATGGGGCCACAATTTGTGTTTTTCATCTGAGGCATTATTTATTTTATTGTCGTGTTAAGGAGATAGAGCTATAGATGGAGATATTAAATCCTTAGCAGTGGGTAAAGAAATCTCTTTGCTTTTAGCTTTTCTTTGCAGTCCTTCATGTATCGCCTCTCTTGGCCATCTATGTACACTCCCACTACCATCACACACACACACACACACACACACACACCCTCTCTCACACTCACACTGGTGCATCTCTAGTCTGGCCTGTGCTTCCCTAGGGGGCTTCTGGGGCAGGCCTGATATCCTAAAGGGTGTGTGAAATTGAAGACAAACATTTTTACTAGGAGTTTACAGCCTTAACAAAGTAAACTGTAAGCCCTCCAGGTGTCCTTGATGATAGGAACAAAGGCCTATGGTGTAGCAAAAAGAGACCTGTATTTTGAATTAGAAGGAGCTGCTTTTGAATACCTGCTCCAAGTTCATGAGCCGGTGAACTTAAGCAATCACTTTCTCCTAGTCTAGGTTTTACCATGAGTCAAATGGGGGAGCCAGACTAGATTTTCTCTAAAAGTCTTTACTCAGCTCTTGGAGTCTATGATCCTAATGTATGCTTTATATTTTATTAGTTACTTTCCCATAATTAAAAAAAAATGTCTTAAATGCCGAAACCCCAAAGAATGGAATCACATTTCAAAAAGAGTCATAATCGCTTTGGGTGATTTTCTTTTCCTCCTTATTTGTAATAATTAAAATTTGCTTTTAAAAACAAACCGAAAAAAGGACAGAAGTTGTCTTTAGCTGTCTCATTTCAAGAAGTCAAAAGATTCTGATGCTATTTTGGTGCCTTTTCACAGCAAAGGAATTCTTATTTCCTTATTGCTCTAACATAATTCATTTTTCAAATATTCAAGGGAAAGTCCTCCCAAACCACAGAGGTTTAATGCACGGATCCTTGCTAATTATGAAGTTTTATGTCATACATTTTAGTTTGCAAACCGTGTCTATAGGCAGGCTCACACTGTCTTGCCTAAAACTGATCCCAGAGAATTAAAAATGGGGAGAATACTAATCATTCCTTCTGACCAGTGGGGAAACGAGTCTCAGACAGGCTGTGGGTGGTCCAGAGCTGCAGAAATCCACAGAGGCAGGATCTGAACTCACACATTCCTAGTGTTGAGCCTCATGTGAATGTTAATGTGATTACACTAAAATTACTTACTCCAAGACTGCTATATACATCAAGTGACATTTCACCTGGGTTGAGTAGTTTACTTCATTTCTAATTTGAAGCTTAGATTCCCTGAATCTACAAAATGTTTCAACAACTAGCCATCCTTCAAGTTGTAAGATTGATATATCAATTCAGAGGTTGGGAATGTCCTTTGATGATAATACAGAACCCAAGGAATAATTTATAGGGAAAATAAAAAGGAAAAGGAAAAGAAATAAAGCATATTTCTTTCAGAATTTTGGAGCCACTGTCTCCTGACTGGAGAATCTGGGTGCTGGATGTGAGGGGCAACAAACTTGGCCTTCAGAGCCGTGTAGGCCTGGGTTGAAAGCTTGGCTCTGTCTCTTCCTGGATCTTATATATTCAGCAAGACATCCCTTAGAGGCTTTGTATAGTCATTTACTAAATTGGAGTTAATATGAATATTTAACTTGCAAGGTTGTTTGAAAGCACTAGAAATAATTATATAAAACACCTGCTATGTAGTGCTTGACAAAATAAACACTACATAAATGGTGGCTATTGTTAAAAGGATTAATTTCCTTTCAAACTGTTGTTGAGTCTATATTGTTGTTATATATTGTACTATTTAATGCAAGAAATTGAGGAGCTCTATCAATGGATAGGCAGTTGAACTAGATAATCTATGAAATCCCTTGCAATTCTCAGCTGCTGTTATAATGATTTATATTTTCCAGTGTGTTTTACCTATTGGACATCCTGATTATGGTAGTGAAATAGATACTATTGTCTTCATACATGTGATCTGTTATCTAAGTATATAAGCAAGACTCAAACAACTTTCAAAACAGAAGCTGCTGTATGCATAAAGGAGAATGCTGGTCTTCAGTAAAAACAGTGCCAGAGGAGACCTGTCCTGATCACAACAGTAACGATAGCAATAATAGCAACAGCAATAATTTCTAAAGCATCTACTGCATTTCAGGCACTGTAAGCAATGATATGGAAACTTGACTGTATCCTCAGGACACAGGAGATCACAGTCTCATGATGGTGCCAGGGATGGCTGAGATAAATTGTGCACTATGTCTGTGCAGCTGAAGAGATTGTAAAACACTACAAAGCTTTTCTAAGCAGTACGTATGACATAGAAAATATGTTGCCGTTGGCACTATAGGAACAGAAAGAATCTGTCATTAGTCCTGGTTGATTTTACACAAGTCACACTACTTCTAGGCCTCAGTTTCCTCAACTGTAAAAACAAAAACAAAAACAAAACACAAACATGCTTTCAAGCCTAACATTCCATGCCCTGATACGGTATTCAGTTATGTATTATAATTTCCCTGAATCCTCTGAGTTCTTATAAACAAACCTATACGTGTATATAATTCATTAATTCTTCTACTTTTTGCCCTCTTAAAACAACATTAACATCTGTTGTTAGTCTGAATAAGCAGGAACATGTTTGCACAAATACCTCAGTTGACTAATAAACATGTTACCTAATTAAGTTTTAATTATTAAAGTTTAGTTGCAGAGTCAATTCTATCAGTCTTCTGATGTTTAAATAGTATTGGAAAATCAAAGCTTTCTACTGAAGAGTGACACTGGAGCAAATTTTCTTTTTGTCTGGGTATTAATTTCCTATTAATTTTCACATATTTCTGAGTGGTCAGACCCATAGGAATGAAAGTGAAGTGGGTGTCGGAGATCCTGTTACTATATAGCTAGCATGTCTACATGAGATTTTGAACTCTTGACTCAGTCCTTTTCCCTCTTCCTAAATGGCCTCTAAGGAGAGTGACATATTAAGGAGAAATCCAGACAGTAGATGGATATAGGAAAGGCAAAAAAAAAACAATACCAGGCAACAGAGGTAAAAATGTCTCTATAAATGTGGCAGACATAAAAGAAAGTGGAGGAAAGTTAAAAATTACCATAGGGCAGGCAGGACACCTGTTAAGGAACCTACTGCTGCCAGTCACAGCTGGAAAGAAAAATGAAAGAGATGCAAACAACTGTCCTGGAAGCATGAAATCATTCTTTTGTCTTTTTTTTTCTCCTATGAACAATTACAGTATGCAAAAATTAAGGGGGATCTCGAAGTATTGGAATGAAAATTTCAGCAGGCTCTGCATATAAATAGCAGAGGCACGGAAGTGTGCCTCTTTGAAAACAGGCCGTGTTTGGGAGCTCCCCGTGCATTGAAGAAAGTGGTAATTAATGCATAGTGAATGACTTTGAATGAAGGATGAATAGGGGGCATAACAATGGGTAGGTTTTTTTCTTTCTTCCCTTTTTTTTTTTTGCTTTTTCTTTCTTTTCTTTTTTCTTTCTTTCTGTCTTTTTTTTTTTTTTTAGGTTAAAGCATTGAAGAAAGAAAGCTGTTAAAAGGTGGCTACTGTGAGGCCACAGCTTCAATGTCTGTCCTGTGTGGCTCCCCTTTCGGGACTGTGGCGGCAGTTTGTTTTGTATTGCTCTCCAATCACAATGGAGTTAATTTGCACCAATTTCATTTTTGTGTGTGCTCCTCAATGTTTTCCTTTCTGCTGGATTTTTTTTTAAAATATTATTTTGGCAGGGCTTGGCCCTTTGATGATCCTTTTGAGCAAATGGTTTGCCCAAAGTTCAGATGGTGCTGGCTCCGTCTTCTTTTTCATTTACAACATCAAGAGGATTACAGAGAATAACTTTGTTGCCCAACATCAATGATATATCTTCAGGCTACTAGAAAGGTAGTTCTCAGAAAGTGTGTCTTCTAATAGTTTAGAACCTCCACAGGCTTCAGATAAAACAAGTGTTAAATGCAGAAAGCTCACAAGGATGCCAAGGAAGGTTAAACTCACGCAACCTCCTTCATCTCAGACACCTGAAATATATCTTTTTTTTTTTTGACTGTCGAAGTGTGATCATGGTGAAGACAGCAGTAAGGTCTTATATAACAGAAGGCAGAGAAAGACAGAGGAGTCACATGGAGATGCACACATATTAGTGAGAGAACACAAAAACAATCTTGGCAAATGGTAAATATTTATGATGGGCCGCAAACTGAATAGACATGTCATTTTAAAAGAAGATAGTATAAACAGGATTCTCACACTGTGATGTTCCTCTTGATAAAGCTATCTGGCACTGCCTAAATTTGGGTTTCAAGGAACTTTTAGGAATTCTCACAATTTTAACAATTATGAATATGCAGGGGAATTCCCAAGTAGGCCGGGCAACTTGAGCCCCTCTCCTGGGTTCCAGTAATCACTTCAGCTGTGGGTGGACGGCAGAATGTGGATGACTCATGAGCTCCTTCAAAACCAGTTCTCGCCTCTGCCCCTTCCCCGAGAACTAGCTTCTCTCATCTTCTATTCACAAATTCTGTTAACAACTCTAAGGGCCCAGGGGAGGGACTGGCATCATGATTGTGGTAACTAAACATCCCAGAATTGAGCCACAGTCTCAATGTCAGGTAATTATATTCTTTTTAATCATTTTTTTTAACTGCATAACTAAATATGATTTCAATTTTACATCTTTATATGGCTTTCCCATGCAAATAAATTCAAACCCAGAACAATTTCTTAATGAAATTATGAGCATGGAAGGATTCTTGGCTAGCTTAAAAAATTACTGCATGTTTGAAATGCCACTTTGCCTAAGACGTCTTCTCTGACTTGTCACTTCACCTGAAATTCCAAATGGAAAGTAAGCTCCTATTTGTTTTGGGTCCGTAAAGACCCAATATTAAAGCAACAATCCCTGAATTGGGGATTTCTGTCAGCTGGGTAGGCAGATGTGTCTTAAGAGAAAGCTCGTGGGAAACAGAAGGTACAAAGGGGCCGAAGAAATTCTGTAACATCACATGACACCTAGTACTCATTTCATCCTTTCTTCTTCATTTCCATCACTGTCTCCTTAAAACAATCAATTGCCATCACTAGCTTCAACTATTTTAATATCCCTAAACAGGTTCCCAGAATTCATCATACTCCAATTTACCCTCATGCTGCTGCCAAAATAATCTTACAAGAGCATGCCTTTGCTCAGTACCCTGTTCAAAAACCTTTGGGTTTCCCTTTGTCTACCCAAGATAGTTGAACCTCTAGCTGAGCATTCAAAGACCTCCATAATCTAACTCTAACCTGCCTCTCAGCCCTCAGCTCATGCTGCTTCCCCTCCATACTCCCCTGTGCTTCAGGCCTCTCAGAATTAGAATATTTGATTGTCTGAACACGATTATCACTTACCCATCTTCATGCCTTTGTTCACATATGTTTATCACCAAATGACTTCTCCCTAACTCTAACCTCCTAACTATTCAAAAGCACACTCTAAATAGGCTCCTAATCTAAAGATTGTTTAAAAGGATGCTACCCAGCTTTCATGAGGTACAAGGAAATGGGCAGTTTCTTGTCCTCTGGGGGACCGGAGATTGTTACAAACTTTCTGTAGAGTATGGTTATCACTATCAAAAGCCTTGAAATTTGATACCCTGTGTGAAACCATAATTATACTTCTAAGATTTTTTTCCCTAAGGATAATATATATGTACAGGGATATATGTATAAGTATATACCTATATATATGGAAATAAATATTTGGCAAGAAGGATAGTATTGTACATAACAGCAGAAAATTTGCAACAATCTTAATGCCCGCAAATGGGATATTAATTAAATAAATGATGATATATCCAGAAATGGAATAATCTTTCGCCATTACAAGTAATTTTACAAACTGATTTTTAATAATATATTTTGATAAATTATTGAATAACAAAGAATTTCTAAGTAATATAGATAGTATGATTATTTGATATGTATATGTCTGTCTATCTACCTACCTATCTATGAAGACAACTAGAAAGAAGTGCATCTGATTGTTCATAGTCCTATCTCTGGGGTTATGAATGGAGCTTCCTTTCTATTTGTAAAACAAATGAACATGGCTATCAAGTCATGAAAAGATGTGCAGAACCCTTAAATGCATATTACTAAGTGAAACAAACCAGTCTGAGAAGGCTACATACTATATAATTCCAACAATATGACATTCTGGAAAAGTCAAAACTGTTAAGTTAGTAAAAAGATCAGTGGTTTCCAGGGTTTGAGGAAATGGAGAGTAAGTGTGAGTAGATGAACACGGAAGATTTTTAGGTCATTAAAACTGTTCTGTATAATATTCTAATGATAGACACAGCACATTATGCCTTTGTCAAAACACAGAACTGTACAACAAAGAGAGAGAACTCTAATGTAAACTATGGACTTTAGTTAATAATAATATTGGCTCATCAGTGAAAACAAATGTACCATATTAATGCAAGGTCTTAATAATAGGAGAAGCTGTGTGGGGGGAGGGAGGAGCTATATGCAAACACTCTGTGCCATCTACTCAGTGGCCTGTAAACCTAAAATTGCTCTAAAAAATAAACTTTATTAATTAAAAAAATGAACACGATATATTTTATGATAAAGAGAAAAGCATTCTCAAAATAATTCCTCATCTTCTTCAGAGCTCAGTTCAAGTGTCCACTCCTCCATTAGGTTCTTTCTCATCTTCCAGGTCATGTGCTCTCGCCATAGCTGATGGCTCACTGGGTTCTCCAGCCGATGAACAGGCCTGAGGGAGGAACTGTGCCTCATCTTTCCCCTTATTCCTGAAAGCAAGACCACCCAGAAACTCACAGGCACAGATGCAGACACGCACATGAACACACAGAGAAAGGCAAAAATGAAAGAATATATAACAAAATATATATGCAGTGTTACACATGTTGACTTAGTAAGTTGTGAAAAAATTATTCAACCTTGGAAAGAGCTATTAATTGACTTGTGTGGGATTAAGGATGATTTAGGCTATTGGTTTTTCTTATAGTGTTTCTAGTAGGTACTATATACCTATTGTCAATTGAAAATGTTAGTGTTTTAAAGCTTGGATAATCATTAATATCTGACCAGGCATATGGTTCTTTTTTATTAACATGATCTTGCTATTGCCATACAGTTTTTTTCCCCAGTTTTCCCCTAGATATACAATATAGTACTTTCAAAACACATAAAAATAATAAAAAATCATTCAACCTTTTAGAATGATTTGAAATTTTGCAATTTAAGAGATTAAAAATCACATCTCTATCTTTAATTTTTGGATTCCAAAGACATTTTGTAAATACAGTTTGACCCACCCACATCACTTCTAGAAGTTACACATTAAAAATATCTTAATTTTATAAAAGGGAGTAGCAATGGGAAATAGAACAAAGGAAATAAATTTCTGTTATGCTTTTAAAAAAGGAACATATAATATATACCATGGTCCTTAAATAACTCATTTCATTTCAAGAAGAAAAGACATATTATTAAATGTGTTACTTCTTTGGTTCCTACCTTTACAATTAATGTAGATGCTCTTAAACATAAAATACATACTGTTGGCTGCAAAGATGGTCCAGCATTTTGGACTCTTTTCATTTTTTTGCTTCTAGTAAGTAGCACTTTAAGTTGCTGGTGTCTTACCTCTATGGAGACCTGGCATTTCTTTGTGTTGAAGAGGCAATTTAATCCATTTTCACTGTCTGCAAACAGACTTTCAAACAAAACCTCGAACTCTTTGAATGTGCCCTAAGGATTCCACCAAACCTATAATCCTCCACTCTCTTCTGGGGCTGTGGAGGGTGGTGACAGGAATAGAGCTGGCACCAACTAGGGAGCCTCATTAGTGTTTGTGATTTTGATTTTTGTTACTGTTCTGCTCTGTGACCATTTCAAAGTTGGAGCAATAACTGTCTTCACATCTCCCTGCATCCCTCCCTCGCTCCCCCAAATTCAAGCCTCCTGGAATGATCTGGAGCAGCGTCTCCAGACCACAGAGGAGGCCAGCAGAAATGCTCTCATGAATTCAGGGGACCTGAATGTTGACAGTTTGAGTGAGCAGCAGAAAGCCAGCCCTATGACAATTATCAATTATCAAGTTCTACTTGGTTGTGACTACCTCTGGGCATAGAGAGGAGAGATAAGTGTGCCTGGTCACACTGGCAAAACTTAGACAAAGGTGACTTAGAAGGAGAGAGTAAAGAAAAATGATCTTGGTTATGTCTTTCTCTGTGGGAAATCACAATGTTTGGGAAAAAAATACATTCTGAAGGCAGTCTTTTGGAAGGAACCATAGGCAAACAACATTTAACAAGTGACAGCCATGTGCCAAGCAAGTGACCTCGTTTACCTCTCACAACCATCTAGGCATTCTCATTCCATTTTACAGAAGAGGGAACTGAGGTTCAGAAAGATTAAGTAGCTTCCACATCCTGTTCGATCCGGGCTGTCCCATCCAGAATGGCTGCTCTTAGCTGCTACACAGAACTTGACTTCTGCTGGGAGCTTGCAGGTGCCTGCTGTGATTAAGCTCTAAGATGTCTTTCCTACCTCTCCAAAGATCTTGTACATCCTCCCCTTCTCTGTTGAAATCGTGATTAACTGATAATTTTCAATGTAGGTGAAGATTTTAAAGTCTCTAACATGTAAACATTTAATATTTATAAGTGCATCATAAACCTTTGAGTTTATGGGAATAGTCTTTGTAATGTATGTTTGAATTTGTGCATTGAGATGTATCTTGGGACAAATATGTCTCTATGAAAATATATGTATATATGTGTGTATATATATATATATATATATATATATGTGTGTGTGTGTGTGTGTGTGTGTGTGTGTGTGTGTGTGTGTGTGTGTGTATAACAAAACTGTTGTTCAAATAAATTCCAACTGAATCTTCTGGTAGAAGGGTCAAATTCCTATTTTTTAACACATAAACGTGGTTGGCTAATACTGACTTTTTACCATTGCCATCTCTGTGACAAGCATATTACCCAGAACACCAGGAAAGTAGAAATCACCATAAAGAAAGGAGGGCAAAATATCAAGGGAAGAGCAAGGACTTCACACCAGCAAGCTCTTGGTTTGAATCCCAGTGCCCTGGCTGATGAGTGTATAAATCAGTTACTTATCTTTCTAAGCTTCACTCAGGCATGTTAATGTGAGAATACAATAACACCTTTTATCAGCATTTTGACTTATTTTACTGATTTAACAGTGGTGGGGCCATCTGGGTGAGTCTAGGTACTGGCACAAAAACTTGTTTTTCACAATCAAGACACTCATGACTTTCAGTAGATGTGGTAATGTTAGTCCAAGCCAACGCTTAATTTTTTGTGTGTCAATTTCCATATCTGTAAAATAAGGAATATATATGTTATAGGGATGCAGGGTTAAGACACATAAGTATGTAAAACTGGTTTGCTACATTTCAAGATTCAGATTGGAGGAACTCACCTGAGCATCCTTTTAAAGATTCAGGCAGGTAGAAGTAACTAATGCCAGATTCTTATCCTTTGAAAAGAACAAGACTGAGGCTATGCAAACAGTAGCAGAGCCATGAAATAGGCTGTGTGGTCAGGCAGGGGCCCAATCAGTGTATGTATCTATTTATAAAACATTCATATTAACCAATACCTTTCTTCAAATGTTAAGCCCTTTCACATTTCACATCAGCCCCTTTCAGGAGTTTTAAGTGTATGTGAATTTTTTTACGTATGTTGTAGATGAACATATAAGGTGATTTTAGGGTGGAAATATATTATTGTAATTTTTAGAATTGCACTCCATATGTAGGAATAATAATCCTAACAGTTAATGAATGTTTACTAAGCCCAAGTAGCCCATTAACTTCTTGATAAGGACTATCCCAATAAACCCACAATCCATTCTATAGATGGGGCAGCTGAGATGTGGGGAGACTAAATAATGTGTTTTAGCCTTGCTACCACAGCCAAAGAACAAGGTGGTAGAGCTGAAGTTTGAATCCAAGGGTTTAAGCCCAAATTGACACTTTTAGCCAGTCCACTATACAACCTCCTTGGAAAGTGCTCACTAAACATTTATAAATAAATAAATTAATAGATGCAATAGTTGGTATCTAGGACAAGAAGCTTGTTCCTTTAACTCCTACTACTTTCCCTGTCTCCTTTTTAAAACTAAAAATATTTTATTTTGTTTTTATTCTTTTCTCCTTTTGAAGAGGCATTTCCCTTCAGGGAGGCAGGGATTTGATAAGACAACCAGATATAAAGTTCAGGAATCTAGCAGAAAAACCCACTGTCTACCAGATTGGGAAAAGTCAGTTCCCCTCCTCTGCTCCGCTTGTGCATCATTATTGAATCTCAAGAGACTGAATCAGGGGCTGGGGAAAGGACCGCCTGGCTGGACATGGGATTACATCTTGACCTCGGTGATATTGTTTAGTCTATTTGAAATTATAAGGAGTGAAATCATTTTTACATTAACAAACCTCTATTGACAGCCTTCCATCTAAACACAGAACATTTTAGCACTTTCTAATAAGAATTTCCAGAAAAAGTTTTGGTTCCCATAGCTCCCCACAAGAGACTCAGCATCCAGAGACCCCTGCCCCTGTCCTTCTCAGGCCTCCACTGTTTCATAACTGACCCGTAAGACCAAAGGACATGACATGAAGTTATGCTTTCTCATTATTGGAATAGGACAATCATTTAAAAGGTTGGTGGTCTGTGCTTAGTACAACTTCATAAAAATATAGGTGACACCATGAACTGGTATTTTTCATATTTCTGTACTAAATTATTTTGGAATAGTTAGCCTTTCAACAAGAAAAGTTAGGCAGTTTCAGGCCAGGTTACAAGTGGAAAGACGTTTGTCAGGGCTGCTTTCACTGGCAATAGACTTTAATGAGACGGCATTGAGACAAGATGGTTAAAAGAACAAAGTCAGGTTTGTTGTGAGGCCATCAGTAACCCAAGAAGCTGCACTGCTTGGGGGCAGAAGCTGTGGAAAGGGTAATTGCAGGGAGGGCCAGTCACACATCCATGCTGCTCAGAAACAACCGGCCATTGATGGTCCACACCAACCGAGGGGCACAGAGCCAGGGAAGACAGAGAAAAGCAGATACTTCAGAATTTCTTTCTGTGTGCCTCTCAATTGTGTTATAAATGTTCCATCACTAGCAGAAAAACAAGAGCGAAAATGGTGGCAGAAGCAAGGAAAACACAGCCAGAGAGGTTACTGAGCCAGAATTGTGATATGAAAAGAGAAGTGAGTCCTGTTTCAACTCGGTTGAGTTAAAGCAAAGCACAAAAAGTTTCAATTAGGTCTAGATGTCTCTACTGGGAATGTTTGAAGGTTTGTGAGTTTAGGGAAGAAGGTCTATCTTCCACGAAAATCTGTTGAAAGGATGTCCATGGATATGGATGAAGAATCCCTGGAGTCAGGGCTGCATCACACATTTACTCAAACATTGACAGTGCCAGCTCTACACCTTAAGCCAGTACCTACAAGGTCATGGAGGAATTATAGACTCCACTGCCATTGTCAGTCGTAGGCTTTTCACTTCCTTCCAGAGACCTGGGAAGGACTGGGAAGGACTCCAGTAAAATTCAACTCAGATTGTGTTACAAGAGAGGTTAAGATGAAACACTGGGAGTCCTGGAGCTAAAAGACACATAAGTAGGAGGAAGTGACCGTCCTTCAGATGGATGACATTGGCATGCTTGAGTCAAAGGAAGAGAGAACAGAGGGAGAAACTGAAAAAGTGCTTTCAACAGTGGCGACTGCTATGGAAGGGAAGCCTCCTCTACACCAAGCCACTGAGCAGGAAGAGTTGGAATGTGTTCTAGTGGCAAGAATACTCCAGAAATAGGATAAAGTTGCAGTACCTATTAGGGCTTAAACGGAGATAACGAGGAATAATTTTGATGAGCACAATCGTAAATGATTGATTTTTATTTTAAACAAAATCCTCTGATCTTGATTACACACTTTGGTGTATAAACCACCTTCCCTTTTCAGAAAGCTTAACCCCTCTGAATAAATTCAGCTCATGTTTCAAATTAAGTTACAATGCAAGATTGAATTCAAATTAAACATGAAGTAATGAGTTTATGTTCTTGGTGCTCAGGGACTGTAGTATGATTTTTATTGTTGTTTCTCCATTCACCTGGGATGGTATCTTTCCCCCAGCAGGTGATCAATAGATCAATATATATATATATATATATATATAGTGATTTGCTTGATTTAAGTGGTGCTTGAATTCTTTTCAATATGTGATTGTTGCAGGCATAGATTCTACCATTATTCTCTGGCTTGATAGTGACCTTTCAGTGTCCTACATCCTATGAAAACATTTCATCTCTTATTTTAATTAATTTAACCTGAAGTATTATACTTTTCCTCCCTCTTCCTTGTTTTTGTAGAAACTGTTTCTTGGTTCTTCTTGTATCTCTCTCACTGCCCTTCTTTTGGTTTCCTTTGCAGGTCTTCCTCCTTCTCTTCTAAAACTTTTAAATGCTGCTGTTATTTGTTGGCCCATGTGCTCTGATGACCCCCAAATTCATATCTCCAGCCCAGAGGGGCTTTCAGAGCTCAAGTCAAGATGAACATCTCCAACAGCCTACTAGAAATCTGCACCTGAATGTCCTGGAGGTAATTCAAAGTCAAGTTTATCTGTCTTTCCTCACTAAAGCTCTTATATTCCTATCTTGATATAAGGTTGCAGCTTTTATCCAGTTACTCAAAGAAGGAACTTAAAAACCATTTGAGACTTCTTCCTCCCGAATCCCTGGTGTTCAATCACTATAGCTCCCAAGTGTCTTCTCCATATCTACTGCCACCGCCGATTTCCAGCCTCTCATTTCCTTCCTGAACTGGAGCAGTACTTGCCCTTTCAGATAGCTACGCTTCTAATTTTCTATCTCCCATCCTGTCTCAAGTTCACGTCCAGGACGATTTCACTACAATGAACTAGAGGCTTGACTAACAGAAAGGGCACAGCTGCACTGCTAAGAGGGGGCATCCTAGGTCACCGAGCAATCTCCAAACCAAGTTGCTGGGTGGACTTTTCAGTTATGTGAGCCAAGTACTCCCAACCTTCACTTATATTTTTTCCCCATTTTAAACCAGTTTGAGTTGGGTTTCCTGTCATTTGCAACCAGAACAGTCTTACCTGACACATCATCATGTATACAGAATAAACATTCAATTTTCTCTCCCTGCTGTTCCGCTCCTTTCACTCCCCACACCAGAGCCCCCAGATCAGTGCACCCTCACAATTCAGATTTCTCTCCTCATTCAAAATCCTGCTCATCTTCAAACCTCCTCTGCAAATCCTTCTTTGAGTCTTTCAGGCGGAAATAGGCATTATTAAGATGTCCCATGCTCAGTAGGACCATTTACAAAGGAATCTCAATCAGTGGAGGATGCTATCCATGGAGTGAACTGCTAAATACTGTCAACAGCATTTGAGTGAAAAGCAAGGCCAGAATGAATTCAGGAGAAATGACCCTACCTGTCAGGAGACCCTCTGAACTCTTAGAACTTCAGTGCTGCCTTTCAAGAAAGGGATACATGGAACAGTGTTCTGAAGTGAGAAGGCCCTTGACAAATATCTTATCAGGTCAAATAAACAGAAATCTCAGTGTCTCTGTCTCTGTGACAAGGGTGGGTAGGAGTAAGGAGTTTGATCCCTTATATAGTAAAGTCAGTGAACCAGTGGCTTTAGAATATTACCATAGAATAAATGTATATGTAAAGCACCCCACTAAATTTTCCTAAACAATGAATAATTTTTCTTCATTTTCTGCCTTTTTCAAATCACTGCTTGTGTTCATTTACTTGATTTGTACACTGGTACTTTTTTAAAATTCATTTTTATTTTTATTTTTTTATTAAGGTATTATTGATATATACTCTTAGGAAGGTATCACATGAAAAAACAATGTGGTTACTACATTCACCCATATTATTGAGTCTCCCCCCCATGCCCCATTGCAGTCACTGTCCATCAGTGTAGTAAGATGCCACAGAGTCACTATTTGCCTTCTCTGAGCTACACTGTCTTCCCCTAGATCCCCCACACCATGGTACACTGGTACTTTTAATAAAAATTCATTTCAGAACATAGTATTAAAATTTTTTTATAATTGGAACTTTGTACTTCTTACCCACTTCATCAATTTTGCCCATCCTCCCACTCACATCCTCTCTGGCAACAACCAGTCTGTTCTCTGTATTTATGAATCTATTTCTGTTTTGCTTATTTGTTCATTCTTTTTTTATATATTCCCCATACAAGTGAAGTCATATGGTATTTCTCTGCCTGACTTATTTCACTTAGCATAATGCCCTCAAAGTCCATCACAACTGGAAGGATTTCATTCTTTTTTATGGCTGAGTAATATTCCATTGGATATATGTACCACCTCTTCTTTATCCATTCATCTATCAATAGATACATGTTGCTTCCTTACTTGGCTATTGTAAATAATGCTGCAGTTAACATAGGATTGCATATAGCTTTTCAAAGTAATGGTTTTGATTTCTTGGGTAAATTCCCAGAAGTGGAATTATTGAGTCATACAGTGTTTCTATTTTTAGTACTTTAGTCAATAATGTTGTAACATCTTTGTATGATGACAGATGGTAACTACACTTACCATGGTGAGCATCTGGCAATGTATATAATTGTTGAATCACTATGTTGTACACCTAAAGCCAACATATTATTGTATATCACTTATACTACAATTAAAAAAAAAAGAAGACAAGTTAAGACAGCCTTAGAACTACCATAAAAATATCTTTTATGTAAAGACCCTGTTTCCTTTATTTTCTGCTATTTATTCATATTTGCAATCTTCCTTATAGGGAAAGGCAGAATAGAACACAGGAGCTTGGATTAAACACCTAACCAGTGTGCCACATCCTTTGTGTGTATCATGTAATTTGATCCTCACAGAATCATTACTCTGGTATGGATAGTATTAGTTGAAGGCAACCTCTTGCCTTTTCAGGAATGTTTGCCAGTCAGACAAGGCCTCAGTGAGTTTCTACAACTTAAAAAGGTAGAAGAGTATAGTGGTTAAGAACTTCATTCAAGGGTAGAATGATGGGGTTAAATCCCAGCTCCACCCCTTGATCGGCTGTGTGGCTGTAGGTAAGTTGCTTAACCAGTCTGGGACTTGGTTTCATCATCTGTAAAATGAAAGCATTAATAGTACCCACCTCATAAGATTATTATGTTCATTAAGTGAGTTAATATTTCAGATGTGCTTAGAAGACAATAGGGAACTAAGTCAGTGCAATAAAGTTTGTTAACCAAATTAATAAGATGTTCCCAAACATCATCTCTCATCTTTACAATAAAATTGCAAGGCAATTCTCTTGGTCTAACCAGCATACAAAAATGAGATTTCCAGGTCAGTGTTATAAAATTATTATCAAACTCATTAA